>NC_091454.1:168907111-169222111 GCF_027789765.1 Dendropsophus ebraccatus
CCCGACTCCTGCACAATAGTGAGCATGAAGCATCTCTGTACTCCAGATCCATAGCTATGATGTGCCCTGCTGTATAGCTCTATATTAGGCTTCGTCCACACAGAGCAAAACTGGTTCCGCCAGCCTCCATGTCATAATAGGAGTCTATGGGAGGCTCGCGTGCCTCCTCTCTCTGCTCTGAAGAATGAGCATGTTCATTCTTCAGTGTGGAGAGAGGAGGTGTGCGAGCCTCCCACAGACTGTCATTATGACAGGGAGGCTGGCGGGATTCCGCCAGTTTTGCTCCGTGTGAACGGAGCCCTACAGTGAGGCCCCCTAGAAACAATCCTTTTAGCACAATACTTCCATAGGATGAAACACTAAATATTTTTGTGTGGGATTCTGTTTATTTAATTATTTTTTTACTTAAAAGATGCGGGAATTCTCTTGTAACAGAAAGAAGCAAAGTTCTTACGTTTACATGTCTCTTGACGGCATCTGTCCTCTGCAGTCTCTGGTCTTCTGGTATTCCAATTTCCTCCCAGATATCTCGAAGACGTACTAAAGCAGAGTTTAAGCACGCTACAGACTCTGCAGCAATTGCCTCACTGGAAAACACAAGTGAAAATGAGATGATTATATTTGGAAGTCAGTTATAAAATTGACTTAGTGACAGGACCCCAACTATGATCAATTATGTTAAAAGGGCTTATCCAGGCTACCTGATGGCCAATCATTAAGTGAATACTGAAAAATCCCTATTGCTTAGCACTGTGCACGATGGTCGTTTTTCTAATATGCATTAATTTAGAATAAGACACAGGAATATACTTCTGAGCGTCCGCTCTGCCCATCACATATAACTAAACATAAAAACAGGGAGCTTCCCGCTCTGCCTGCCGTATATAACTATGTATTAGGACAGGGAGCTTCCCGCTCTTTCTTCATAGTTACCATCTCCAGCACGTGACTGAGTGGAAAACTCTCTTTCCTAATGCATGGCAGCAAGAATAGGGGCTCAGACACATTATTATAGCACAGAAATTTAAGCCGATTATCATTTTTTGATAATCCATGGGGCTACAATTTCATTTCTGTCTAATTAATTAATTAATTAATTAATTTTCTTTTAAGACTTTAAAGCAGTCATGTGGTATAAGGGCCACATATGATCTACATTGCCTATGTGTGGTCTATGGTATGAGCTCCAGTAAAGCATGGTGTAGCACCGTGGCAGTGCAATATTGAGGTATTGGGGTAGAAGCACACATGGTAAACGATAGTCTATACACCCTATGCATGTTTGCCTGGGTTACCTTTGTTTACTATGTTTTCTTAGCATGCTTCAAAAATAATGATATGGTGGAATGTGGACCGTGATCCCCAGTGAGTGATGACATGATCTGTGCAGTGCAGGATATGTCAGCGCTATATAGATATATATATTTGCAGAAACATGCAGGCCCTCTGCATTGTCAGTCTTGAGGTGGACCCCACTATAAGTCTATGGAGCTCATCTTATGAAGAGAGAGATGTAGGGAGTGAAGCACATATCTGCATACTTCTCCAGGCTATATCTAGAGGCTGATGGGGTTTGAACACTTTGACTTTTGAAATGTCTTTACAACAAAGCAATTTATGATGATGGCGACTTGAAACTTAGTGTGTATTATGTGCATTATATCCTCCACAAGCTTTATACCCTGGACTAGGACACTCTATTATACTGCTCCGCTGCGTACAGGAGACAGGAAGGATATATCAAAGTAAACTTCAATTGTCATGAACTACAAGCAATGGTGTCATACAGGAATCACCATGGTGTGGCTGGTGAAGACCCAGTACTGCTTTATTAGAGGCTCCTAACCTTCCCCTACAGCCTGCTTATTCATCCCATCACCTCTTACATCTTCCCCCTGTACTTCAGTAATTGTAAACTCCATATTGTCCCATTAATGTCACTAAACCCAGTAAATGAACTGGTAGAACACTAGGCATATTCTGTACCACAATGACTACATGAGGCAGGAATGTAACGGCTACACGGAGATATAATAAGCGCTCACCGCCCCACCCTGCAAGACAACATGACCTCACTCCATGCTGACTGTCTGCAAAGGGTTTATATGTAACACATCTGTACAGGCCACAGCAGCTTTCCCAAGCATCCACCCCACCATCCTCTTCTTCATGGTTTCTGTTATGTGAAATGTGGAAAAGAACTGTCTGCTCAGCGAAATGATGATTGGCTATGGAGCAGGATGGTAAGCAGCAAAGTGATTGGCTATGGAGCAGGATGGTAAGCAGCAAAGTGATTGGCTATGGAGCAGGATGGTAAGCATGCTTCTTTGTTATTTTTCCTGCAGCAAATGTAAAATTCCCCCGACCAGACAAACCCTTTTGAGTGTGAACATGTCCTAATGGAGTGTTTTCCCACCAAGGATTCCCCAGAAGGCAGCAGGAGCTGTCACTTTGGGTCTTTTTATGCACACGGATATCTGACACATTATTGAAGCCAAAGCCAGGAATAGTCTATTAACAGAGAAAAGGTAATAAAAGAAAGACTGAGATTTCTCCTCTTTTTAAATCCATTCTTGGCTTTGGCTCCACTAATCTGTCAGATAAATATTTCTGTGTAAACGCACCATCACACATTTGGCAGATTTGATGCAGATCAGATTCCTTAATCTAAAAGGGGCCTGTAGGGATCCACATGCTGCAGAAATAACCCCAGTCACCTGTATGAACCCATGTCACTTCATAACTTTTGACAATGTCATAGAGACAGGTCAAAAGCTGTTTAAAGTGGCAGTGCCAACCTAATGAAGAGTGGCAGAATTCCAACAAATCTGCCTTTTTACAAAAGTAACAGCTCCTGCTGCCTTCTGCAGAGCTCTGCTTGGTAAACACTGAAGCTTCTTCACATTCAGATGGTTACACATGGCATAACTAATAACTAATCAGCAAGTAGGGGTTAAAAGCACCAAAATGCAAAACCTTAAATTAGTAACCATCTGCTGAACACTTGGTGCTTATTTGCATATACATAAAAAAGCTCATTTGTATTGTCCCCCCACCACACATTGTTCTGTTCTTATGGCTGCCAGCTCTCTCTCACCAATATATGCTGCTATGCATGTCCTATTGTCCAATGGCAAAACATGCTGCAATTCATACTGCATTTCAGCTACACCAGAGTAGGTGACAAGTCTCTTATTCTTGGTGTATTCCTCAGGATCACACATCAGAGATACAGGACACTGTTTGAACCCACTGAATTGGGATGATGGCATCCATGACCGCAAATAAAAATATGGTCCAAGGTGTCAAAGTGCACAGAAGTAATCTGAGGCTACCCCCAATGTCTACCATGTATTGTTCTCTTCTGGATATGCTGTGTGAACATATCCTATGGGTAAATAAGGGATGGACACAGGTTGCTTTTGAACATTTACACAAGAAATCCACAAGCAAATCATGCAAATTTCCTTGCAGATTATGTCAGAAAAAACTGCAGTAATGGATTTTGCTGCACCAGGCATATTCTCCAATTCCAAAAGTTGTAAAAATATCCACCGCACATCAGACTGGCTGCACCAAACATCCCATCCCACTGGCTATTCTGGTGTATCTGGTTACAGTTTCTGCACATGCTCAGATCCATGCTGTGATGTTCTATGTGTGTGTCCAGTCCTGACAGGGAGGGAACCAGTGCACAAGGCCTGTATGCTGCTGGATACACAGACCATGGGGGGTTTCACTGTACACATGCCCACCCTGATATGCACTGTAGGGGTAGGTTCACACTGAGGAATTAGGTGAGGAATTCGCTCTTATCTCAGCTTGAAATTCCTCCCGTAAAATATGTACAGAGCAATGTACCATTGGGTTCAAAGAGATTTCTGCTCTATTCTTCAGTGTGAAGTCTTTGGGCAGATTCTGCTAGAGGAATCCTATAGAAGTCTATGGAGGCTTTAATTCTGCTTGCATTCAGCTCCTATTCTGCCAGAGCTGAATAGGTGAGGAATATAAAGCAGAAAACATTCCTCTGCAATTCCTTGAGAATTCTGCAGTGTGAACATACCCTAAGGCTGCATTCACACGTTCCGGGAAGTTGTCCGTGCTCACGGACAATTTTACAGCCCATTGCTTTTTATTGGGCTATTCAGATGTTCCGTGATTTCACGGATCCGTGATCCGTTCTGTTAAAAAATAGGACATGTCATTACTCGGAACGGATGCACGGAAAGGATTCCCCATAGAAGTCAATGAGATCCGTGTTTTTCACGGATGTGACATCCGTGTTCACCCGTGAAAAACAAGGATGTGATGTAATCAATGTAATTTAAAATGCTTTAACACAAATCCATATAAAAAACGGACACGAATACAAAACGGATGAAAAACGGACTGTTTTGCACGGATCACGGAGGTAGCTGCCGAACCACAATCACGGACCGGGAAAAACACTGAACGTGTGAATGCAGCCTAAGTGTATTGGCTACAGGAGATAAAGAGGCCTCCTCTGGGGGGTAGGTGAGGTTTACCTGGTCACAGACAGTTCCTATACAACACCTTACCAGGAAAATACTCAGAGGGGTTTTGCCTCCATAGATATTGATGGTATATATTACTAGGACATGCCATTACTTACTGATCACTTACTGTAGGTTGCTATACAGACAGACGTAGTGACAACACCTATACACTGCAGGCCAATGCATTTCAAGGTTACACTATGTCCCTTAAATAAATGGCTGCAGCAACAGGTATTACGGCCCCTTGCTCCCTGCTGTGTACTGAATGCCAACACAGCCCTATTCACACCTAAGTATATAACGTTATTACGCATTAGTAATATGAGACCTCAGAGCTGCATAGTACAAGTGTTAATATTTACCCAGGACGCAGGATTCCTGAGCACTAATGGCCGCCACCTCAGGTATAGCATTGCTTCAAATACAACAGCTAAGAACGCATTGTTCTCCTGACAAAGCAGGTGAGCGAGTTTCTCTATTACATCTATTCCTGGGAAAGCTGGGTGACATCTCCTACAGAGATACAGGGACCATCACCCATTCTATATAAACTCTGCCTGGTTGTTTAGTGAGAAAAGAACACAACAGAATAGTCATACATTACAGTGGGAAAGCTGGGTGACAGGCTGCAGTTACATCCCCTACTGAGACCATCAGCCAATACTATTCTATGTAAGGGGAAAGCACTGCTGCATTACATTCAGGAGGCTGGGAAAGCTGGGTGACAGGCTGCAGTTACATCCCCTACTGAGACCATCAGCCAAAACTATTCTATATGTAAGGGGAAAGCACTGCTGCATTACATTCAGGAGGCTGGGAAAGCTGGGTGACAGGGTATAGTTACATCTCCTACAGGATGAGCAGTCAATATGCTTCTATATACACTCTGCCTGGTTGTTTAGTAAGAAAAGAACACAACAGAATGGCCATACAGAACACTGGGAAAGCTGGGTGATCAGCAGTAGTGGTCAGTGTACCCAAAAGAAAACATGGTATATAGATTTCATATTCTGTACTCCTATCCAAGTCATATCCCTGCATTCATGCTGCAGCCTGTATCTCAGCTCCCTGCAGCAGCAGCAGCCTGTATCTCAGCTCCCTGCAGCAGCAGCAGCAGCCTGTATCTCAGCTCCCTGCAGCAGCAGCAGCAGCAGCCTGTATCTCAGCTCCCTGCAGCAGCAGCAGCAGCCTGTATCTCAGCTCCCTGCAGCAGCAGCAGCCTGTATCTCAGCTCCCTGCAGCAGCAGCAGCCTGTATCTCAGCTCCCTGCAGCAGCAGCAGCCTGTATCTCAGCTCCCTGCAGCAGCAGCCTGTATCTCAGCTCCCTGCAGCAGCAGCCTGTATCTCAGCTCCCTGCAGCAGCAGCCTGTATCTCAGCTCCCTGCAGCAGCAGCAGCCTGTATCTCAGCTCCCTGTGCAGCAGCAGCAGCCTGTATCTCAGCTCCCTGTGCAGCAGCAGCAGCCTGTATCTCAGCTCCCTGTGCAGCAGCAGCCTGTATCTCAGCTCCCTGCAGCAGCAGCAGCCTGTATCTTCCTGCAGCAGCAGCCTGTATCTCAGCTCCCTGCAGCAGCAGCCTGTATCTTCCTGCAGCAGCAGCCTGTATCTCAGCTCCCTGCAGCAGCAGCCGGTATCTTCCTGCAGCAGCAGCCTGTATCTCAGCTCCCTGCAGCAGCAGCCTGTATCTCAGCTCCCTGCAGCAGCAGCCTGTATCTTCCTGCAGCAGCAGCCTGTATCTCAGCTCCCTGCAGCAGCAGCCTGTATCTCAGCTCCCTGCAGCAGCAGCCTGTATCTTCCTGCAGCAGCAGCCGGTATCTCAGCTTCCTGCCCAGTAACAACCAGCAGCCACACACACAATGGTAAGAGACACCAGTAAGTTATAGGAAAACCCATCTGCAAGGTGCCCGGCTGAGGCTCCCAGTGCAGGGACTGGTGCCAGCTGATGGCCGCCCCCTGCAGGGCATCCTGGCACCACAACACACGGCTCGGCTGCTTCTCCTACTACAACAATCGGCTCTCTGTATCCCGGACACACAGGGAATGGATGGTTTCGGGGCGTGGCAGAGTGCCAGCAACCTGCACCGGGAGACTGGCAGCCATGCTGGGCTCTGTGGTTCTACACTGGTATGTATGCAAATAATGGGCGCCCCCTGCCCCCCAACCTGAGGGGGTGACACTATGACAGAGGATAGCCCGGCGCCCCCTGCCCCCCAACCTGAGGGGGTGACACTATGACAGAGGATAGCCCGGCGCCCCCTGCCCCCCAACCTGAGGGGGTGACACTATGACAGAGGATAGCCCGGCGCCCCCTGCCCCCCAACCTGAGGGGGTGACACTATGACAGAGGATAGCCCGGCGCCCCCTGCCCCCCAACCTGAGGGGGGTGACACTATGACAGAGGATAGCCCGGCGCCCCCGGCCCCCCAACCTGAGGGGGTGACACTATGACAGAGGATAGCCCGGCGCCCCCTGTCCCCCAACCTGAGGGGGTGACACTATGACAGAGGATAGCCCGGCGCCCCCTGCCCCCCAACCTGAGGGGGTGACACTCTGACAGAGGATAGCCCGGCGCCCCCTGCCCCCCCACCTGAGGGGGTGACACTATGCCAGAGGATAGCCCGGCGCCCCCTGCCCCCCAACCTGAGGGGGTGACACTATGACAGAGGATAGCCCGGCGCCCCCTGTCCCCCAACCTGAGGGGGTGACACTATGACAGAGGATAGCCCGGCGCCCCCTGCCCCCCAACCTGAGGGGGTGACACTATGACAGAGGATAGCCCGGCGCCCCCTGTCCCCCAACCTGAGGGGGTGACACTATGACAGAGGATAGCCCGGCGCCCCCTGCCCCCCAACCTGAGGGGGTGACACTATGACAGAGGATAGCCCGGCGCCCCCTGCCCCCCAACCTGAGGGGGTGACACTATGACAGAGGATAGCCCGGCGCCCCCTGCCCCCCAACCTGAGGGGGTGACACTATGACAGAGGATAGCCCGGCGCCCCCTGCCCCCCAACCTGAGGGGGTGACACTATGACAGAGGATAGCCCGGCGCCCCGTTATGCTGCAGCCGTTGCCCTTGGTTACACATGATATATCATACCCCGATCCCATAAGATGTAATACAGCACCAGCCCTCATACGTTACTGACTCCCATTGAGCTCTATGCATGTGGCAGGCTCTATTCACACACGGCGGCTCCGGTTCTGTAGACATAAGTCTACTGTCCGGTCGGCACCCAATGAGCGCTCACCTTCTCCTCATGGCGGCAGCGCTCCGCTCCCGGTACTGCGGTGTGTACGGTGCTCTCCGCTGTCTCCGCTGCTACTACAACCGTTTCTTCCTCTCAGCCGCACGAACTTTTCAAATTTGCCTCGAGAACACATCTCCCTGCCCTGCGATTGGCCGGCAGCGATGACGTCACGCGTCTCCACAGGAACGGCTGGAATGACAGATACAAAGCTCCACACCTCAGTGGCGAATGAAGGACTGCGCATGCGTGGGGATTCAAATCCCTCTACGCCTGGAAACCTGAATGACTGGACTGAGCGATGCTGCCACGTGACTTGGGATTTGCGATTATTTTGCAGAGATGAGAACGGAGAAAATTATATATATAAATCGTACTAATATATATATATATATATATATATATATATATATATATATATATATAGTACTATTTACTACAGTATGTATGTTGTAGTTTGTTCACACAGTGGAGCTAAAACCGCAGATGCTATGTGCTTATAGAACTATGGGTTGTTAGACCACTTCTCCCCAATATGTCTATAGCTGTTGCAGAACTACTACTTCCAGAATGCCTGCCAGCTGGGAGTGGTAGTTGTGCATGACCTGGAGAGCAGAGATTGGGGAACACTGTGTTAGGTAATAGTACAGACACATGTTTGGGCCATGTTATAACCACAAGTTATTAGACATGGGTGGCCACCAGAGCTCGCACATCCTACAGGGCAGGTTTATTGTGGTGTAAAGTAAACACACACCGGACAGGTTATGGCTGGTAGTGAATAGGAGGCTATGAAGACCTTTACATACAATGGGGGCGAAACTAGGTGACACCAAAGACAACAGGTGGCCTTGTATCCCACTTATATGACTGAAAGTGTGGCACAGAAACGTCATAAATCTGGTGCTTGTCTGTCAGGCCTCCATCATGAAAATGGTTCCACCAATGGTCCCCATCCAACCTGACAAAGCTTGAGAGGATCTGCAGTGAAAAATGGCAGAAATTTCCCAAATCCAGGTGTATAAACCTGGTGGCAGAGTTTCCAAACTGGGGTGCCGGGAGAAGCCGCTAGGGGTGCCGCGGGATCCCGGTGGGAAATGTGCACTGTCACTTTAAGCATCCCCAGAAGCGGCAGCCGCGCAGCTTTTAGGGATGCACGGATCACTTTGATGTTCAACCTGCACTGTGAGCAGGTGGAACGTTAAAGTGAACAGAGTGTAGGAGCAGGACCTGTCAGCATCCTGCTCCTACATTTGATTCCATAGGCCGCCGTCCTCGCAGCTCGCAAGTTGGAGCCTAAAAATAGAAAAGAGCAGCTCCCTGTGGACACACAGCTGGATTAGGTTGATGTTTTGTTTTTTTTTTCTTGTTTTTTTTTATAACTATTAGTGCAGAGCAGGTGGGGGGGCTCAGTAGTATTGGGGGCATATCATGGGAGACATTAGGGGGGGCATATTACTGGGGGCATAGCAGGAGGCATATCATGGGGGACATTACTGGGGGCAAAGCAGGAGGCATATCGTGGGGGACATTACTGGGGGCATAGCAGGAGGCATATCGTGGGGGACATTACTGGGGGCATAGCAGGAGGCATATCGTGGGGGACATTACTGGGGGCATAGCAGGAGGCATATCGTGGGGGACATTACTGGGGGCATAGCAGGAGGCATATCGTGGGGGACATTACTGGGGGCATAGCAGGAGGCATATCATGGGGGACATTACTGGGGGCATAGCAGGAGGCATATCATGGGGGACATTACTGGGGGCATATCATGGGGGACATGACTGGGGGCATATCATGGGGGACATGACGGGGGGCATATCATGGGGGACATGACGGGGGGCATATCATGGGGGACATGACTGGGGGCATAAGAAATCATCATGGTGGTCTGGGCTGGATGGAGAGGAAAAGGGAAAGTGACGCCTCAGATCAAAGAAGACGTCACCTGTGAGTCACTGAATGACAGTTTTTGTATTTTGAAAAACATTTGGTAGGGGTGCCCTGAGCTTATTTTTTTTCTTCCAAGGGGTGCCCCGAGGTGGAAAAGGTTGGGAAGCACTGCCTTGTGGCATCATACCCAAGAAGACTGGAATCGCTACCAAAGGGGCTTCAGCTAGTGCTTGAGTAAGGGGCAGTTCACACGGAGCAAAAGCAGCAGAATCAACTGTGGAATCCTGCCTGCCTCAGTGTCGCACATTGTTTCTATGGGAGGGCTCCACTTCCGCCACTCTCTGCTCAAAGAATTGACATGTCAATTCTTTGAATGGAGAGCGTCAAAAGCAGAGGCGCACAAGCCCTCCCATAGACACGCTGAGGCAGGCTGGCCACTGTGGAATTCTGCCGCTTTTGCTCTGTGTGAACTGGCCCTAAAGGCTCTGAATACTTATGTCAATGCAAGATTTTAGTTTTTCTTTTCAATAAATTAGCAGCAATTTATAACATTCACTTTAAACATTGTCATTATGGTGGAACTGAGTGCAGAATAATGGGGAAAATCCATTTTGTATGTTAGCACAACTCTACCATATAACAGTATAATAAAACACGACAGGGTCTGTAGACTCCCTGAACGCATTATACATTCACACCGTGAGAGAAATCATTTTGAAATAATTGACGGATAGTTTTTATTTTGCCTGAGATAAAAATCTCTTTTCAATTTCCAGCCTGTGTATGAGGCAGAAGGAAATACATTTAGTGGCATCACCTGCTGATCAGAGGCTTTATATTACGGTTACATTGGGATCATGCTGAGATGAATGGAGAGGGTCTGCAGATTACAAGCGGGGGCGCAGGCAGGAGAGATAGATTGGTTTATATGCATCGGGGGTTCCAAAAGCTGTGACAGACGTCTCCAGCACTGTTTATGCTATCAGCAATACTTGAAGCACAACTGACCACATTAATAGTGGAGTAGCTGTCATGGCTCAGTCAATGACCAGTCATTCATTAACAGGGATATTTTCAGGTTTTAGGCACAAAAAACATCTGCAAATGAATGCTTTTTTTTTTTTTAATACTGGCTGTATCAATTCTTTACAGATTTCAAGATCTGTTTGTTGCCTGTGATTAGGGAATAGAAAGGGTCTGCCCTGTGATAACTATGTAGGTGCATAGCTGTACTGTAATAGACCGTACATCCGTGTGACCATCACATGGCCAGAACAGATTCTCATCCTCTGGAAGTAAACATGATGCTATAAGCTGGCCAGACACAGACATGAGCTATGTTACCAAACTCCAACATAAACATGCACACTTGGTATAATTGTGTTATTTCTTTGGGGACAGAATAATCACATAAATGTTTTTCAGGAGTTTAAGGATGATCTATGAAATCTAGATTTTGTCCTTCAATATCAGATTGGTGGTGGTCTGACTTCTGGCACCCCTCATGAGCTGCAGCCTTTTTTAGTGTTAACTTGGCAGAGCTCACAGCATTTCATAGTGGCTGTGTCTGGTACTGCAACTCTCTGACGCTCAGTCTATTCACTTGAATGGGGCAGACGTTCAGTACTAGGCTCAGCCACTACAGTAGAGTGCTAGAAAATAGTTTGCAGTATGGTTTGTAAAAAATGCATGCAGTTCTTTCTTTGAAGCCAAAACTAGGTGGAGATCAAAATACATTAGAATATAAATAAGGGTATGTTCATATCTCGTTTTTAGCCGCACGTCGGGCTACACGGCAGAAATCTGTGAAAAAAGGATGCTGCCGTGCAGCCGACGGCCACGTGACGACCACATTGACTTTAATGAGCAGGACGGAGTCATTATGTGACTGTGTTCTGCTCATTTGCGGGACAGACACAGCTTCTGGGCAGGACTCAAAAGCGTAGTCGACTACGCTTTCGAGACCTGCCCAAAAGCCGTGTACGTCCTGCAAATGAGCAGAACACAGTCACATAATGACTCCGTCCTGCTCATTAAAGTCAATGTGGCCGTCGGCTGCACTTCGGGCTGCACTTCGGGCTGCACAGCAGCATCCTTTTTTCACGGATTTCTGCCGTGTAGCCCGACGTGCGGCTAAAAACGAGATATGAACATACCCTAACAGATTCTACTTCTACTTTTTTATTGAAACCACTCCTGGTGTGGAAATAAAAGAGAGGGGTAGTAGTTCTTTATATTATCTAAATCATTATGATCCCACCTGGCTTTGGCATCAAAGCTGAAGCAAAAATTGCAATGTGGAAGAGCTTCCTAAAGATGATCGAGAAAAATGGAAGGTCCCCAGAGCTAAACATCAAGTGCCATAGCTAAATAACTCCGGGTCTGAATACGTAAACCTAAGCAAAATCTTTAGTTTTTCCTTTTCAATAAATTTGCAAACATTTCTTCAACTCAGTATTCACTTTATCTTTAGAGAGTATTGGGTACTGCAACATAGCAAATTGTGAAATAAACCTAAAAGGGTGTATGGACTTTCTGTATGCATTGCATATCCTAGTTTTTAGCAGTTTATTCTGATATTATCTAAATGTCAAAACATGTTGTATGTGCAATTAATAGGGGTATTCAGATAGCTAGGGGTCCAACCGCTTGGACCCCCACCAATCCCAGGAATGGGGACACAACTGCTTCATTCTCTAAGGGTCCTATTACATCAACAGATTATCTGACAGATTTTTTTTGAGCCAAAGCCAGGAATGGAATATAAACAGAGAACAGGTAACAATGGAAAGACGGAGATTCATCATCTTTTCAAATCCACTTCTGGCTTTGGTTTGCAAAAATCTGTCAGATAATCTGTTGGTGTAATAGGGCCCTAACACTTTCAAGTTCAGAAACATATTGACAAATACACAATCTACGTTACAGAAACATTTTTAATATTACAATTTGCGTAAAATGATATACATTTTAGATCTTCTCTGTTAAGCTATAGGTTCTCTTGAAATCACATTCCCAACAATTATCCATCATCATCATATTATTATTACACCTCTGACAAAAATAAATAAAAATAAAACCGAGACATTGTACATGTAGATTCACACAATGGGTTTTTTAACAAAGCACAGTATTGAATACAAAAGGAAGGAGGAGGAGGGGCAGTTCCTTCTTTACACTTTACCTTCCTCTAGTATTGGCTCATGGCTAAAATAAAACTGCATAAAAAACTGCGTGTGAATTCAGCCTAAATGGCACTTCATCACTATAAGCATTTAAGTATTTGGTCTCATATCTTATATGCAAACTACAGCTAGGCCCTCTTCATTGCAGTACCTGCTATATGTTTATTATAAACCGGTTCAGATCGCCAAGGCATAAACCACAACATATAAAATACGCTGGCCAATAAAAAGAAGTTAATCTTTGCATTTTTGTGTAGCCCTTGTAAGTCACATACAGTGATCACCATGAGCGATTCACATCTGGGTTCTGTAAACATACATGGAGAACAACTAACCAATACATAGGAAGCTGATAATCTGGCAATAGCACAAGATGTCCATTAAATACTAGTACAGTATCTACCCTTGTACCTCACAATGCTTGAAAACTACAGTTTGCTGTCCTTTGGATTGTGCCCACTTCTACCAATTTCATATTTAAAACTCATTGCATTGCATGCGTGTGTAAAAACATACAGCTTTAGGCTATACTCACATAACATGCAATTGAAACCATGGCCGTTCTTGTCATAGAATAATGTGTTAAAGTCAATGCAAACAATGGCCGTGGTTCATACAATGTATTGAACAATGGCTGTTATTTGGTTTGGCCTTGGAAGTAATTGACATGTTAATTATTTTTGTCCGTTGTGCTTTGAAATCAATGCAATTTTCAGTGCAACAACGGCCATTGTTTTTGAGTGTCAAACAACGGTTGTTGTTCGTACATTGCGTGAACATAGCCTTATACAGCATTTCTCTAAGGACTTTGCAAATTGATTGTAGACGTAAAATGAAGCATCTATCTACAGCAAAGTAGAATGGGAATTAACAATAAAAATGTATAGATTATTCCATATAATTTAAAAAAAAAAAAACAATTTGGGCACCCTACTATCAAATGGCCCATTCTGCGCCTCCATTAGCATGCAGCACTGTATTTCCTAGCGTTGGAAACCAGTTATGGAAGGCCAACAAACCTCATTATAATTCAGTGGAGTCTGTCAACCCACATTTTCACCTGTCATATGACTAATCTGGCACTGACATTATGGTTTGCATTGTAACAGAAACCATTATGATGCTGTGAATATATCCCAGCCTTATATTGTTTGTAAAATGAAAAAAACATATTAACAGCATTTACTGTGAACTGTACATGCCTTTACACACACCAAACGCATCCATAAGATCCAATTTCCCTGATGAATGCCAAAGAGAGTCCTTTTAGGCAGTCCTTTTTTCAGCTGTATTAAATAGTGTGGTTATTTGCGTGGTTATTTTTTTTAAACAGGTATTCTGGTGTTTTGAAAAAATTCATATGAAAAAAAAGCTCCCACTTCCAGCCACATGCAGATCCCATTCAGCCTCCTCCTCTTTCTTCTTCCTGCTTCTAAGACGAGAGCATACTGAATGATCTGCCTGGTCAGCCAATCACAGGCCACAGCAGTGTCCTGTCTTAGCCAGTGATTGGCTGAGATAGCAGTTCCTGCTCTGAGCTCTTGTCTTGGAAGCAGAGAAAATGCAGAAGAACAGAGCTGCAGGGGCAAACTTACACAATTCCCATTTAATTACATTTTTTTTTAAATGTGATATATGAAACTGTATTGGCGGAACTTAAACTTAGGCCACAAATGTGAAAACAACCTTATTGGCACAAATTCCTTCAGCTCCGAAAGAAAAAATAGACTCTATATTGAGAAAACAAATCCCTATTTTTCATAGACAGTGGGTAAATTTTCAAACACTGGCACCTTGGAACATAGGCTTGAAACACAACCACCTAATATCTGAGTCATATAATTTACTAGGTGCAATTTATACATTATCTATCCATAAATCAATCTTCTTTTTGTTTAATTCATAGCCTGCTATTTAGCACATTAAAACGGTGCAAACTTCTGTATTTTTTCCTTATACGGTATATTCTTTTGGTGCATCAACAAAAATCTGAAGAAAAAAAAAAAAGATAAAAGCCATTCTAATCTTCCTTTCTCAGATGGATGATGATCATCATACCTTTTGCAACTGGATAGAGGGAAAGCTTCAGTTGTTACAGAAACATGGGTTTGTGTGGTGTCATTTCCTATACTTACCTGAGTAGTCCACTGGCACATGAGAACAAAGAATGGAAAGTAGAGAACCCAAAAGTCCTTTGTACAATGATATATTTACAAGAAATCAAATAGTCTAGCAAAAAAATATGAATGCAGTCAAATTAGGAATTAGAAGGCCATTTCTCTAAGTGTCTGACAGATGAATTCCTATTGTCGTCCTATAAGACCGTGACACCAGGAGACTCTCTGTTAGTCTTATCTCATTCTCCCTTCAACAAGCAATGGAAGATGTATTTCTAGGAATGATCATTTCTGATACACCAAAGCTTTTAGTGCGTGAATCCCAGTGGTTGAGTCTAGAAAAGAGAGACCAACCCGACGGCTCATGACCTGGTCTCTGTCATTGATTCCAGTATCCGAGCCCCATTTGTAATCGCTGTGGTTAGGAAGACAAATTTGTAACCTAAAAATAAGAACAAAATATGTATATGAAACAGTGGTAGCACATATTCCTAGGATTGCTTCCCTCTAAAAACTGCAGTGCATGGTACAGCATGTAAAGACTACGTACTGCAGAGAAAGAATTCTTTTCACTGCTTTCCCAAGCAAAATAGAGTAATGAGCTATCCATCGACTACATGGGCCATGTATGTATGTATGTATGTATGTATGTATGTACTATACACATAGGCAGGCTAAATTATTTTACAGACATTATAACTGTATCTCTAGTATGAAGGTGATGCAATCCTGGTAACGTCAGGAAATTGGCTATACGGCCATGTTTACATGACTGAAAAGTCTGTTGCAGATCTTGTATGCTGTGGATTTGGCCACAGTTTTGAGCACAAATTAGCTAATCCAGATAGCCGGATGTGAACTCCATGTCTCAAAAGTCTTCTTTCAGCAACACAGATTTCAAATCTGTATCGGAATAATTTAACAGAATTCATCGGAAATCATGTTAACTACAATACAGGTTCCATGAATACAGAATACAGAGTCCATGAGATTTTTACACAGATTCAGATCTAAAATCGGCACCATAAAAAATGTCAATGTACACATACCCAAAGATATAGCTAGCTACATGTAGCAGATTTGTTACACAAATTTCTAAAACTGCATCTGAATGGAGGCTGCAGAAATCCACCCACTGAGACAGCATTAGTTTTTCAGTAACAGAAATTTCTGCTGCATGTGAATATAACCTAATGCTTGAGTAAGTTGCTTATATCAAGTGTTAATAGTCATAAAACAGTATTATTATGTGGGATTGTTCATAATGAAATTCTTCTAAAATCTCCTTGCTGTTATTTAATGGGAATTTTCATTACAAAGAACTATCCTGGTCATGTGATCATACAAATGCAGGGAAAATTACAAATAAATTCACTATTTATGGCTTATATTACATATATTGTACCTAATTCTTTTCCTAGAAATCTCAAAGCGGAGATCTCCGAAAATGTGCATCCTCCAAGGAAAACCACAACAACGGTCCTATGAGAATCCGATAAAGAATTCCTCTCCGAGAGTTGTTCTGCATAAAAAAGCAAGATATAACATTTCTTAAATAGGTTCACAAACTTCCATCATAATTTTATAGAAAAGATAATTACCTGCAAATTCAATGCTATTGAGCAGACGCATCACTTCTTCAAGACCTGTCCAGCCTTTACGTGTCAAAACCTAAAAAAAATGCATAAACTTGTAAGCACACAGCACACTGCTATACATTCTATACACATACTGAAGAGCATGTCACCAGCATCAAAGCAGCCTTACAGATTCCTTTCAGAAAACTCAAAGAACCTTTGCAATATGTTTCCTCAGAACTGTCTTGTTGTTTGTTATGCAACACATTATTTTCAGTTGTTTCCTGAATTTAAAGGTTTCATATCTGATTGCTGTCATAAATTTTCGGTGAATAACAATTTAACAATTGTCCCTTATCATTTTCAAAAGCAGAGACATGCCAAAAGTTTTGATTGGTTGGGGGTCTTTGTGAAATGTGAAAAGTACAGATGAGCGAATTTACAGTAATAAAGCAAAGCGCTTTGTTATCTCTGCAATCCGCTCATCAGCCAGCTGCCTTTTACTCACAGCCCCACGTGCCTCTGCTGCAACTTCAGAGCGTGTCTGCGAAGGGGCAGGCTGTTCAACCAATAACTGGCCGTGAGAGGACGGCAGCAACCAGTGATTGGCTGATTGGCCTACCACTTCACAGACACGCTCTGAAGCTGCACTGGCAGCTGCAGGGAGCGAGGAGTGGTAATATATGAACTACACTTTTAAAGCAAGGGCTGCACAGACATCGCTAACAACATTGCTGCATGATAATCAAGCCGTGTAAATCTAGCAGATCAGCGCTCATTTACCATAGTGATCAGGCCATGTAATACAGTCCCTAATCAACTTAAGACAGGTGTGTAAAATGACAATTATTGGTAGCCTAAGGATATAGCTAATCAGCCATCGTTTAGCAAGTAATAGTGTGCTAAATGTCATTTTAGGAGGTAAAGGGCTCAAAGGGATCATGACTTTACACCTATTAGTGACGGAATCTGAGAAGAATATACCGTGTGCACAGTGTTTATAACACTGATGTTTTTTTAGAACACTGGAATGAAAGCTGACAAACGGTAACCGATGTAAATGGCCTCAGGAGGATATGTTTGACATGTTGAAGAATTGTCCGCGTTTAAGACGCTACCGGAGTGAAATCTGATTAATTCAGTATATTAACTGAACATCAGAATATCTTCTGATCCTGTACTTTGATTCCTTGTTCTACTGATGCAACTCCAAGGAACATTACAAGCAATTGACTCTGCTACACTAAAGGTATACATGTGTAGATACACAACAGCGGATGGCTGACTTACATGTTCAATTATTTTGCAACTTAGTGGTGTGTAAGCACCAGTGAAAACATAGGCCATGTCCTTTGGAGTCTTCAGGTCATATTCTCCACCTGGCCGAGGAATCTGCAAAAAAAAATAATTAAAAAAATGTCAGGCTCCATAGAAGGAAACTGCTGGCATACAATATTCCTGAATACACTATCCAGGAAAATTATCAGGCAAATGCTCTTCCATCAAAAAGAATTGTCATACTGCAAACATTTACATGTACCATACACTTTCCACATAACAAGATCATAGGCTTCTGCCTACTTTGATGTTATTTTTTTTTTAAATAGGGAGTACATGGCTTAATACCTTGAGAATTACTTGCCACTATCCTTATCTGCAGAGAAAACCTAGTCACCCACACCCTTCAGAGCCAGGAAACGCTTATTGATGTCTCAGCTTTTTTGCCATTCTACCAACCATAGTGATCACCCAGCTAATGCAGACCACTACTATACCCGACTGGCTATGTGTTGCTAAGGTAGTAGCAAATATGTTCTCCTATTGAAGTCACACCACAATGGTGATAAAACGTTACATAACAAAGTGGTTTTCTTTATTAGGCTGGCTCACATAACAACTGTGCCCTTTGTGGCATGTACAGTATGCATTGTCCCAGGCAGGCACGTTACCCATTTTCTGAGCATAAACATTTTTGTATTTAAAATAGAATTCAGTGGGGCCTGTGTCTGTCTGTGTATGTCAGCACCCATTTTGACAGGTAGCCACTGCAGAAGTACAATGGAAGGCACAAATGTGATATGAACGCAGTCTTATTAACCTAGAACAACTCTAAGAGTATGTTCACATAGGCACTGAGCACAGGCACCAAGCCTGAAGATCCCATCGACTTAAATGAGAGCTTCGGTACTAAACTGCGCTAAAAAATATATATATATTACATCACTTATTTTCAATGTGCTGACTTCCATTGAAGCAGGATTTTGGACATAAAATATGAGCACATTTCTATATCCAACAAAATTACAATATCGTTTTGCCCATGTCAAAGTACCCTTAAACTCTGTTCACACAAATGTCATTGCTTCTATATTTACAGGATACATGGCTACACCAATATAATCCATGTTCCCCTCAATGATAATGTCTGTCAGGTATTTATATAAGTTTTTTTACTGGATACAACAGTGCAGCATATAATGTTATTCTGGACATTTAAAGTGGCAAAAATGATGTGAAAAAATAAACCTGGCCATACAAAAGAGCATGTTAGTCCTTCCAACAGCTATTTCTCTCCACTCCACCACTAACATGTACCCTCTTTTCAGCAGAGGGTGCATGTTAGTGGTGGAGAGAAAATAAGCTGCTACTAGACACCTAGTCTAATTTATCTTCCATGGAAACAATTCTAATTCTTCTTGTCCCAATATCTGCTGTCATGGGGATAGTTAAGGGCCTATTACACAAGTCGACTATCAGGCAGCAGCATTTCTAGAAACACAGCCGATAATAGGCCCGTGTAAAGGTGACAGCGATCAGCCAAGGACCTCGAAAACACCCAATCCTTGGCTGATCGTCTGTTTAGTGCAGGTTTTAAAATTTATCATTGTCAGCCACACATCTTCCTGTGTAAAGAGGTAATAGTAATGTGTGTCAGGTAACCCTGAAGATACAGCCAGAGAATCGGAGAAGCCAGATGCCGAATCACAAGCAGTGTGAAGTATAGACTGCTTATGATTATACATATCTGGGGTCTCAGTTTTGCACGGATAATACAGTGATCATGCACCTTGGGCCCTCGATTTCTTCTGCAGTATAAAGGCACGGCAAACGAGTGGCGATCTTCTTGATCCGTGCTTATTTGCAGCCGCTCGCGAAATTGGCAGGTGTAAAAGGATCCTAACATACGCATAAGACTGATACTGTTAAAAGCAAGATATAGAAATAATATGTTCGAAAAACTTTACTTACTAGTCCCAGCTTTTTACTGATCCCTCTGAAATGGCTTTTTTTTGCCAAAGATGAAAAAGCATCAGTAAGCTTTCCTGTAAGCCATACACAAAGATACAATGTCAGAAATGTCAAATTCTATCACTATTGTTCACTAAAGTTACATAATATCTCTCCAAGATAAGGGAGGAATGGAATTAGTCAGCTCTTATGGTGGTTTCCTCTGCCTCTGAAAACTTATTTGGTGAGCCCTATGCATAGCAATCAACCATTGTGCCCGCGGATGGTACATTTAGGGTACTATTACACAAAGCAATTTTTCAAGGATCAGCAATTAATGATAAACTATTTTAAACGACCGCTATAGCGAACAACCTGAAATCGTTCACCCAATTACACGGGAACGATTATCGTTACTTATGATCGTTCTTGCGGTTGTATTGACCTTGCTATTGCGTTCGTTGTTATATATTAGTGAAATCGCCTGTAAAACTTTTAGGCAGAAGAGCCAACCTCACCTACAGCTTTGTCCGTGACCAGTTTGCTCACTCTGCTCTCCACAGCAGTCAGTGTCTCTCCTGGAACCTGTTCGGTAAGCAGACCAGCACGTTTTAGATTGGAAAATGTGAGCAGATGTTCAGGGCCATAACTCTGCACAAAGCATAAAACAAGGAGTTGAAGCCAAGAATAAAGTTGTTTAAAAGCATATCAATATCAAACTATCTATCATTGCTTATTTTAACTGACTCTGCACTGGCAAATCAATATAACTGGGGATAACTATGTTACAGTAACCATATGAGACATCGTTGTTGTATTTCCTAATTTTATTACAAGGTTTCCTCTTAATCATTGCATTAGTATAGTATTTAAAGGCTCTTTTCATATATAAATTATTTTAAAAGTGCATTATATGAGTTCAGCCAAGACACAAACTAGGCTATCACAGGGCTTTATTAGTTTAGCATGAAAAATATGGAAGAAACTAACAGTATTTTTTGTGGCAGCTCTAGCGCTTTCCTGATTGGACGCTAAAGTTGTCACCGATTGCTGAGAGGAGGACCGAGAAAGTGATCAGTGCACTAAACATAAGGAAACACCTATGCAACTGCAAATTTTTAAATTAACTGGTGTCAGATAGACATACAGATCTGTAAATTACTTCTATTAAAAAATTTCCAGTCTTCTAGTACTTATCAGCTGCTGTATGCCCTACAGAAAAAGGTCTAATTCTTTTCAAATCTGAAACAGTGTTCTCTGCTGCCACCTTTGTCCATTTCAGGAACAGTCCAAAGCAGGAGGGGTTTTCTATAGGGATTTGCTACTCCTCTGGACAATTCCTGATACGGACAGAGGTGGCAGCATAGAGCACTGTGTCAGACTGGTAAGAATATAGCATTTTAACAGCAGACTAGCTCGCCTCATGTTATGAACATGTATGTACTTAGGTTATATTTCAGCCATTTTTCTGATTGTACTGTATTATGTTTCTAGTATAAAAGCAAGTGTTTATTCATGTTTTCTCACTGTTTATTTAGTTGCACCATTTCCTACACTTCAAAAACTATAAGGACTTCACTATACAGTCTCACCTCATTGAAGAATAGATGGTTTACCTCTATGTAAAACTGCACATAGGCTACAAGGGCAACAGGTAGCCAGGACAGAACAACAATCACACATACCTGTAAATACTGAGTCTTCAACGATCTGTAATCTTTTCCTATTAAACCTAAAGAAATAAATAGTAAAATTAAACACTTTCTGTGTACACAAGTAACTAAAGGCCCTATTCCACGGAACGATTATCGTTCGTATTCGGCCGATATTGGCCGCTACGGACGATAATCGTCCCGTGGAATAGAGTGCAACGATCAGCCGACACCGTTCATGTCGGGTGATCGTTGCAGTCGCTTGTTTTTCAACATGTTGAAAAACAAGCGACTGATATAGCAGCGATCTGCTGCCGTCGCTCCGTTGAATAGGAGCGTCGGCAGCAGACGCTGCTATATCCTATGGGCTGCCCGGACGATCAGCGATCCCTCGGGCAGCCCCCCCGCAGCTCGCCGCCGCCCCCTCTCGCACTCACCCGCTCGCTGCAGCCGCATAGAATAGCGGCGGCAGCGAGTGGGGAACGAGGAGCAAACGAGCGCTGAGAGCGCTCGTTTGCTTCTCTAAACGACCGGTGTAATAGGCCCATAAGTCTACATGGTTAGTGACACTAGAGACGAGACCTACCATTTTCTGTGAGTGACAGTAGACAAAGCAATCGTAAACTCTCAATGGGCGAAACCTGGAAATGCAACAATAGCCAGTTGTATGTATGTAAGAAATAAGCATTGTCTGACACTTGTTGCTATTCAAAACACTCACCTGTCTGTTTATATGTTCTTCTATTAAATTGATGCATTCCCGAATGTCAAATCCTTCTAGTAATGCTTTGTGTAGAATTGGGGGAAAAAAAAAGATTTAATGCTATCATTAACTAATTTATCATAATCATTCCTGCTGCTCAGTTCAAAGTGTAATTCTCAAAGTTTTTATACATTATATTATAAAAAGGGGGGATTTAAAACATTATTCCAATGTACTTTATTAACCAGTTCAGCTTACTTCACCTCCCCCCTAATCCTATATCCCTGCTACGTATCCTATCTATGTCTGTACATCTGTACTGGATGCTGTACCTAACGCTACAGATAGAGAGGTAGAGATACACAGCACCAGGGAGAGCCGAGCATACAGTGCAGGAGCCACTCTGATGCTGGCAATACTCAGGCAGCCCTGCATTATGAGTGTAGTCCCTGCAGTTTGAATTGGTAAAGGACATATCATTTCATGGTCACATGACTATGATCTCACAGTTCCCTCAGCTACTCAGTACTGTTGAGTATGGAGGGTGCAGGGGAGCTGCTGAGGAGCTACAGCAGAGGTGAGAAGAGCTCCTGGTCCTTCTCCCTCACCTGCAGTATCTACTGGGCAGGCTAATATATCACCAGGAAAATAGCCTTGTCCTACTTCCACTTGTCAGGGTTCCCTCTGTTGGTGGCTCCTCACTCCTTTACAACAGATATTGGGGCTGGGAAGTGGTGTGAGGGAGAACTGAGGCGAGGGCAGCCAACACCGGAAGAGGGGTTTAAGTGTCTCTGCTGCAAGAGGAAGTGAGGTGCAAGTGATCCAAAAGGCCTGAGGGGTCAGTGCTGCAAGAGGAGCCGAGGTTATCAATGCTGCAAGAGATGCCGAGGGGGTCAATACTGCAAGAGGTGCTGAAGGGGTCAATGCTGCCACTGGAAGAGGTGCTGAGGGGGTCAGGTCAAGCAGCTTATTGCTGGGAATGCCGGCTGTTGGATGCCCACCAGATATTGATGACTTATCCTGAGGATAGGCCATTAATAAAAAAAATATCAGAAAACTCCTTTAGGGTGCCTTCACAAGTACCAGATCCGCAGTGGATTTCACGCTGCGAATCCAGTACCTTTCATCCCTATCAGGGAACATACTGGCAGCGGGATTGACATCCTGCTGTAAGTATGTGAATTAACCCCCCGCAGCCTGCCGCCGAGAGCATACATTACCTGCTCGGCCCCGCGGCTCCAGGAGAGGCTCCTATCGGTCCTGCTCAGCCAATCAGTGCAAGGCAGCACTGATTGGCTGAGCGGGACCGGAACCGGAAGCCTCACATGGAGCCGCAGGGCCGAGCAGGAAAAGTATGCCCTCAGCGGCGGGCTGCGGGGGGTTAACTCACAGCAAGATGTCAATCCCGCTTCGAGTATGTGCTCTCATAGGGATAAAAGGCACTGAATCAGCAGTGAATTAAGCTGCGAATTTGCAGTGTGAAATCAGCCGCGGATCCGGTACGTTTGAAGGCACCCTTAATGTGAAGCTGCAATTCAGGTTTCGAACTGCTAACACTGTTAGGTCAGGGAGACACATGGTACCTTTCATATATGTGTCTGTGCTTCCAGAATGCAGAAAAATACTTTTATTTTCTGGTGCTAAGTATTACATGAGCTTTTCCAAGCTTGTTAGGTGCCATCTCCCTCCTATCCGTGACCCTGCTTACAGCTAGTCTTCTAGTTTGCTGTCAATCAATCAGGGATATGTATGGGATAAGGAGCAAGGAGGCACTCCAGCTTGCTGTGCTTCAGGGGCTTGGCAATGCCTCTCTGACACTTCGAACTGAAGAATAAAACATTTTTTTTATGTTTTGGAAGCACAGACAGACAGTCACAGCTCTCTGCCTGTCAGTGCGGCCTGTTAGTAGCCTCTTTGCCTGTCAAATCACCCCAGCAGAGCACGCTGACAGGCAGAAAGCTGTGACTAGTTACAACCTAGTCTGCTCAGATGACTAGTTCAAGCCTCTCTCCTTGCCTCGCACGCTAAAATAAAAGACATTATTCCTGGAACTACACTTACTGTTGAAGACAAATATGGGCAAATATGGTAGAGGAGCTGTTTAGAAGCTCTATTTGGTCCAGCTGGGAACTATATCAGCATGATCGTGCCAATTGGTTCCCTTTAAGCAAAGTCAACACCTGCCATAGTATACGTGTATGCAATTACTTGGATCTTTATTTTTTAAGAGATAAGTGACTAGTGATGGCTGACATTTTGTATGTTTTCCTATTTTCTAACAGAACCTCCAATGCAGATGTAAACAGAGCCTTACTGCCTTATGTAGCTCAATGTGGACAGTGCCCTTAGTATAGAAGATTGCTTTGCACGGTGCTGCACATTTACTCATCATCCACAGTGCGAAATATTACATTGTTGGAAATGGAGGTCATGGGGTGTGATGTGAAACCCTTCAGTTTGTAAAAGGACCACAAAGCAGGTGTGATCCCCTTAAAAGCAACATACAACCCTTACAATGCTCGGTTTTCAGTAGCTCCTGGAAGTCCACTTTAGTTTTCCTCTTCATTATAGATTCACAGGCTCCAATATCTGTATAAAAAAAGAAAAGTTAAGCCAACATTTCTCGAATATCCTCTGTTTCACTAAATTAGTGAACAGGGATCAGTAATGTTCCGAGGTTACAACACATTTCCATCATTAAATGATGGTACACAATGACAACAGTCCCTACATGGTAGCTTTGGGAATATTATGCATTACTATGGAATTAGTTATTTCTGTTACTTGTATGTAATTACTTAATTTATAAAAATACAAAATAAGTAATATGAGAACTCACTTCAGTCACCCTGCAACATTCATTTATCACTTGTATTAATGGCTGCATCCTACTCGCTGAATGATACAATTATCGTATTTCTTTTTCCTTTTCCGCTTCGTGTAATAGAGACAACGATCAGCCAATGACAATGCTTATCGGCTGATCGTTTTTTTTCCTGACCTAAAATCATCAGCCACAGTGACGATTGTGTATAAAGAAATAACTACACACGCCTCTCCATGGTCCCCGTGTTCTTCTTCCTTCTGCTCGATTCCCAGAGCCGTCGATGTAACTTCAAAGCAGGTCTCTGAAATGACAGGCCGCTCAGCCAATCAATGTCCGTGGCTGTCCCACCCAGTGATTGGCTAAGCGGCCTGTCAGTTCAAAGACCCGCTCTGAAGCTACATCAGCGTCTCCAGCAAAAGATAAGAGGGCAGAACATCAGGGACTTTGGAGTGGTATGTATCCAGTTTAAGAGCAAGGGCTGCACAGACATCGCTAATAATGTTCTTGCAGCCCTCGCTGAATGATTGTCGAGACGTGTAATAGGCTCAGAAAATGATCTGCTTAATTGGCGCTCACAGGAGGCATCAGGCCGTGTAATAGGACCTTAATGGTCCCTTTACGAAAAGCAAGGATTTTTTTCTTTTAAACAATAGGCATTTAGATGAGAAGATAAATCGCAGCCGCTGCTGGCACTTTTGGTCCAGTCTCGGATTGGCTGCGTGGTCTGTCACTTCAGAGACAGTTTCAGAAGTGCCAGTGGCAGCTGCAGTGAGCGAGGAATGCAGGGAAAAGGCAGCAGGACATTGGGGAGAGTGGACGGGTAAGTATAATGTTTATTATTATTTTCTTTACACAGTCATCATCTTTATTATCTGCCCAAAATGGCCCTAATCTGCCTCTCTTATCAAAAATCAGCAAGTGATAAATCCGTAACATAAAACTTTTATCCATTAATTATAATCTGCCCTAACTCACACTGCAGACCCTCTGCATTATATACAGATTTACACTGCCCTCTCCTCCCTTCTGATTATAATAGGTGAAAAGGAGAAATCTTTCAACCACAGACAGGTGGCCAGGGAGAGAAGAGATGAAGCCTCTCTCGTGGCCTCCCCCCCCTCCCCCTCTCTTTTTCTCTGCTTTTCCTTTCCCTTTGGGTTTTGGCGTCCATCGCCCTTGGTATTTCCTCGCCTTTACCCTTAATAGATGTTTATACCTTTTCTCCAAGTCATTTGTTTTGCTCATGGTATTTTTGCCCACGTCAATATGGTGCCTGTTTACAACATTTGATAAAATCAGAATTTAAACGGAACCAATCATGCCAAAAACGGCCATAAAGCTAAGGAAACGCGCATCACCCAGCACGCTTCCCAAACATCCCCCTGTAACCTGCATCCCCTGCTCTGTATGCCTCTGTAAGTCCTGCACTGTATGCTAATTTGGGCCAAATAGTCATCAGGGCGTGTGGCTTTTCCATGTAGTCACGGTCCTGGGTGGGTTTCAGCGCTGTAATCATGCCCCTCCGGGCGTAATGGAAATCGATGTACGCTGTGACAATACCCGGGGGCTGGCATTGCATTTCGGCAGCGCACTGACGTCTTTGCTACGCTGTGCATGCACAGTACAGCGGGAGGACCCATTGCTGTACTACTACGCCCAGGCGCAGTACAGCAGCATCTCCTCCAGCTGGTTGGCACTCTGCCGCCGTGCCATGCTGCCCCCCGGGTGATTTCACAGTGTACAGCGCTTTCCATCGCGCCCAGAGTGGCGTGATTACAGCGCTAAAGCCCACCCAGGACCGTGATTACATGGAGGAGCCACACACCCAGATGACGACTTGGCACGAATTAGCATACAGCGCAGGACTTTATAAAAGTAAGACTCCAGATTAATCAAGCAGGGGACGCAGGTTACAGGAGTATGTGTGGGAAGCGTGCTGGGTGATGGAACAGACTGTTTCCTTAGCGTTATGGCTGTTTTGGGCGTGATTGGTTCCCTTTAAAAAAACAAAAAACAAACAGAAACTAATAGGTAAAGACATGATTCCATACGTAAAGTCAGCATGCGATGCTCTTGCTTTAATCCTTTCAGTTCCTGTGCAACAAAAGTTTTCATTTGCTTGATGTCCATTCCTCTACGTTTCTGGAATATACAAAATAATACGTTATAGGCAACATGGTTTTTAAGGAGCAAACTTCCTACCAATATATATATATATATATACAGTATACACATGTAAGGCTACGTTTACATCTGCATTAGTAGCCTCTGTCACAAATTACATTGTTAAAGCACTGCATGCAGCGCTATCTTCCCTGTCATAAGAAAAGACATATCGGCAAGACTCCCACTGAAAGTCAAAGGGAGTTATGAAAATCACATAAAAGAGCCAGCTTGGCTGTTTTGGCTTTTAAACCACCACTGACAGACACAAAAAGGCCTGGCGAGGACAGGAGGCCGTCAATCCAAGACGTGAATAGCCCTTTAACACACCTAACCACCATCACTAAATTATGGCTCCATTCTTACACATGTTGCACTTATGATATCAGGACCACATAGGGTTAAGCATTCACAATACATTCTAGAAATACCATCAATAATGTTTATTGAAGATCGAAGGGAAAAAATTTACATAAAAAAAATAAAAAACAGCACCGCAGATGAAGGTAATGAAGATACATTCTTCATTACACTCAGCGTTCTTTGCCCTATAGAAACAAAACAGCAGGTTCCATGCTTCTAACCTGCTGTTTCATTTCCCTTTAAGTTTCCAACAATCACAACATAAAGCGCACACAAATTACTTACATCATATTGGGTTTGCAGGTTGCGGGCTTTCTGACTCAGGAAGCTAAACACATTAGAAAAATGCTCATTACGAATTTGTTCAAATACCTAGTAATAGAAGAAACATAGTATTACCAGCGATATTCAACACCAATAAATATAATATCATTGTACACATGTGGAATGTACATAGCACAGCTCTCAGTCTAGATAGATGTAAGCTCTATGAAGAATATGAGGGGAAAGACTGTGAAACTATAATTTGGATAACAAATGTATTTGATGATAATATTGTAAAGTAATAATGAGTTCATATAAAATCTCTGAGACTGCACCTAACAAACCTAGTGAATTCAGACGCCGGTAACCTCAAATGAATCTCAGCATGTCAGTAAAATAGTAAATGGGGTGGTTGTATCATAAAGGACTTGTCTTATTAGGGCATATGGATGTTACAGAAAGACTGTGTAAAGATGGCCGAACCTGACACCATTAGTGGGTGAATGGTGGACTCCCAACTCTCTACCAACAGATAATGTCAGTGGAGAGCAGGGTCAGGTCATTACTTGGCGGGCATAAGTCAACACCAGAGCTGTCTGGCTGTGGCTTACTTTTTCTTTTCCCATAGAGTACACAAATGAATGTTCATATGTATGCAGAATCTATGTATGCAGAATCTGGGAAAGCATTGATTTACAGGAAAGCTACTTCCAACAGATGGCACTAGAGAGCAGGCTCCTTTCCTTCTAGGAGAGAGCTACTTTGCATATTTTCCCCCAGGAACATTGTCTAGCCTATACTGTGTCTTCTTGGTGGGCTATCCAAGCTGACCTATTATTAAGTCTCCTATTGTCACATAATATATCAGACAAAATTATCATGGAGTCAACTAATCCTAACTATTTTATTGTGAATCAAATAGCTAGTACGGTATCACTAACACAAATATGTGTAATTCTAAAGATCTATAAAATAAAAGTAATAACTGTGGGGGAGATGGAGGATTGTTAGTATTATGATAAACCCCTTTCCGCACCACGACGTCAAGTTGCATCATGGTGCCGGTAAGGTGGGGAACAGAGCTACTTAACCATTGAAGTACCGCTGTCAAAACTGACAGCAGCATTTCTATACTGTTTAAATGCCTTTACTGATAGTCCAGTGGAGGGGGGAGAAATCAGCATGCCACGATCGTTTTACTTCTGCACAGGGCCTCTTCTTTGTCCCAGTGTGGTTCTTAGTTTGGCAATTGTTTCAGGCTGACTTCAGCAGCCTGAAGCAATCGAGTGCAAATTCCATGATTATTGCAGTAATAATGCTGCCCTAGGCGGACTATAAAAGTATGTAAAATGGCTTTGGCTTGTTACCTTATCCTGAGAGTTTAGAAGAATTTTCACACTTTTATCAGATGAGGTCACCTCAGGCCCAAACTCCACACCTCCTAAAACATTTAATACATACAGAAATGTAGGTACATGTTCGGTTTCGTATACTATTTTTTACTTTTACAGAGCATACAAGAATCAAAACATTTTATGGTATTACCAGAAGGAAAACCAAAATCCTGTTACAGGTCTGTAAGATGATGCCACTTACTAGTATAGTTCTACTAAATATTCTCGGATGTTACAGTTTAACCTAGCAAATGTAAATATTTACTCATTGACAAAAAATAATAATGTACTCAAAAGGGTCCGATTGCTGCAAAAATCCCGTGACCACGTGTTTCTCTTATGGCGGAGGCTTCCAAATGGCAATATCAGCAGGATAATGGTCACCCACACACAGCAAGGGTTTCCCAGGAATGTATCAGTCGGACTGCAAGACTTCCTTGGCCTGTCTGGTGGACAGATTGAGCATTTATAGTGGAGCCAGTTTTGGCAACCAGTGAGGATCTACAGGCATAGCTGCAACATCTGTGGCCAAATATCCCATATGGAATCTGTATGCCGCTATGCCCAACCAGATCTCATATTGCATCCAGGTTAGAGGTGGACCAACAGGGTATTAGAGACTTATCTATATTGTATGGCCTTCCCTAATAATTTTATCCTTTTGCTCTCATACAGTAACTACCTAAATATATCATGATTTTCTTTTTGTCAACCAGTGTGTGTTTCTAATGTTAATGTCACAGAACTTAACTCACCACACTTTATTCCAAAGACATCATCGACAAGTCCTTCATATACGACCTGAGAGCACATGGGGGTGATGTAGTCCACATCTGCGATACCAAGATTACAACATATTGGCATTATCCCATAATAAACATACTTAAAGGGGTATTTCAGGAAAAATTTACTTTTCCCCTATCCACAGGATAACAGAGCCAGCGGGGTTCGATATAAAGATTGCCAGGGGGTTAAGGGTTCGGACCCCTGCAATCTCCTACTTTTCCCCTATCCTGTGGATAGGGGAAAGTTAATTTTTCCCGGAAAACCCCTTTAACTACAGAAAGGTTGGCTGAATGCTACGCAATGCTGTAGAGGTCAAAAATGCAAACTTAAGGACAATTTGTTACATCTCCTCACCTGCTTAATAAATACTCGTATTCCTTATTAAATAATAATTCTAGAGCATCTATTCTTCAAACTCTGCACTGTGCCATCCCTCTGTTATTTCTCTAGAACAGGGGTGGGGAACCTCCGGCCCGCGGGCCGCATCCAGCCCCTGAGACCTCCCGATGCGACCCGCGGCCCGCAGCTCCCCTGTGATGCGCGCCGCTCTGGAGGAGGAAGGAGCCGGCATACACAGCATCCTCCGGTGTCTGTGACAGCTGCTGGAGGATGCTGTCTATGCCGGCTTCTTCCCCAGCAGAGCGGCGCGTGTCTTCAGTCTCCTGCGGGCCGCGCGCGATGACGTCATTTCATCGCGCGCCGCCTGCAGGAGGAGACCGGCACAGAACTCCTGGGACAGAAGAGGACATGGGCAGCGTGGGTAACGGAGGTAAGGTGAGTGGGATGTTTATTTTTTTTTATTTGGGGGTTAACTAGGCCACCAGGGACATGCCTGATGGGGGTTAACTAGGCCACCAGGGATATGCCTGATGGGGGTTAACTAGGCCACCAGGGATATGCCTGATGGGGGTTAACTAGGCCACCAGGGACATGCCTGATGGGGGTTAACTAGGCCACCAGGGACATGCCTGATGGGGGTTAACTAGGCCACCAGGGACATGCCTGATGGGGGTTAACTAGGCCACCAGGGATATGCCTGATGGAGGGTTAAATAGGCCACCTTGGACATGCCTGATGGGGGTTAAATAGGCCACCTGGGACATGCCTGATGGGGGTTAACTAGGCCACCAGGGACATGCCTGATGGGGGTTAACTAGGCCACCAGGGACATGCCTGATGGGGGTTAACTAGGCCACCAGGGATATGCCTGATGGAGGGTTAAATAGGCCACCAGGGACATGCCTGATGGGGGTTAACTAGGCCACCAGGGACATGCCTGATGGGGGTTAACTAGGCCACCAGGGACATGCCTGATGGGGGTTAACTAGGCCACCTGGGACATGCCTGATGGGGGTTAACTAGGCCACCAGGGACATGCCTGATGGGGGTTAACTAGGCTACCAGGGACATGACTGATGGGGGTTAACTAGGCTACCAGGGACATGACTGATGGGGGTTAACTAGGCCACCTGGGACATGACTGATGGGGGTTAACTAGGCTACCAGGGACATGACTGATGGGGGTTAACTAGGCCACCAGGGACATGCCTGATGGGGGTTAACTAGGCCACCTGGGACATGACTGATGGGGGTTAACTAGGCCACCTGGGACATGACTGATGGGGGTTAACTAGGCTACCAGGGACATGACTGATGGGGGTTAACCGGGCCACCAGGGACATGCCTGATAGGGGTTAACTAGGCCACCTGGGACATGCCTGATGGGGGTTAACTAGGCCACCAGGGACATGCCTGATGGGGGTTAACTAGGCCACCTGGGACATGACTGATGGGGGTTAACTAGGCTACCAGGGACATGACTGATGGGGGTTAACTAGGCTACCAGGGACATGACTGATGGGAGTTAACTAGGCCTACCAGAGGCATCACTGGGGGGTTAACTAGGCTACCAGGGACATGACTTGGGGGTTAACTAGACTACAAGGGGCATCACTGGGGGGGTTAACTACAATAGCAGGGGCATCACTGGGGGTTAACTACAATAGCAGGGGAACTAGGGGAACAATACTTTGCCTTGCCCTGGGTGCTGCAAACCCACGCTACTAACTGCCGCACACGGTATGCGGCCCTCGAATGATTTTATTAATGCCCGACCGGCCCTCGACATGGAAAAGGTTCCCCACCCCTGCTCTAGAACATTTATGAATAAACAGACAGCTGACTGTAGGCTGGGTTCACACTGGGTTTTTGCAGTCTGTTTAATGGATCCATTTTACTTTTAGTGTACAGAAAACATGGTCAACCACGTGATAACGTAAGTCAATGGAAAAACGAATCCTAATGGATGGCATAAAACTGCATCCATTTTTTTCCCATAAAACAGATACGTTCAATGCACAGCAAAAACGCAGCATGAACCTAGCTCTAAGTCAGACTGCATTCTTGCTGTCCGTTTAATGTAACCATTTTATGGAAAAAGACAGATGGAAAACGGATGGTGAAAATGGATGCCTTTGTGTGCCATCCGTCAGGATCCATTTTCCATTAAATTCCATTACATTATTAGTTAACAGTTTTAGCAATGAATAATTAAACCGATAATTCTGAACAGCCCATATCTTTTTGATCGCTTTTTATTAAAATTTTTCTGGATTTGATGCAGCCAAAAATGCACAATTTTGCACTTTGGTGGATTTTACGCCATTTACCATTTAGGAGTGTGATAATTTAATTGTTCGGGCGATTACGCACATGGCGATACCAAATGTTTATTTATTTATTTTTTTATTTATAAAAAGGGAAAAGGGGGGTGATTTAAATTTTTATTTGGGGAGGGGATTTTTTATTCCTGAAACAAAACCACTGAAGATGTTCTTCACTAGTTCTTGTTTTATTTCAAAGACTCCTTAAAGGGAAACACTTCAAGAAGCATCTAATGTGCTTTTATGTCCCCACAGTGCACAAGGCACTGAGGATGAAGGTCATTTTCTTGCCTTCATCCTCACTGCTGGTTTTGGGAACTCTTCGCTCTTTACTATGCAAATGAGGCAGCTTGGTGCACTGGTGATAGGACCTATGTGCCCTGGCCGGGTCGCCCTCCTAATGAATATGTGTATGGCGCTCTGCAGTAATGCTCATCACCGCAGAGCACAGGATGAACACTCATTAGGTGAGGTAGGCTGGCAGGGAGACTGATGCACCAAACCACCTCATTTCACAGTGAAAAAAGAGAAGATTTTCCAAAAACAGCACTGAGGATGAAGGTAAGAAAATTACCTTTATTTATAGCACCCCATGCACTATGGAGATGTAACAGCAGGTTAGAGGCTTCTTACCTGCTGATGGTTTCCCTTTGAAGACTGACCTCTGCTGGCTAATCTACACTATCACGATATGGTGATTATTAGTAACTATGGAGAGAAAAGGCAGTGAGCACCACATGGTTTATTCACTCTGAGCTTTTCCCAATGTCCAAGCTGAAAGGCTAAATGTAAAAAAACATTGCTTACTATGCATTGATACTGATATACATTCAGTCAGGTTGAGACTTTACATCCAACCTGGAGTACTGTGGTGCCGTTTTTTCACGATGATAAAAAATAATGTAATTTCTGCCACATTAACCTCTGACAACAACTGATACATTGTGTTATGTCTGGTGCAGAGCCTGAAGGGCAGTACATGACTTCTTGGATTTCGGTTTTCCCTGGAGTGTTCCTTTAATAACACTAACCTACCTAGCAATGAATAATTAAACCGATAATTCTGAACAGCCCATATCTATAAAATGTTAACCTCGGTCAATCATGAAGACAAGTCCCAGATCTGGCTTTCGCTCCTTCTGTGTACCCTCCTCATCTTCAAGGACTTCTTTCCACATTTCATACACCATCTGTAATGAATATATACATTACAATCCAGGTGAACAAACACATCAATTTACATTGAATCTGCTATTCCCTATGGGGCATACAATGACATATGAAAGCTACAACTTACGCTACTGTGATGACATATAAAGTATGTACAGTTATAATGGTCTGATGAATACATAAATACACCCTGAATTTGTTTGGTGTGTGTACAAGAGCAACCATGCGTAACCTAAGGTGCATAACACTATAATGAAATCATTACCTTAGCACACCTTCCTATCCCATAAACCTTTGCCACTGGCCCAAAGATAGAATTCAGTAAATGGAGAGCTCTTGTCACAGTTCCAATCCATCTTTGGTCTCCCTCCTTGAAAAAATATAAGAAAACATCAGTTTATGTAATGTCAAGTCAGTCAGTAATGAAACACAGCAGACCATAGGAGATCATTCACACTGGGCACACACAACCACACACTGTGCCAGTAGCTTCTAGCTTCCTTTACACATTTTTTTTTTTTTTTTTTTTAATGGAAAAATATAAAATTACTAACCGGTAATTTCTTTTCTTTGAGCCTATGACGGCACCCCTGGAGAGGACCACCTCCTCCCATTGGACAGGAAACAGGACCACTGGACCTTTAAAAGAAGCATCTCGCCCCACTCACGCCAGTCTGTTAGCAAGAACCTAGGAGCGAAGGCTTAACAAACATACATGTAGAAAAGGACACACAGCAACAAGTGTAACACATGTGTGCTAGGCAAGTGAAAGTATCTTAGAATATATAACTATCTTTCTATGTGCATAACCTAAATTAAGTGTAATAACTTATAATGGGTGGGTATAGGCGGGGTGCCGTCATAGGCTCAAAGAAAAGAAATTACCGGTTAGTAATTTTATATTTTCTCCTCTCGCCCTATGACGGCACCCCTGGAGAGTAGACTAGGAATATCCGCCTAGGGAGGGACTACCGCCTGTAGGACTCTACGGCCAAAGCTAAGATCCTCCGAAGGAGAGAGTTGCAACCTATAATGTCAGAAGAATGTATGCGGGGAACTCCAGGTAGCTGCTCTACATATCTCTTCTATAGACACTGCGGCCCTCTCAGCCCATGAAGTAGAGACTGCTCTAGTAGAGTGTGCTGTTATAGAAGTAGGAAGTTCCTTATTACCACTTCTATAGCATTCCTTGATGGCCTGTCTAATCCACCTAGATATCGTCTGTGAAGAGGCTGCCCTACCTCTATTCTTCCCCTGGAAAGCTATCAGGATATTGTTATCTATCCTCCATTCCCTGGTAACTTCAAGGTAGTGTATTATAGCACGCCTAACGTCTAACGTGTGAAATAAAGCCTCCATATCGTTAGATGCATCTACACAAAAGGAAGGAAGGATAACCTCTTGAGATCTGTGAAATTCTGACACTACCTTAGGAAGGAAGGCCGGATCAGGGGAGAGTGTGATTCTATCATCTCTAATAACCATGTAGGGCTGAGTGATGGAGAAAGCTCTGATCTCTCCAACTCTTCTAGCGGAAGTGATTGCTAGAAGGAATGCCACTTTCCAGGAAAGAAATCTGATCTGTATCTCTGCAATTGGCTCGAAGGGGGATGTTGTTAGTCCTGAGAGCACCAGATTTAAATCCCATGGCGGCAGCTTGTTTCTCACTGACGGGTGGAGCCTTACTGCTGCGTTAACAAAGCGCTTGACCCAAGGATGCTCTGCCAGCTTAAAGTCGTACAGTACACTGAGGGCAGAAATTTGTACCTTGATAGTACTTGGCCTGAGGTGCTTTTTGAGACCTTCTTGTAGGAAATCTAGAACCAGAGGGATGTTGGGTGGTTCCAGGACGTTAACGGGATGACCAACGAATCGGAGAAAGGTCCTCCAGGTTCTGAAGTAAATGTCCGAAGTGACCTTTTTCCTGCTAGCCAGCATAGTAGATATTACCTCGTCCGAGAGTCCACGGTCTCTCAGTAACTGCCTCTCAAAAGCCAGGCTGTCAGATGGAGGCTCCCAATTCCTGGATGGTATACTGGGCCCTGGTTCAGGAGATCCGTTCGTTCTGGTAGAACCCAGGGATCCGCTAGAGACATCTTGCGGAGCCAAGTGAACCATACCCTTCTGGGCCAAAATGGAGCAATTAATATTATATGTGCCTTGTCCTGCCTGATCTTCCTGATGACTCGTGGTAGGAGTCGAATAGGCGGGAAGGCGTAGAGTAGACCCCTCTGCCATGATTGTGCAAGCGCGTCCAGCGCTAGTGGCTTGTCCGACTGGCATAGGGAATAGAATACTTTGGTCTTCTTGTTCTGACGGGAGGCGAATAGGTCTATCTGTGGATAGCCCCATAGAAGGCAAATCTGCTGGAATACTTCCTGATTTAACTCCCACTCCCCCTGGTGCAGCTGATGTCGGCTCAGGAAGTCCGCTCTGCAGTTGTCTACCCCCTTGAGATGTAGAGCTGAGAGGGAGAGAAGGTGAAGTTCTGCCAGCCTGAATATAAAGTGGGAAATCCTCATTAGTTCCACTGACCTGGTGCCCCCCTGGTGGTTTAGGTAGGCTACTGCTGTCGCATTGTCCGTGAGGATTCTCACATTTCTTCCCTTGATGACTGGAAGTGCCTGTGATAGTGCCAGAAACACTGCCCTTAGTTCTCTCACATTTTGTGACTGTCTGGAGTGCTCCGGGTTCCATACCCCTTGAAGAACTAGTGAGTCTGAGTGAGCCCCCCAACCGTATGGGCTTGCGTCTGTAGTTATCGTTAGTAACTCTCGTAAGTTCCAAGGCATACCCTTGTTCAAGTTGTTTCTTTCTGTCCACCAGGATAGCGACCTGAGAGTCTGTGGAGATAAAACAAACACATCGTCTAGATTGTCAGTCTCTCTATTCCATACCTCTAATATCTGTAATTGTAAGGTCCTTGAATGATACTGGGCCCACTGAACTGCCGGGATGCAGGAGGTAAAAAGTCCCAACACTGACATTGCTCCTCTAATAGCAACTTCCGGGTGGTCTATTAGTTCCTGGACCTTTTGGATGACCGACAGTATCTTATTTTCAGGCAGAAAGGATCTTTGAGAAACCGAATCTAGGCATATTCCAAGAAATTTACAATACTGTGATGGGGTCTTATTAGACTTTTCATCATTTACTTCCCATCCTAGCCTAGAGAACACCTCTTCCACTATGGAGATGTCTGCTGTCACTGAGGCCATGGACTCACCGACCAAAAGAAAATCGTCAAGGTATGGGATAATAATAATGTCTCTCTCCCTGACATGGGCCATCACCTCAGCCATAACTTTGGTGAAAATCCTAGGTGCCTGGGAAATACCAAATGGCATGGCCGTGTACTGATAGTGAAACACCGATCCCTCTATATTCACTGCTACTCTCAGGAATTTTTGGTGATCTGGATGAACGGGGATGTGGTAATACGCGTCCCGAAGATCAATTGTGGCCATATAGCAATTATGGGATAAGTTTAGAATAGCCGTGGAGATGGACTCCATTCTAAATTTTTCGTAGGAGAGAGCTTGGTTAAGGGGTTTGAGATTGATAATGGTCCGAAAGGAGCCATTGGGCTTCTTAACCAAGAAGAGGGTCGAATAAAACCCTCTACCTTTCTGGTCCTCCGGTACCGGAACAAGGACCAGTTTATCTATTAATGACCTGACCTCCGTCACCATGGCCGTATGTTTCTCGGGATTAGAGGTAACATTAGTAATAATAAATCTTTCTCCTGGGGAGGACAAAAAAGAAATCTTAAGTCCAGACTTTATTATGTCACACACAAAAGAACTGTTGGAAATCGCAAACCATTCTGAACAGAAAAATTGTAATCGCCCTCCCACAGGAATCTGGCGTCATTGTGATTGTTTCTTAGAGGTATCCCCTCCTGAAAACATAAGACCTCTACCTTTTTTAGGGGGCCTCCAGTCCTTTCTTCCTACTTGGGTGCCACCTCTGCCTCTTCTGCCTCTACCTCTGGAAGGCCTGGTTGCTTGTGTAGAGACTAGTGGGAAGCTCTTTTTCTTATCTGAGGCCTTCTCTAGTACCTTCTCTAAGGCCGAGACAAATAAGAGATTGCCCTCACAAGGGACCGCACAGAGCTTAGCTCTGGATGTGACATCTCCCTTCCAGTCCCTAAGCCATAGGGTCCTCCTCGCAGAATTAGAAAGGGCTGCCGACCTGGCCGACAATCTTAAAGCATCCGCAGAGGCCTCTGCCATGAAGGAAACCGAACCCTCTATGATGGGAAACTTGCTCAGCAATTCCTCCGTAGTGGCCCCCGATCTAATCTGTTCCTTTAGTTGTGCCACCCAGATTTCTGTAGCCCTTGCTACCGAGGTAGTAGCTACGAGAGGTTTAAAAGTGGCAGTAGTTGCTTCCCAATTCTTCCTTAAATAGACCTCTGCCCTTTTATCCATAGGGTCCTTCATGGATGCGGAATCCTCAAAGGGCAAAGCATCTTTCCTTGTTAATTTTGCCACCGGAGGATCAATCTTAGGTGCTGATTCCCACGTTGATACCTCCTCAGCATTAAACGGATATTTTCTCTTATACTAAGAAAGGAAAAAATTCAAGTAAGTACAAGGAATAATATAAGGTATCCTTTGTAGAAAAAAGGAGAGACCCACAGTCTGTGGAACTTACAGCCCGAGGAACAAAGAACTTTCTATCCGGGCGAGCCCATTCGTTTGTAATCAATGTCTTTAGACTCTGATGTATAGGAAAGACTGGGCGTTGTCTGGGGGCCAGACCCTCGAACATAATGTCCTGAATGGACTTAGGCTGTGGATTGTCTTCTATGGCCATGGTCTGCCTGACAGCCTTTACAATATTGTCCACCAGCTCAACTGGCATGAGCTTTTTTGCCGTATCTTCCCCCTGGGTTTCTATGGTCTGTAAAAGCTCTCCTGGTTCCTCCAGGCCAGATAGCTGTTCATCCCCTTCAGCCTCTTCCTCCTCCTCATCCTCCACCTCCTCATAGGGAATATTCGGAGCCTCCCCACTAGGACCTGGGATTTCCCCAGGAGGGATCTCCACCACGGGATCTACTGCAGGGGGAGTAGAAGTGGATGTGGAAGGGAGAGAGGCCTGAAATACACAGAAAAAAATGTACTATAAAATATTCTCTTCTCTCTCTCTTTTTCTTTTAAAAGAAAAAAATAGGAATTAACACACCTACCCGAATCTGCCTCTTAATTAATCCCTTCATACTTCTCAAGAATGCTGGTCCCTGGTCATCCAGCACTCTATTCATGCAGCCCCCACATAAGGTCTTTGTGTAGGAACTACTTAGTCTCTTCTTACATATAGGGCAATCCCTAGGTTTAGCCCTGGCTCTAGCAACCTCCTAGATTAATATACAGAGAGAGAGAGGAAAAAAAAAAAAAAAACCTATTTAGACTCTAATAAGAAACAAGACTTCATTGGGGGGAACCCCTCTTACCCACACCATACCGCAATGGTCTCAGGTTGAGGATTATCCGATTGTTCAGCGCCTTGTGACTCCATGATATTCTTCTTATTGGAACTTTTGGGAGTTTGTAAAGAGAAAAAAACCACCAAACAGTGGCTGAGTACACCTGTACTAGCAGCAAGCTCTCCTGGATGTACACTGCCTCAGCGACAGAATCCAGCTTTTATTCCTGGCACCTGCTGACAGAAGACCGGCTGGCTCCGCCCCCTGCCGCGGCGCTGATGCGGCACACCCTCCCGTGTGTGTGGAACCCCACCCCCGACAGGCCGAGGCCCGGATGCTGCCGGCAAGGCCGCAGGATATCCTACTCACAGGCCCCAGCGCGTGACGTCATCTCGGGGCGCCGGCGTCCTGCGTCGTGACGTAAGCGCGCCCCGCACGCACGCCGACGGCGGCTGCCAGGAACCACCAGGGCGCGCGCGCGCCGCTGCGCCCAGAGGCCCAAGCAGGACCCAGCACCAGAGGAGACCACGCTGCTCGGGACTGGAGCGCCGGGGTCACACGGGGACCCTCTCCAGGAGGTGCTGGGGCGGAGGGCAGACTTGGCCGTGGCTCCTACAGCGGAGACTTATACGGCCGGGATGACGGCACTATAGGTACGCCGGGTGCCCCAGTCCTAAAAGCTTCATGAAAAAGGAAAAAAAACCAGCAAGCAGGAGGATATACACTCCTGCACGTCCTGCTCCCATGGACAGGAAACAGAAACTGGCGTGAGTGGGGCGAGATGCTTCTTTTAAAGGTCCAGTGGTCCTGTTTCCTGTCCAATGGGAGGAGGTGGTCCTCTCCAGGGGTGCCGTCATAGGGCGAGAGGAGAAAAAACGTATAAATGTTACATAACAAAAATAATATTGTGACATTTCGGTAAAATGGCAGGAAATGTTTGTTTGATAAAATAAACCTAAAAAAAAACCCCATGGCCTTAAAAATAAAAGATATAAATGAAATGCAAATGTATGCACACCTGTGTATGTTTCTGTTTGTATGCATACATTGGCTGTGTTTTATCTTTTTTTACATGTACACTGTATGCATGATTCAGTATCTAATATTCCAGAATAATTTACAGCCCAGTAGGAAATCAGAAAATAAATCAGAAATCAGAAAGAAGTTAGGGGATTTCTTAAAGGGGCTGTCCAGCACATTAAAAATTATCGTACCACTTGTTATTATGCGAAAATTAAATAATCTATGCTCATCTCTTTAATCCCTGATGTCTCTGGCCATGCAACACCAGTCTTCCTTGTCGGCTGCAATTTACATGCCTGTATACTGCCACTGCATCGATCAGTGGTTTTGTGCCATATATTTCTGATAATGGCTGCAGGGACACAAAAAATACAGGAAAGGTAACTGCAGTCTTTTAAACAAAGCTGTCAGGAAGCACTGGAGCCACGGTGTTGGATTTGACAGGATTTAAAGCGATTTTCCCTTCTGGACATAAATGGCATATTCACAGAATATGTCATAAATGTCTGACAGATGAACCACTTGGACCCATACTTATCTCAAGGCCCCTAATTACACAGGGCGACTGAGAGGAAAAAATGAGCACGATCAGCGCTCTCTTGCTCCTCGTTTCCTGCTCGCTGCTGCCGCTATTATTTGTGGCGGCAGCAAGCCGGTGAGTACAGAGGGAGCCGCGGGGGGCTGCATATTGTTGCTATATTAGTCGTTTATCTTTCAACATGCAATGATCAGCCGACATCGTTCATGTCGGCTGATCATTGCCTTCTATTACACAAGATGATGATCGCCGTAACGGCCGATGTCGTACAAATGCGGCTGTTTTTTGTAATAGTTTCCAATTCAACTAGAATGAGGCTACTGTCACGTGTAGAAACATTTCCTGTCAATTCATGATGAATACTGACACTGTGATTATTTTATGTGTATTACTCACAAGGAAATAGTCCCGATAAAATTCTGGTAGCTCCATACTGATGATATCATTATCCAATGGCAGAAGATAAAAAGACCATTCATCACTGGTTACATCTAGGCAATAAATAAATGGTCAAAAAAAGTTATAAATAAAACTACCCCCCCCCCCCCAAGACACATGGAAATTAGTTAACAACTCACATTTACAACTTTATGCTGGCAACACTTGGGAAATGCAATTTTACTTTAGGTTTATAAATTAAGCAGATTTCTAAATCAGATTTTTTAGGGTCAGGTTCAATTTTGAAGTAGATTTAAGGGGGCCTGTATGTTATGAACCCCCATGAATCACCCCGTTATTAAAAACTGCACCCCTAAAAGTATTTAAAATAACACTTAGGAAGTTTGTTAGCCCTTTCAAAGAATTAAAAAAAAATGAGTTAGGATTTAAAAATTAAAAATCGCACTTACCACCATAAACTCCTTCCTGTTCCAAAATCATATCACACACGTAAAACTGAAGTAAGAATGGTAGAAATCTATTAGCCACTATAGTTCCAGTGAACAGGTATCAATTCAGAAACATAATATGTACTGCACTTACCTTCTGAGGACTAAAGATGATCTTGTACTTCCTGCTCACACCTGCTTTCTTATCGGCATTGACAAGATCTGTAAAAAGAAGGCAAACATTAATATTTTATGTGTCATATACTATACAATGCCGATTGATGGCTTTTGTGAGGGTGAATATCTCCCAATGGGTGTGCTACCAGTGCGTAAAATATGCGTATTGCATTGGGTAACAGTCCTATATATCTTCATATTAATATCTTTGTTTAAGAGGCTTGTATTACGCCCATCAAAGAAAACATGCAGAATGTGTACTAAATTAAAGGGGTAGTGCGGTGGTACACATGTATTCACTAAATAACACACATTACAAGGTTATACAACTTTGTACTGTGTGTTATTTAAGTAAATGGCCCCCTTCCCCGTGTTCCCCCCACCCCCGGAAGTGTGGTGCATTATACTAACCGAATTACTGTCCACCCCGGCCGCCATCTTGGGACAATGACATCATAGCATAACTATTCTCAGCCAATTGTAGGCTGAGCAGCTGATGACGCGCCAGAGGGGGGCCGGCATGAGGCAGGGCTGGAGTGGTCTGGTCGGCCTCCCGAAGATGACGTCATTGTCCCAAGATGGCGGCCGGGGTCGACAGTAATTCGGTGAGTATAATGCACCACACTTCCGGGGTGGGGGGAACACGGGGAAGGGGGCCATTTACTTAAATAGCACACATTACAAAGTTGTATAACTTTGTAATGTGTGTTATTTAGTGAATAAATGTGTAGCACCGCACTACTCCTTTAAGGTACTTCTGAAGGTTTTCGTGTGAATATGCAAGAGCAAATGTACCAAGCTTTGTGCAATACACTGTTATATTCTCTTGTCTTGCAAGCTTCTGAAGAGGAATATGAGAAGGAAAAGGAAGAGAGAGGAAAGAAGGAAGAAGAAAGAAACATTACTTACTAGCAATATGCCTTACATGCTTGACACGTGGTCTGATTAGAAAACACAACCTAGAGACAGATATGCCCACAAGTTATTAAATTGCATGAAAAAATAGTGTGCTGCAGTTATATACTCAGGGTAAAATCACAATCCAGCCTACCAATGATATAGAGAGCTAAGCTAATGATTCCACATCGTTTAGACAATAGTTGGTAGAATATTTCCAGAATAAAGAAAATATACTTCAGGTTAAAGAAAATATAGAACTAGAAAAGCACAATCACAACTATATACACATATATACATTATTAACCTTAGTGTCTATGGGCTTGAATAGAAAGATAATCCATTTTTCTTTACACTGCACAGTCCACCCACTGTCAGTGTGCTCCTTTCCCTGCTGTACTCAGTTGATGGGCTTACATAATGCACTACACTTACATGATGACTACACTGGGCAGCAGATGGCATCCGTAAAATATCATTATGAAAGAAATGTCACTGCTGGGGGTGCTGGTTAGCTGCTGAATGACATGTAGTAACTATGCATGATACATCATTAAAGAGGACTGTCGCCAGAGGGGGTGGGAACTGTGCAGAATCTGTGATGTTAGTAATAATTTTATTATTTAATCCATATAAGTATATAATGTCCATGGCTATCTGAAAGGGCTTGTCTTGTCTCCAGTTTGGGTGTGGTTTTGCAACCCAGTTCCATTAAAGCAAAAAAGCCTAATTGCAAACCCAAACCCAAACTGGAGACAAGGGTGGTGCTGTTTCTGGAAGAAAGTGGCCATGTTGATCTAAGTCTGTATAACCCCTTTAATATTCTCAAGAAGATGGTTGAAAAAAGAAAAGCTATATACTCACCTTACTCACTTGTATGCCAACACAGAGCCCTGGTTCTCATTTTTTACATGTAATTTCTACATATACTGCGCCCCCTACTGGACCCTTCAGGTATAGACGGGGTCGTGACATCACTTTTTTTTTTTGAGAAATTGAAGCCTGTCTGATCTGCTAAATTGAAGGAAATAGCACTATATGTGCATTTCCCATAATTAGTGTACATTAGGAATTTGTCTAACTTTGATTATGTAACAACATATTAAAAAATAAATTTTGGCCAGAGTTGTCCTTTAATATTACATTAAAAAAATAAGAAAAAGAAGGAACAAGAATATTTACTGTATGTAATAGAATATGAAAGGAAGAAAAATAGATGCTTTTTACTTACTGATCTGAGTTGGTATAAATGGGTTTGTTATCCAACTTGTACAGTTTGTCAATATCATGTTGCTAAAAAATAACAGAAATGCACATTTCACTAATCTGGTTTATTAATATCTGTAATCCCTCTATGCTCCATCCCATACATATTTTATGCTACCTTTAATATTGAGACATTTGCAATACGATCTAATGGGCTCATCAACTCGGGTTCAATGAACAAGTCTTTTTTTCCAGGGAGCTGTAAGAAAAACACAATAGATAAAACTGAGACATGTTATATGAATGGAAACAAATAAGAAAAAGTACGTATTTAAAGGACAAATTTTAGGCCTTGCACAGAGGGGTGTACACCCTTTATCCCACGGTGTTGTTTGGCATGTTTTTAAATGTTTTTAATGTTATTTGGTTGAGCTGTAGCCTTAATAAAGTACATACATTTTTTGCTAATAATTTTGATGTGCACATTTCTATATACATACTTTTTTGTCCTTCTCTTTTACAATACTGCTAGCTTACGTACATGTGTTGCACACGGTTGCTGTCTTTTTTTGTATAGCGGTGCCCGCTTTTTCCATACTACGCATGTGATGGTATAAATCAAACTTGCGGAGATTACGGAACACAGCAAAGCAGTAGTATGGAATATGACCTGCCTGTAAAAGTAGCTAGACCTCATTGGTAGGCCTTAGATTACCTATGTATAGATTAAATAAGCCTAGGCTACATTAGCAGGCTGTAGGCCACTGTAGCCATCTCTTGCATTAAAGGGAACCTGTCACGCTGGAGACCGGGACAAAACCCACCCTACACCATAATAAAGATTTGTATACTTACCCTCTGGGTCCCGGTGATGCTCTGAATGCCAGTCACATTGCTGACAAATCCTTGCTTCTTTTCTTCATGCTCATTTAAGCTAAGGAGCAGAGATAAGTCCGACATCCTTAGGAAATCATTTATATAGACATCAGACTCATCTCTGCTGATTAGCATAATGAGCATGAAGAAAAGAAGAAGGGATTTCTCAGCAATGTGAATGGCATCTAGAGCGTCCCTGGGACCCAGAGGGTAAGTATGCAAATCTTTATTACAGGGTAGGGTGAGTTTTGCCCTGATCCCCATCGTGACATGTTCCCTTTAAGGGGTAATTTAATTTGAACATGTAAATGGTATAGGATCTGCGAAGACAATGACCTGCTCTAGAAGATATATAAGTTGGTCTCGTGCCAGCCTCTTTAGTATGGTGAAGTCCGGAAGCTCTGGAGCATCTAATCTTTCTGAAGCCATTATTGATCTCACTTAGTAACCCACCTACAAGAGAAAGGTCGACAATAAGGTAACATTTTCAATCTTCAAATACAAATTTATTTTGTGTTTTGTTGTAAGTACACCTTACACTAAATATATCCAAGGGTAAAATTGCATTTCTTAGGTATTTAAAGGTAATCTATCACCTAAAAAAGCCCTGCCAACCGCAGCCACCAATGCATGTATGACAATAAAAGATTGCAATAAACACCTTGGAAAGTTGTGGCTGTGTTCGGCTAAGAAAAGCTTTTAATCTTGCTGGGATAGAGTCCTGGAATAAATAATCGAGTTGTACTATGATATGGGAGCAGTTTATATATCACTACATAAGTCAATCATTTGTGTTACTTGACATAATGACATAAGTCTAGATATAGCATGTTGTACTCATCAACACCACAATGGTAGTGACTGTTGAAAGTTTTGCCAGCCCATGCTGGGTGTACTGGGGCAGGAACTGTCAGTGCCATGCCCACAATCAGTGCTGTCAACGTGTTAATGTTTTAGGCCTTTGCCTGCCTGCATCCGTGTTCAGCATTAACCACTACCACCATACTCTTACTGACCAGTACAGCAATACTAATAGTACCAGTTTACAAGGGCCAAATACTGTCACATCATGACCTTATATTACCACCACAGAATAACTAATAACACCTGCTACTGAATAAAATTCACTATACAAATACCAATGTTTCCTACATGTATAAGCGATTACAGTGCAGTTATATCCAGTGAGTCACAGGTGACATTTTCTCTCATCTGAGAAATAGGCCTAAAGGGGTTATGCAGACATAGAAGAACATGTCTGCTTTCATAAAGAAAAATTACCTATCCTGTCCTCAGTTTGGGTATGGTTTTGTAGCTCAGTTTTATTGAAGTGAGCGGCTTAAAGTGACTGTACCACCAGGCCCAGGCTGAAACACTGGAGGTGGGCCGACCCACCCTTAGTGGGAAGAAACCATAGCCCCTCCATGACGTGACTCCATTAGAATCAATGAAACCCTATCATAGAGGGGCTAGGGTTTTCTCCCACTAAGGGTGGGTTGGCCCGCCTCCAGTGCTTCAGCCTGGGACTGGTGGTACAGTCACTTTACCTATAATATCACACACAACCTAGGGCAGGGATGGCAATATTTATGCAAAAAAGTAGCTGAGCTTTTTATAATCCTGGATAACCCCTTTAAGCCCTTTGTGCCCCATATAGTATTAGGCCCATTTCTATGCCCCCAAATAGTATTGGGCCCATTTCTATGCCCCCAAATAGTATTGGGCCTCATCTAAGCAGCTTCCATATAGTATTATGTCCCCCTGTGCAGCCTCATACAGTGTAAGGTCCCCTGTGTATATTCCCTATATAATATAAATCGCTCTGTGCAGCTCACATATAGTATTGGGACCCTCTGTGCAGCCCACATATAGTATTGGGCCCCTCTGTGCAGTCCACATATAGTATTGGGCCCCTCTGTGCAGTCCACATATAGTGTTGGGCCCCTCTGTGCAGTCCACATATAGTGTTGGGCCCCTCTGTGCAGTCCACATGTAGTGTTGGGCCCCTCTGTGCAGTCCACATGTAGTGTTGGGCCCCTCTGTGCAGTCCACATATAGTGTTGGGCCCCTCTGTGCAGTCCACATATAGTGTTGGGCCCCTCTGTGCAGTCCACATATAGTGTTGGGCCCCTCTGTGCAGTCCACATATAGTGTTGGGCCCCTCTGTGCAGTCCACATATAGTGTTGGGCCCCTCTGTGCAGCCCACATATAGTATTGGTCCCCTCTGTGCAGCCCACATATAGTATTGGGCCCCTCTATGCAGGCATCATATAGTATTGGGCCCCTCTATGCAGGCATCATATAGTATTGGGCCCCTCTAGGCAGGCATCATATAGTATTGGGCCCCTCTGTGCAGGCATCATATAGTTTTGGGCCCCTCTGTGCAGGCATCATATAGTTTTGGGCCCCTCTGTGCAGGCATCATATAGTATTGGGTCCCTCTGTGTAGGCATCATATAGTATTAGGCCCCTCTGTGCAGCCCTCATGTAGTATTAGGCCCCTCTGTGCAGCCTTTATGTAGTATTAGATATTAGGAAGAGCCTGGCACTCACCAAGTAAATTATGCTTCTTTATTGTAGTGTAGCAAACATATGGTACAAGGACGTGTTTCAGCCAAGTATGGCCTTCATCAGCTTAGGGGTGTACAATGCAGTGAGATCACCAAAAGGTATATATACATAACAAAAAGCCGCCAAAGTATATGGGCGGAGCCAAACGTGATGACATCACAAAGTTTGTCCCCGCCCATATACTTTGGCGTTTTTTTTGTTATGTATATATACCTGTTGGTGACCTCACTGCATTGTACACTCCTAAGCTGATGAAGGCAATGCTTGGCCGAAACGAGTCCTTGTACCATATGTTTGCTACACTACAATAAAGAAGCATAATTTACTTGGTGAGTGCCGGGCTCTTCCTAATATCTGAACATTTTCTCACCTCGAGCACCACTGCCACGGAAGTGCCGTGTTCTACATATTTTTATGTAGTATTAGGCCCCTCTGTGCAGCACTCATGTAGTATTAGGCCCCTCTGTGCAGCCCTCATGTAGTATTAGGCCCCTCTGTGCAGCCCTCGTGTAGTATTAGGCCCCTCTGTGCAGCCCTCATATAGTAGTGGGTCCCTTTGTGCAGCCCTCATATAGTAGTGGGTCCCTTTGTGCAGCCCTCATATAGTAGTGGGTCCCTTTGTGCAGCCCTCATATAGTAGTGGGTCCCTTTGTGCAGCCCTCATATAGTAGTGGGTCCCTTTGTGCAGCCCTCATATAGTAGTGGGTCCCTTTGTGCAGCCCTCATATAGTAGTGGGTCCCTTTGTGCAGCCCTCATATAGTAGTGGGTCCCTTTGTGCAGCCACTCCACAATGATCCCCCAGTAAAGCCCAATGACACACAGTATAATCCTGTTGATTACCCATGACTGGCACATGTCGCCTTCTGCTGTACAGAGGAGAGGTCAACAGTAGTGTTGAGCAAACCTGTCAACATGTTGGCGTTCGCCAACCTATGCAGCCAGCGGGGAACCAAATGCAGAGTATTATCTGCCAGGTGACCATAATGCAGCCACCATGCTGCCAGCTATGTATAATACAGGATGACTCAGGGTATATACTGATTGTATTCAGTCACTACTAGCCACTGCTGTCGGATTTACTTCTTTTTGCTGCAGTCTGCCCTGACAGCCCTTCCCTGGGGGTCTGTAGGCTTGAAAATAAGTGTAGCCTACTAAACTGTGCAATAATCCCTAGCATACACAGAGCTGCCTCCTGGGCCCATATACCTCTAGGTGTAGTCACGTATAGGCTCATACTGTATATAGGACAGGCAGCATACTGAAGAGGTGACAGCTCTTACAGCGCTACATGACAGCAGGAGCGGCTTACTATTCATTCCCCCGGTACATAAACCATATGACCCTCCCTCAGCTCTCCCGCTCACAGACCCCGGCTTCCCCCTGGCTACAGCCACTGCACTGACCTCCTCCGTAGCCTCCACAAATCCACCCCGTATACAGCAGGAAGGTGGGTCTGAACTAGGAACAAAAGTCAAATGGTCAAACGGGGGAAGAAAAAAAGGGACGGACATTGTCGGGTTCTGTCAAGCACGGGAAGTGTGAGGCACCATGGAAACGGGGGGCGGGGATAGCGAGCGGAAGTTACTAGTAGTAAGCTCTTTCAGTGTCCGGGTGGCTTCAGCTGCAGAGGTCTCCGGTGACCGGGGTTCCGGGGGTTTACACAGGGCAGTGTTCCCCAGCTTATGGCCGTACAGCTACAACCTCCATAATGCGCGGGCAAAGGCTCGCCGAGGATTATGGGAGTTGTAGTTTTACAGCTGGACAGGCGAAGGTCGGTGAACACTGCCATAGGAGATGCTGAGCAATATATGTGCAGCCATTTATACACCTATGTCTCAGTCTGCTTCAGGGATGGGGATCCTTTAGCTCTCCAGATGTTGCTAAACTACAATTCCCATCATACATGGAGAGCTTTTGGCTGGCCAGGCTTAATAGGAGTTTATAGGGGTACATAAGAAAATACAGATTTCTAATTTACTTCTATTTCAGCTGCTGTATGTCCTGCAGGAAATGGTTTTCTTTTCAGTCTGACACAGTGCTCTGCTGCCACCTCTGTCCCAGACAGGAACTGTCCAGAGCAGCAGCAAATCCCCATAGAAAACCTCTCCTGCTCTGGACAGTTCCTGTCTGGAACAGAGATGTCAGCAGAGAGCGCTGTGTCAGACTGGAAAGAAAACACCACTTACTGCAGGACATACAGCAGCTGATAAGTATGGGAAGACTGAGATTTTTAAATAGAAGTACAGTGGTTCCTCGGTTCTTGAACCAAGCAGTGTCTTTCCATAGGAAATAATGCAAATGTGTTTAATTGGTTCCGGCCCCCATTAATAATTACCTACAGTATCATTTATTACATTGATGAGTGCCCAGTATAATCACTACAGTACATTACAGAACATCACTATACAGTACAGTACAGAACATCACTATATAGTACAGTACATTACAGAACATCACTATACTGTACAGTACATTACAGAACATCACTATACTGTACAGTACATTATATACAAGAAACATCCAACAAATCCAGCAATTATAGTACAGGAGTCACCGGCTCCTCTCATCCTTTACTGTATAGTGCCCCCCCCCCCCCCCCATCCAGGCACTGTAATGTATGGGAGGTGGTGGCGCACTGACTGTACTACTACTGTGCTGTATATGCACTCCAGCAATCTTATACAGTACAGGATGGGAGATGGTAGTGCACTGACTGTACTACTACTGTACTGTATATGGTCCATGTTTACCACATAGCCTTAGGGCTTTATTTAACTTCAGCAGCCCCTGCTAATCAAATGCCGAAAGTTCGGGTTCGGATGGACTCAAACCTGGTTCGCTCATCTCTATTGCTCATCCTTATTGGTGGAGTTTGGTGCAAAATGGTGCAAGTAGCTTCATCGAGTCACACTCAAAAACCCAGGCAGACACTAAGGGGGAGATTTATCAAACTGGTGTAAAGTAGAATTGTCTTAGTTGCCCCTAACAGAGAACAGGTCATAAATAGAGATGAGCGAACCTGGAGCATGCTCGAGTCCATCCGAACCCGAACTTTCGGCATTTGATTAGCGGTGGCTGCTGAAGTTGGATAAAGCCCTAAGGGTATGTGGAAATCATGGATATAGTCATTGGCTGTATCCATGTTTTCCAGACAACCTTAGAGCTTTATCCAAGTTCAGCAGCCCCAGCTAATCAAATACCGAACGTTCGGGTTCGGATGGACTCGAGCATGCTCAAGGTTCACTCATCTCTAATCATAAAGGAAAGACTGATATTTCTCCTCTTTTTAGATCGATTCCTGGCTTTGTCTTCAAAAAATCTGTCAGATAAATGTGTGTGTAAAGGGACCCTTAAGGGGGAGATTTATCAAACATGGTGTAAAGTGAAACTGGCTCAGTTGCCCCTAGCAACCAATCAGATTCCACCTTTCATTTTCCAAAGAGTCTGTAAGGAAAGAAAAGTGGAATCTGATTGGTTGCTAGGGGCAACTAAGACAATTCTACTTTACACCAGTTTGATAAATCTCCCCCGTCTTTCCTGTTCTCTGTTTATAACAGAAAATTGCTACAGCAAACTGTTAGTTCATTCTGTCAGATCAGAAGGATTGCTAAGAGCCTCATTTAAAAAACAAATGGCACTTGCAGTTTGCTGCAGCAATTTTCTTTTTTTGCCTCCTTATTAGCCATTGCTGCGTGCAAACTGCATAGTGTGAACAAATGTTAGTGTGATGTGCTGTCTTTTGATTGCTCTGTTTTCTGCTTATAGTCTGTTCCTGGCTTTGGCTTCAAAAATTTGTCAGCCATCTGTGTGTATAAAAGGACCCTTTGTGCAATCAGAGACATAATAATCTAATGGGATGAGAAGCTAACCCTAATGTCTAGTCATACAATAATGCATCATTTCTTATCACTGATGTTAACTAGGAGAGGCATTACCCCCTTCAGAGTTACCAGTATGATAGACTTCACAAAGCGTAGACTTCCAGCTCTGATGTAAAACATGCATCAAGAATTGTGTACTGCTCAATAAACCTGGCACATTTTACTCCAACGAAGTTTGTCTTTTAGGTCTTCAATTGCCAAAATGAAATTCATGAGAGTTTCCTTCTGTATGATCAGACTTACATTACAGTGTACACACAGCACATACAGTAGTCCACTTACATATATGAAACAAACATGGAGCAGGGTTTTGTAAGGTTACAACAAATACATCACACAGATTCTAATGTGTTTCGCTGTAGATCAGCTTGTATTTATTTAATACTCATTTACAATCAAGGGCTTGACAAAAGATTCACAGTGTTTGACCATTGGCTATGATCTTGCAGTCCTTCCTCTAATACTAGACAAAGTGAGAATACTTGAAGTTTTAGAGCGTTTAGTGATTGTAATAGTGATGGTGCAAATGACATCCCTAGACTATTTCTGTGCAAAAACAATGTGCAGCACGCTAAATCCTTCAGCTATCCTCCAGGATTACAGTGGAATTCTGCCGTGCACATGAAGAAGACTGTGAAGAAGGAAGGCTGAAGTCAGCATTGGTGGTGGTCTTTGTCACATGGCACATTTTAAGTCCATTTCCTAGAAGAAGAACAAATATTTCATAGTGTAATTCAAGTATATGACTAGTTTATTTATTATCATATACCATTATTTAGAAAATGCTATTTATATTAAGACCCAGGAGAGAAGTGTAAAATGTACTCTGGAGACTTAAAGGGGAACTATCCACAGGTTAGAGGAATCTAATCTGCTGCTATGTCTCTATTGCACAGGAGACACTGAGGAGGAAGGTATGTCCCTTACCTTCCTCTTCTGCGCCATTTCGATGCAGTTAGTTTTTTGCTCCATGGTCTACTGAGCCCACCCCCATATCCCCAATCTGTCCCCTACTGGCCCCCGTCATTTCATCCCCTTGGAGCGTGCTGACAGGCAGAGAGCTGTGACTAGATACGGACGCGGAGCCGTCCAGATGACTACTTCCCCACCGCTGGCTGTTACACGTCCTGGGGATTAAACTGCTTTTTATTCGGGTATACAGCTACTGCTGCAGCCGCGACCGTTACGTGCCGTGGCTGCTGCAGGAGCTGTATACAGTGGTTCAAGGAACCGTATCAGCCCAATTGGGCTGATTAGTTCCCTTTAAGAACCGGGACTATTTTTAATTTAGCGTTTTCATTTTTTCCTCCTCGTCTTCTAAGAGCTATAACTCCTAGCTATTTTTTACAGCTACATGTGAGGGCTTGCTTTTTTCAGGAATAGGTGTACTTTGTAAAGGCGCCTTTTGATCTACCATACCATGTATGATGGAACACCCAAAAAATCATTTATGGGGTGAAATTGGGAAAAAAATACAATTCTGCAAATTTTGGGGAGGTTCCCTGTTTATGTAATGCACTTTATAGTAAAACTGACATTTTATCTTTATTCTATAGGCCAGTCTGAATACAGAGATATGCAGTTTTTTATATTTTACTATTTTTATTAACAGTAAAACTTTTTTGCAAATAGGTGTGATTACAATGGCCCTTTTTTTGACACTTATAGCGTTTCTATTTTTTCATGTACGCGGCTGTATGGGGCATCATTTTTTGCGCCATGATCTCTAGTTTTTATTAATACCATAAGTGTGGAGATGAGATATAACTTATCATTTTAAATAAAATGTAATAAAAATATTCAATCAATTTTTTTTTACCGCTTTTTTTAAGCTGTTCATCGTGCGGGAACAATATTGATTAATTTTATTAGATCGGACGATTACGCACGATACAGTATAAAATATGTTTATTTATTTATTTTTATGTGTTTTCTTTATAAAATGGGAAAGGGGGGTGATTTAAACTCTTATGGGGGGGGGGGGGCTATAACATGTTTTTTTAAACTTTTTAAAATAATTATTTTTACACTTTTTATGTCCCCTTAGGGAACTTTAACATTTTTACATTACCTTCCATAATCCTTTACTCAACACTGCTTAGCCATAACACAGATGCCTGCTGATGCCATCTTTGAACACGTACAATATATGTTAAAAAATTACTAGGAAGTGGTTTTTACTTTTCATCATTTCTCAAACTGTTTTATGGTAGCACCTGTCACAATGTATGTAAAGTGGGTATCGGCCTCTAAACGTGGCACATACTTGGTTGCACATGTGCCACAAAATTTCTGCCACTTTCAGAGTTATAACAAGTAATATTGGACTATAGAGTTTAATGAAAAACAGGAGAAAAATGATATATTACCAGTTTATATACTGTCTTGAATGATCAGGGCGCTGGGCAAGGGTAGCTGAGCATGATGAGATGGCTAATAGTCCATCAGCAGAGGAGGATCCCCCCACAGCAGGCAGAGTGCAGCCTATTAAAGCTGTATTGGAGCCTTTACCACTAGGAGGCAAGTTATTCAGGGACCCAGCATAGGCCCCAATAAAGCGGCTTGGTTTTTTATTAGATGGACTTCCTGCAAGACAAAAAAGAAAAGGTTATTTCTTCAACGCAAGTTTCTGTGGACACAACCTTCTAGAACAGTGAGCAGTGATAGATGTCACCATCAACTCTACAGAGACTGCTGGACACCTTGATCATGTCAGGCAGCTTCCCCCCCATGTATCATATATAAGAATATAAATTACACAGGGGGAACGGGACCCTGCTCTGAGTGGGTCATGTGTCCCCTTAAAGGGGTTATCCAGCGAAAATCTTTGTCTTTCAAATTAACTGGTTTCAGGAAAATATATAGATGTATAAATTACTTCTATTTAAAAATCTCAAGTATTCTCATACTTATCAGCTGCTGTATGCCCTGGAAAGAATACACCACTTCCTGCAGGACATACAGCAGCTGATGAGTACTGGAAGACTGGAGATTTTTAAATAGAAGTAAATTAGAAATTGATAAAACTTTCTGAAACCTGTCGATTTGAAAGAAAAAGATTTTAGCTGAATAACCCCTTTAACCCCTTAAGGTCAAAGCCTATTTTCGTTTTTGCGCTTTTGCTTATTCCATTTTAAGTTTAAAAGTCCATAGCGCTTGCATTTTTTCACCTATAGACGTATATGAGCGCTTATTTTTTGCGAAACCAATTGTACTTTGCAATGACAGGCATTATTTTTCCATAACATATGCTGCGAAACCGGAAAAAAATCATTTGCACTGTCAAATTGAAAAAAAAACGAATTTGTTTTGATTTCGGGGAGTTTTGCATTTACGCCGTCCGTCCTATGGTAAAACTGACTTGTTATGCATGTTCCTCAAGTCGTTACGATTACTTTGATATATAACATGTATAACTTATATTGTATCGGATGGCCTGTAAAAAATTCAAACCATTGTTAACAAATATACGTTCCTTAAAATCGCTCCATTCCCAGGCTTATAGCGCTTTTATCCTTTGGTCTATGGGGCTGTGTGAGGTGTCAGTTTTTGCGCCATGATGTGTTCTTTCTATCGGTACCTTGTTTGCGCATATACGACTTTTTGATCGTTTTTTATTACATTTTTTCTGGATTTGATGCAACAAAAAATGCGCAATTTTGCACTTTGGAATTTTTTTGCGCTGACGCCGTTTATCGTGTGAGATCAGGAATGTGATTAATTAATAGTTCGGGCGATTACGCGCGCGGCGATACTAAATATGTTTATTTATTTATTTATTAATTTATATTTATAAAATGGGAAACTGTAACTAGAAACCCCCCTGGGGGACTTGTATATAGACAGCACTGATCTCTCATAGAGATCAATGCTGTGTATATACACAGCAAAGATCGATTAGATCGGTCATAGATTACTATGGCCTGCTGCAGGCCATAGCAATCTATTGCCGAGCCGGGATCAGCGTCATTCCGACGCTGAGGCCCGGCACGGGCAGAAGAACGGATCTCCCCCCCGCGATCGCATCGCGGGGGGGAGATCCGTCCCACTAGACACCAGGGACGTGCGGCGCAGTGCCTCTAAATGCAGCTGTCAGGTTTGACAGCTGCATTTAGAGGCTTAATTAGCCGGCGCGGCAACGGGACCCGCGCCGGCTAACAGAGGCACTGCCCGGCTGCACGTGTCAGCCGGGATCAGCGCCGTTCAGAGCTCTGAACACCCCGAGCGGCACCATGACGTATCAGATACGTCATGGGTCGCTAAGGGGTTAATGTTACCAGTAATTGGAAGTGAGTATATGTATGTGTATATATAAATATATATATATATATATATATATACACACATTTTTAGAAAAAGTTATATTAGTAACATAACTTTATTAAAGCGATGTATGAAACATACATTTGTTGTCTCTGGAATACCCCTTTAGGTTTAGGCCATTAAATGTGCACCAGAATTTGGTGCAATTCTTGCTGCACCCAAAGGTCATGAATCCTTATGCCATTGGCTTGATTTTTCAAATATTTTGTATTAGTTTTAGAATATCCTTTTGTCCCACAAAACAAATTTAGTAAAATCGCATGTGTACCGCATACATATATGTAAAGGAATACAAATGTGCTGTTAGTAGTTAAGTAATTTACATCACTGAGCAGTTTTTCTCCTGCATCTATCTGATCACTTCCTGGTTTCCTCTCTTAAACTGTAACTGTCATATTTTTTTTTATTGTAGAAATCAGTATAGGCGATTTTAAGAAACTCTATAATAGGTTTTAATAGGCAAAAAAGCCTCTTTCTGTACTCAAAAGGCAATTTCCCAGCCTTCCCCCTGACTTCTTATCTGTTCATTATCAGGCAAATCCATCTTTATTACAGAGAAGCCAGTGAAGACGGGTTCTGCTGTGTCCATTATATCCTATGGAGGGGCCGAGGGAGATGAGTGAGCAGGAAGAAGAGACATGAAGGTCAGCTGTTTGTAGACTGTATGTGGCACCGAAAATGCTAGATGATTCGGAGGTCAGAAAGGTCAGTGCTTATCTAGGAGAGGAGATTGCAGGATGTTGTGCTGTGCAGGACTGCTCCGTGCTCACTCACTCCTCTCAGCCCCTTCCCTCTCCATAGACACAGAAACCCTGCTTCTTCTGAAGTGAGGGGGGGACCTGGGAAAACAGCTTTTTCAGTACAGAAGGAAACTATTTTGGTAAATAAAACCTATTACAGAGTTTCTTAAAATCGCTTGTACTGTTGATATTTATTGTTTTTAGAAAAATGACCCTGAAAAGACAGTTACGCTTTAACTGTGACTCTGCTGTTGTCATTCTACAGAAAACACACTATCCCATATGTCCTGCCCTCCAGTGTCCACCACTAAGCCTGTATATGCCTATGGAGGACACTGGGGGTGGGGCATGGGTACATGCACCTCCATGTTGGCGATCTTATGAACGGAATCACCACAGAGCGGGACAGCACAGCCTGGGGGAGGGGAGCATGATTTTAGCTGTATGAGGTACACATGGAGCTGCTCTCAGTAAGTGCAGTGAGTACACTTACTGTATGCTGAACAATTTTACTATATAGTGGTGGCTGCCACTTTAGAAAGAAAATGTATATATATATATATATATATATATATATATATATATATATAGTAAACCACATTGTGAGCGCAAACTAGCTCTGAGAAGTTGTAAGGTATTGTGCACTTACTCAGCTCCACCTTGGCTTTGGCACTAGAAAGTCTTATGTGGGTTCCACTTTTAATTTGCTGGTTAGAACTATTGTCATTTACAGTAGTTATAGCTCGTATACTTGGGGCTCCATTCCATGTTAAAGTTTTTCGGTGTGTGTATCTTCTGGCTGCATAATGTGTTGGAGGTGGTGCTCCAATAGCACCCAGGAGGCTGGTAAAACCTGCTGAATAGCCAAGGCTAAAAGGATTGACTGCAGCACCTGTCTGTGCTATGGTATCTACGGCGGTGCTTCCTAGATAAGACACCGGAACATGGGTCATACTTCCATCTGTGTCCTGACACATCACTAGTGCGTGTTGAAACCGGGGCTGAAAGAAAAAATCATACAATCAGAACTTACAAGACTACCCACCATTCAGTTTAGCTTGGACAGAATCTATAAACCATAAACATATATTTTTTTATCATGAAGTTAATAAAATATTTTTTTTCTAGAATAAATATCTGAGGTTTTAAGGATATATGTATGTAACCCCAGAGTGTATAGGAATTATGGGATAAGTATGAAACATTCCTTCATCCTATGTTTATATTTTAAGGGGTACTCCGGCCAAGCTTACTTTGCGTTCATCTCTGCCACCGGAAGTATGACATCACCTCACGTCTGCATTCCAGAGCCGCCATTCTGTGCCGTGATCTCAGCTGAAATGGGCGTCTCCTGTTCCAGACTGTTTCGCCCTCCTCTTCAGACATGGCGCTTGTGTAACATTTGTGGCATTGTAACATGTTATAAGAGTACGGCACACAAGCAATGTGTCTGAAGAGGAGGGCGGCACAGCCTGGAACAAGAGACGCCTATTGCAGCTGACATCACGGTACAGAATGCCAGTGCTGGAATGCAGCTGTGCTGTGACGTCACGCTTCCAGCTGAACGCAGAGTATGCTTGGCCGGACTACCCATTTAAAAGAACTGGTTGTCTTTGCAAAGTACAGATTGGGTCCTACATATCTGTGATGGATTTGGCTACATGAGTAAGGGTCCTATTAGACTGAGTGATTTTTTGTTTTTGGTGATTAAGGATCACAAACTAGCGTTTTTGGGAACGACATGAAATTGTTCACCATAACAAGCAAAACAACAGTTGTTAAGCCCCTATTCCACGGACTGACAGTGAGGAGCAAACGAGCGCTATCAGCGCTTGTTTGCTCCTCGTTCCCTGCTCGCTGCCGCCGCTATTGCCCGTGGCAGCAGTGAGCGGGTGAATGCGGCAGGGGCCGCGGGAAGCTGTGGGGGGGCTGCTTGGGTGATCGCTAGGTCGCCTGGGCAGCCCATAGAGGATAGTGGCGGTCTGCTGCCGGCGCTCCTATTCCACGGAGCGACTGCAGCAGATCGCTGCTATCACATGAACCATGTCGGCTGATCGTTCCCTTCTATTCCACGGGACGATTTTCGTCCGTAACTATAATTAATTATAGTAATTATTGTTAATAAGATCATTACTATGTTGCGTTTACTCAGACAGATTTATCTGACAGATTTGTGAAGCCAAAGCCAAGAACAAATTATAACCAGTGAACAGCTCATAAAGCAATGACTGAGATATCTCCTCTTTTGCAATCCATTCCTGGCTTTGGCTTCAAAAATCTGTCAGATAAATCTCTCTGTGTAAACGCACCCTCCTTCTGATCCCAGCAAAAGAAGGAAAAATTTGTACATACACTTAAGCTTAGCAATGATTTGAGGGTCAGCTTAAAAGATATAATCAACAACACACAAACGATTTTTCGATCACACAGAACAATTATCATTTAAATACGAACGATATAACGATTTTTCGCATGATAATCATGATTATATCAGAATTACTTATTTCATACTTGGTTTCTAGTTTGAGCATCTATAAGACTGTAGTCAGACGCCTTGAAGTCAGGGGTTCTGGGCTCCTGGATGCTCAGCAGTCTGTATACATGATCCACTATGCCCATAGCTCGAATCAGCTTCTCTCTTTGCTGAAGACCTTGTAGTCGCTCGATTTCCTCTTTTTCATCTATTTCTATTGGCTTCATGGAGTCTACTTTCACTTCTTCTGCCTAGAAAAAAACTTACAGTGAAAAGAGATAGCAACTGGAAAAGAAGTTAACAACTTCCAAGCACAGTAGCCTGGACAAATGTAAAAAAAATATATTTTTTTTGCTTATACATTGCTTCAATAAAGTTATATTACTTTGTAATAAAAAAAATATATAAATAAAATACACATTTATTTTAATAAAGTAATTTTACTTTGTGATATAACTATAAAAAAAAATGTGTAGATTTTCTTTTATTTAAAGAGGATGTACCATCAGGTACATCCTCTTTAATCTGACCCAGGGATAGAACGGCGCCATCACGGGGAAGCAGATGCCACAGCCTTTTTTTTGAACCGCAGCCCGGTTCCCGTGTACGGCGCTGTTCTATCCACGGGTCTCGGGCCAGAGCAGAAGCACAGGAGGCACGCCGGCGCGCCTCTAGTGGGAGGAATCCCCTGCCCCTGTATGACATGGCTCCATTGATTCTAATGAAGCCACCTCATAGAGGGGAGGGAATTCCCTCCCACTGGGGGCGGGCTGGCCTGCCTCCTGTGTTTCAGCTCTGGCCCAGGACTCGTGGATAGAACAGCGCCGTAGACGAGAACCGGGACGCGGTTCAAAAAACGGACCGCGGCACCGGCTTCCCGTGACGGTGCCGTTCTATCCCTGGGTCAGATTAAAGAGGATGTACGTGATGGTACATCCTCTTTAAATATAGACTTTCATTGACTGGCAGCAGTAAGCCCCCTCTGCTGCCACAAACGTTTGTGTCAGGAACTGCAGGGCTATCTAAGCCCTGCAGTTCCCGATCCACTGTTCTTATCTAGCACTGCTGCACGGAGCTATACAGAGCAGGATCCTGTTTCCCCCGTGTACTGTATATTCGGAGTGTCCGGCTGCCTTTGTACAGCGAGTAGTGACTGCTATTACCACTCATTGTGCTATAACCAGTTGCACAGCGAACAGTGATAGCAGTCACTGGTCCCTTGGCAGAGGCTACTGCACACAGCATTCATATTGGACAGCCTTCCCCCTATGTTCTGTATGTAAGAATATACAGTAAAAGAACGGGGCCCTGCTCTGTATAGCACTGTGCAGCAGCACTAGATCAAAGCAGGGGATCAAGAACTGCAGGGCTTAGATCGTTCTGCAGTTCCTGACACAAATGTAAGTGGCAGAATAGGGGCCAAGCATATGTGTATATAAAAAAAACTATACATTTCTTCTAATAAAGTTATATTACAAAGTAATATATGTTTGTTAAAGCAATGTTTTAGAAATAAATATTGTACTCTTTCTGGAGTATGTGTCAAAAGGAAAAGACAGTAGATGTGGTCAGCTCCCAATAATCATCTAGCTTTTCATAGATCACGTGGAAGATGTAGAGCACGGGGGATGAAACCCCTGGATTTCGGGGTGTCAAAGGCAAGAAAGAAGAAATGGATTCCTCCAGCTCATGTAAAATTCCACTTTATTGTATCAAACGTCTAAAATGATAGCCGACGCGTTTCGAGCCTATTCGGCTCTTAGTCATGGCATCTGCATCTGCACAAAATTAGGGGGAAATTCATCCCAAAAAAAGGGGTCACCAGGAGACAACTGGACTCTCCAATGCCATAGCTGCAGGAGAGATTCAAACCACTGCCGTTTGCCTTGCCGGGAGACGCCGGCGAGGCGAACGGCGGTGGTTTGAATCTCTCCTGCAGCTATGGCATTGGAGAGTCCAGTTGTCTCCTGGTGACCCCTTTTTTTGGGATGAATTTCCCCCTAATTTTGTGCAGATGCAGATGCCATGACTAAGAGCCGAATAGGCTCGAAACGCGTCGGCTATCATTTTAGACGTTTGATACAATAAAGTGGAATTTTACATGAGCTGGAGGAATCCATTTCTTCTTTCTTGTATGTGTCAAAAGTCTTTTAAAGCAACAAGGACACTTTAAATCTGAATTTTTCTTTACACACTTTTGGAGAAGGAGTACTCATTTAGCAGTTTCTACCACCTTCCAATGGTGATTCTTTCAATTTCTGTGCTAGACAATTGCAAGTGTTTGTAAGTTATCTCCAGTGTCATATACTGTGTAAAAATGAAGCCTTTACAAGAGCCAGCTTCTGGTTAATTTTCTGCAGCAGACGTAGATATGATAGACTTTACATTCGTATTTGAATTGCATGTCTACCTTTTTCTCTGCAGTTCTACAGCGACTGGACACAGAGCGAGTAGATGGTCTTCTTGTCACCTTGCATTTTACTGGCTTTTCACCTGCTGACTCTCCTTGCAAGGCATCTTTTTGTTCTCTCTTCTTTTTTGCATTAGGTATTTCTTTTTGTTCTTGTTTCAACTTCAGTTCTTCCAGCTGCTGCCTGTCACGAAACGCGTTTACTTATATATAATATATATCTATCATTTATAAAACTTTGGCTTTTTTTACCCATAGGAATCCAAACTCCAGTTGCAGCAATTTGCATGCCTCATGTATAGCAAGAACACCAACTTATCAGTCGTAACATTGGCATAAGTAACATTACCAAAAGTAAATGACATTTTGCGACAATTGCACCTGTCAAAGGATACAATATAGTTGGCAGCAGGTAAACAGTTAGCGACGTTGATGTTTTGGACAATGGAGAAAATGTAATTTGGACTTTAACAACAAGGACCAAATTGTGAAAACTAGATAACTGGTCCTAAGCATGACCAGAACTGAGCACCTTTTGAGAAAAAAAGCTAACACCATACGGGCTGTTAATATGCTATGGTCATATACTATATATGTAATTTGACTACCTATTCTTGGCAGCATTGTGCAGTCTATAGTTATGGCAGTTCGCTGCCAATCCTAACATTCAGTACTAAGCGTCTACCATAATGTGCCAATTTCAAGATCAATTAGGTAGTTGGCTGCCATGGTAGCATCAGGAATCAAAGTCACACTCTTAACTTAATGATTACCTGGCACACTCCTCTCTGGCCTTTGAAGCAGCGGTCTCCTGGAACAAAGAACCACTGTGTTTGAAGAATCTCTCGTACTTGTCTGTCGTTGCTTGTGGGTAAATACGTTGAAAACCTCCCAGATGGCTGTCTTCATACTTTTCTACTTGTTCCAGCCAAGCAGCCTGGGTGCTTTCCAGTTGCTCACGCCTGTGTGTATAAATGTTAAAGGAGAAGTCCGGCCAAAATTAATTTTTGATATGTTGTTACTTATGAAAAGTTATACAAATTTCTAATGTACATTAATTATGGGAAATGCACATATACTGCTATTTCCCTTAATTTAGTAGATCAGGAAGTGTTAGAAATATCTCTGAAGAAGTGACGTCACGACCCAGGGTGTAATTCCTATGGAGTGTCCAGCAGGGGGCGCTCTCTATATAGAAGTCTATGGGACTTTATTGTTTCTATGGGTTTCTATGTAATGTAATGTAATGTAATGTAATGTAGTGTACAGTGCTTTATTGAATGAATACATCTATGGAATACTTTGGGGAGCAAGTGTCCTTGCTCCCCAAAGTATTGCATAAATGTATTCATTCAATACACAGTAAGCCCGCCGATCCGCCGCATTTCCGCCGAATTTCCGCCGCATTCCCGCCGATCCGCCACACGCTGATCCGCCGCATTCCCGCCGATCCGGACCATATACATTGAACTACAGCTCCCATCATCTGCTTCTGGTATGAACAGGTGATGGGAGCTGTAGCTGGGTAAGGGATATGACATGCCGCCGGGCGCAGGGGGGAGCCGCTCAGTACACAGGAGCGCTCCCCCCTCCTCCTCCTCCTTCCGTGATAACTTCCGCCTATACCAATGCTGACTCCCTGCCTGGCCGCCGCTCTCCGCTCTCCCCCCATACATACCGGCTCCCGATGCATCCTGGTGTCCGCGCTGATGCCGGGAGCCGGTATATGTGAGCGGAGAGCGGCGGCCAGGCAGGGAGTCAGCATTGGTATAGGCGGAAGTTATCACAGGAGGAGGAGGAGGGGGGAGCGCTCCTGTGTACTGAGCGGCTCCCCCCTGCGCCCGGCGGCATGTCATATCCATTACCCAGCTACAGCTCCCATCACCTGTTCATACCAGAAGCAGATGATGGGAGCTGTAGTTCAATGTATATGGTCCGGATCGGCGGGAATGCGGCGGATCAGCGTGTGGCGGATCGGCGGAAATGCGGCGGATCGGCGGGCTTACTGTGTATTGAATGAATACATTTATGCAATACTTTGGGGAGCAAGGACACTTGCTCCCCAAAGTATTCCATAGATGTATTCATTCAATAAAGCACTGTACACTACATTACATTACATTACATTACATAGAAACCCATAGAAACAATAAAGTCCCATAGACTTCTATATAGAGAGCGCCCCCTGCTGGACACTCCATAGGAATTACACCCTGGGTCGTGACGTCACTTCTTCAGAGATATTTCTAACACTTCCTGATCTACTAAATTAAGGGAAATAGCAGTATATGTGCATTTCCCATAATTAATGTACATTAGAAATTTGTATAACTTTTCATAAGTAACAACATATCAAAAATTAATTTTGGCCGGACTTCTCCTTTAAGTAAACATAAGTGCAGACAACCAAACATGGAGGAACACAACAATGGGGGTGAAGAGGAAGGAACTACCTGCAGGGGTTTACTCTACTGCACCTATAGCCACAATAAATATTAGAGACAAATAATAGCACTTTAAAGGAAATCCGGCACCGTGCTTGGCGGTCCTAAAAAAGGACTGCGACTTCAGCATCCCACACTGCCGCCAGTCTATTCATGTAAAAAAAACAACAACAATGTACTACTGGTATATTCGCTTTAAATTCTGATTAATAGAAGTTTATTTTGCAAAATTAACGGTTGAGTAATTGTATTGCTTTTTAATTCCCCCATGAACATACTGTTAATTCTTAATCATAGGATATGATGTGATATGTCATGTGATTTAAAAATATAAATCAGGGGTATCAAACTCACAACCCCCCTGCTATTGCGCAACTGTAATTCCCATAATGTCTGGACAACCAAAGCTGGAGGGCCACAAATTTGACACCTGTGATATAGATGGTTTGATAGAAATATTAAAAATAAATATATCCCATGTACTAGGGGAAATCTATTATTGTCACCTGTTTTCCTTGGGCAGATTCCGCTGCAGTAAACGTTCCTTAACTCTGCGTTTATCTTCTTCAAGAACTTTTCTTTTGTCACAAGCCCGAAGATTGATCAAATTGAGCGTATCAAAAAGCAGTGCGTCCTTCACTTCCCTGTCCAAGCGGGAGTCCGTGGTAAAGCTTGGGGAGTGATTCACCTGTATATACAACATATATATCATCTAGGTTACACAGAAAACCATAAACATTTCATACAAAATAAAAAGCTAGCATTGTTCAATACAAGTCACCACGGAACAATTATATTACTTTACTACAACCTACAGTATACCCTAAAATGTACCTAAACTTTAAACCATTGAATCGGTGGGGGTCTGGGTGCTGAGACTCTAACTAAACACTGGACTGAAAGGGCAGAAGCACTTGTCTAAGCACTGTGCCCATTTATGCTTGCCTCTATTCAGAAAGCAGAAAGAACAGTGTATGGGTTTAAAAAAAAGTGCACTGCACGTGCAGCTTTCTGGTGAAAGAGAGATTAAGGGGCATAGCGTTCAGCCCTTTTGAATTTTACATTCATTTTTACATCAGAGGTGGCAATATGTTGCTATAGCAAAAGCAAAAGTTTGACATAGCAAAAGTTTGTTGAAACTTTAGGTATACTTTAAATTCAAAAGCAGAGAAAGATGACGTTAACCTAGACCAGGCTTGTGGAAGGGGTCCCTCCAAATGGTGGCGCGATTGATCGTGTTCAGTAAAAAAAAAACGCTCTAGAACGGCTACATATGAATGAGCTAATGGTACTCAAGTTTAAATTCAAAAGGAGTCACAACATTAATATCTGTAGCCCTGGACACAATGAGAAATTTTACCTCCAGCAGCCAAGGTTTTAATTTCTTGTCCACTAAGATGTCAAATCCAAGAATCTCAAAGCAAGCGCTGCCTGCGATATGATTTGGAAAGCATGTTCGATAGTTGTGTTTAAGGATAGGGTGTGCAGATATCAGGGTCTTGATGATGACATCTTCAATATCCTCCCAGAGCTTTGCTGTGTTGTAGTTGTTTTTCTCAAGCCAGGTCCTCAAAGTGGATAGTTTTCTATTATATTAGAATAAGAAAAATCACATGGGGCTAAATGAGAATCTTAATGTGGCTCACAAAATGAATTTAAAGTCTACCATTAATGTACTTTTCTTTTATGCCCTTCTCAGTACCATGATTTTTACAATATTTTCAATTATATCTAATTTTCATCATATCTGTCTCTTAGAAGGGAAACATAATTTCATAACTTTGCATTCTGCCATCAGCTAAAAAGAGTTGTAGAGCTGCAGCATATATGCCTCCTCCTTTCCCCTCCCTGTTCTGCATGATTTCTATAGAGCACTGAGCTTTGTACAATCGTAGAGGGCAAGGAGGGGTGGAGTAGAGAGGAGGCATGCATGCTACAGCTCAACACAATCTGTATAACACTTGACCTTGGGAGAAAAACATAATTTTATAACTTTAAAAACAGTTATCAGCTAAGAGACAGGTATGTTTTGTTCAGCTACCTGCCCATGTCAGTACTCATGCTCATAGACAGGTAACAGATTGCTTTTACATTTATTACATGGGTCTGGATAATTTCAGCAATACTAAAGTTTATTTTAAGGGAAAGCTATCAGCATGTTAGACAAATCTAACCTGCTGTCTCCCTATAAAGTTTCTTCCCTTCATCCACTGTGCCGTGTCTGTGCAGTTTGCAGTTGAATTGCTATGCTAAAAAGGTGGTTTGGTGCAGCATTGAGGGCAGTACTACCACTCCCAGTGCACTGATTTGGTCCACTCCGCTGATATTCTTTAGAAGGGGCAAGCTGGGGGTAGATCAGTGCACTAGGGGTGGCAGTCCCAGCCCCAGGGCACCAAACCTCAGTGCCCTGAGTGCTGTAGGGAGATATGAGTTAGATTTGTCTAACCTGCTGATAGTTTCCCTTTTAAGGGCGGGTTCACACTATGTAAAAAACACGGCCGTATTTCATAACAACGGCCGTTATTTGCAAAATAACGGACGTTGTTTGCGCAAATACAGCCGTGTTTTTTACATAGTGTGAACATAGCCTAAGTGTTTCTATTTTAAAGTGTTACTTGCACTTTCAAATATGATGTCTTGTGTTTTTTAAATAGAGCATGTCCAAAGCCAGCAACAGGACTGGTGCTATGTGAGGTTTCCAAATTTAAACACAATAGGGAGATGGATGCACCTTAATCTAGACTGTGCTAAAAACAATGGCAGGTCTGACCTATTGAAATGAGATTTCATGAAACAGTGGCTTTGAAAAAAATGGATATTTATAGTGTATTCACACTGCGAACACCATGACATCATTAGGCACTACACAACACTTACCTCTTACTTCCCGTCATATCATCTCTGATAAAGTTTTCGCTGTGTTTGTTGATGGCATAGTTGGTCAGGTGCATGCAGACTTCATCCTGTCAGAATGAGTTTTCCATTAGACTGTGTTCACACACGTTGCAGTATAACTGCAATACTGCAGCATTTTTACTGAATAGACACAGTACTGCTACAGTCCCACTAAGAATATGCAGGATGTGAACATAGCCTTAATGTACTGTTCAATCAAATATAGAAATGAAAAATACTTTTAAATCATTATGGATATTTTAGGGGGTAAAGATATTGTTATGGACCACTGAGGTCCAATAAAACCATATTAAAAAATCTATTTCCAAAATCTACTTACCAGATTGCTGTGACTAGGCTCCGTGTAACTCATTGTTGCAAATCGTGCAAGGCCTTCATTGTAGATGAAAATACGCAGAGGTTCACAAGATGTCACGAGGACATATATACGTAGATCAAATTTATACCCATCAATCAGGAAGGGCTGCGAAAGTATACAGATAGCAATCACTATGATAATATTTTAGTCATGACGATACGGATAATTTTGCTTAGACATTAAGAAAAGAAAAATGGGGATTAATATGATTTGTCAGCAATGATCTTTTACATTGTTTGCTTGGAGATGAAATTTTCTGCAAATGATGAAATAAATCTTACCTTGGAGACATACTGTTGACAGATCATGTGGTCACCGTGCTTGATGTCCTTCATGTTTTTGGATAAAAAAATTCCCTTGCCCTGGCAGCCACTATCAGGCTTGCAGATGTAGGTCTTGTTTTTCTTGGTGCGACAGTAGGCCTGTAGGTCACCATAACTGCAGTAAATATATATAGAAAAATATAAAAGGACTAATAATAAACAATAATAATACAATCCATAAAAATAGTATACCAATAAACCATGCTTTATTTATAGAAAAAAAAACACATAATCTGACAGATGATGAAATGTTATCTTCGGCGGACATGAATGAGCCTGTGGTAAATGCACCATTTTATAGACTAATGTAGACATGTAATAATACAGAACAAAATAGAAATCAAAATTTATAGAAGAAAGACAAAGTTCTGATAAGACTTAGGTGGCTGATATATGTTTTGCACAGGACTGCAGGTAAACCGGCTGCATATTAGGGCTCATACATGCAAATGTATTATGACACTGCACAATTTTCCTGTTGTACTGGGACATATCAATGCGTCCATTAAATGTATGACCACACATTAGGCCTGCGTTTTGTTCCAGTGTCTTAGGGAAGAATACGTTTTTCGTTTTTTATGTCAGGTTCCGTATGGATGGAGCCAAGTAGTTACAGCTTGTAGATGCTTAAAAGCTTTTTTTTTTTGTTTTTAATAAAGAGTACCTATCATTGTGCAGGTTTTCCTGATCGGTATGCAGTCACTCCTGTCACTGGAGATCGGGTAATCATAGATACTTCCATGCTTGGTGATTTCTGTGAATGAGCCCTATTCTGATTTAATAGGGCAAATGCACAAAGCCCACCCGACATGTATCCATGGTTACCTGATCTTCCGGCGGCAGGAGCGGCTGCATGACAATCACGTACGCTTTAACTACAAAATGCTTTAAAGGAAACTTGTTATCAGTGATAACATCAAGTTTTTCAAAATTTTAATAGTGGCCAGGCTGAGCTGTGATCTGCTGTGATCCACTTCCACATTTCCAGGTCACCACTGCTCACCACTTCCTGGTCTCCTGTCAACACAAAGAATTGCCTGCTTCCAGGGCTACTGGCATCCTGACGTCCTTCTTAGGCCATCAGTGCGCTGGATGCCTTCTTAGGCCATCAGTGAGACGTCAGGATGCCGGGAGCCCCCCCCCCCAGCAAGCCGGATAGTGAATTGGTAACGAATAGCTGAATTTTGTGCCGTGCAGATGAAAGCACAGAAAGGGTCCTGATATTTTTTTACTTTTTACATGTAATTTCTACAAATACTGCGCCCCCTGCTGGACCCTTGAGGTATAGACCGGGTCGTGACGTCACATTTTTTTTAGAGAAATTGAAGCCTGCCTAATTATGTGCATTTCCCATAATTAGTGAATATTAGGAATTTCTCTAACTTTGCTTATGAAATAACATATTAAAAATAGATTTTGGCCAGTTGCCCTTTAAATCTTTCCTGATATGCCTCCACCATTTCTGTAGCCCATCTTTGGACCCGTTCTATTGTATCAATATCCTTTTGTAGGTGAGGTCTCCAGAACTGGACAGAGTATTCTAGATTTGGTCTCACTAGAGCTCTATACAGTGGGATCACAATCTCCCTCTTCCTACTGGTTATACCTCTAGCTATACCGCCCAGCAGGCGATTACCTTTCCCTACCGCCTGGTTGCACTGGTGACTCATTTTAAGGCTGTCAGAAATCACTACCCCTAAATCCTTCTCTTCTGCAGTCTTTTCCAACAGTAAAGTATTTTGCCTAAGACAGTAATGAAGGAGCTTGCAAGGGTGCTGGGTGTCAATCTTCTACCAATGAAACAGTTAGGGTCCTATTACACGGAGCGATTTTTTAACGATAAACTATCGCAAACGAGATTTTTTTATACCAGAACCATGGTCGTTAGTTACAATCATTACTACAATCGTTATTGCGATAGTTACTATGATCGTTTATTCCTTCTGATCCCAGCAAAACAATAAATAATGTGCAATTACACTAAACGATTATTGAAAAAATGCGGAATTACAGCGAACGATTAGCGAACAATTAATGATAATTTTAGGTTCAGATCTAAATCAACGATTGACATACGAACGATTTTTAGATCACTGCCTGCAATTACACAGAACGATTCCCGTGTAATAGGGCCCTAAGTGCTTATTGTACAGATAGGCTATCAATGTTATTGTTCTGAACCAACCCTTTAAGGCTATATTCACACTATGTAAAAACAACAGCCGTATTTCATAACAATTATGCTCAAAAACGTCTGTTTGTTATGAAATACGGCCCTTGTTTTTACATAATGTTAACATAGCCTAAAGGTGCAGGAAACTTGAATCTTTATAAGGCTTAGTGAACCCCGTCAAATCCTGGTACTTACTCAGCAGGCAGGCACCAGGTTCGGGGAAAGATGTTATAGTCTTTAGGAAAAAGCTTTAGTAAACGATTCATATTTCTTGCCAACAAGTCCTTCCTACATATTTCACTCATTCCTGGGAAGTGGTTGATTTTCTGTTGAGAAAAGATATATTCAGTAATAGAGAAGAAAAAGCTGACTCTTTCAATTTGCAAAGCTATTTATTCCCTTTTGAACTTGCCTGGAATCTCTTCATCTCCATTACACGCTCCAGTGAGACGGAGCAGTCTGTCCAGTAAACCGTCCACTCCTCTTCATCGCCAACTTCCTTCAATCCAGAAATACGTGCAGCACGACGCACTGAAACACAAGCAAATGCTGCCATTTTAGCCGCATCTCTACTTCACCTAATGTCATATTACATTAGCAACCAACCTGCAAGCCATAAGGCATGCCCTATATCATAATCAATATAAAAATGGAAACCAGTGTGAAAGTATATATGGGAAAGTATATGTGCAGCCAAGAACAAGACAAGATTTATAACAGAATATTGTATGCATCAAAAATATTCTTGCAATTGCCATTATGTATCTGCATTGTATGTCCCAAGGGATCAGTATCCCAATGGTACATTTCAATCTTGAAACTGAATTTGCCTTAAAGTAAGAAATGATCAGATGTATATACTATGAGAATAACATCTAAAATAGTTTTGCTGCCCGGGGACAGCATATTGCAGAAAGGGTCAGCTTTCATATTAGTCAAATAGCACAATCATTTTTGGGACTAATAGACTAACAGTCTACTGACCAGTGTAGGTTGGCTCCCATGTGTGTGTGTGTATATATATATATATATATATATATATATATATTTATTTACTACAATCACTGGTAAAGGAGAGGGAGCACTCCCCTTAAGCCTATAGACTATACTAGAGTCTGTCCTTTTTAAATGGGCCAATAATCACCAACGAGCGTTCCTAGGAGCACTCACTTAGTTGATAATCGGACCATGTAAAAGTGCCCAGCTCTTCGGCCGATTAGATCTCTTGTGCGGCCCAGCAGCATGGTTATTTGTGCCTTGTAAAGGATTATCTCACTGGTTGGCCGTACTCAGCCGATGTCTTTTCATGTAAAAGAACATGAGTTATTTATGCCATTTGGACCAACAGTAAGTAGAGTAAGTATGCTGTGTTCTAACATTTTTAGACATAATTTGAGGCATAAAACATCTGTAAAATTAAATGGGCTGTTTATGCCCCAAAATCGCAAGTATTTAGAGCCTGAAATGGCTGGTTTTTCTACAAACCCTCCCTAGGGTGCTAAATTGGAAAGCAAAAAAATGGAAAAAACAAAAACAGAAAGGGTTCAAATGAAAGAAATCTAGTCTAGTCAGAACAAATGGGATGGAAAGTATAAAGGGAGGATTTGCATTTCTCTTTTCTGTTGGATCCTCTTCTGGTTTTGTCACAAAAACTGCAGTGGTTTTCAAAAACAAAACTGCTGTGTGTGAAACCAGCCCTGTGTGTCTTACAAATGCCAAGTTATTATTATAATATTGGATGTATGCAACTGTATTTCATCAACTTACCACTCTCATACTTGCAGTTTGTTAAATTGATACCAATCAATCTGAAATAAAAGACAATAGTTAGAAGGTCATAAAATATACTGATAGTAAACATAGTGGCTCAGGTCTAGTTTTGCCCATAACAATCGATCACATCTCAGCTTTTATTTTAACAGAGCTTATAATGAACCCCCTCCCCATTGACGCCACCTTCATCAGGTTGGATTCTTTTCAGCTCCTAATACTGCCAAATGGATGTCAAGATCAGCAAATACTTTCTGTTACTGTTTGGGACATAGTTGCCTATGATGCCCTAACAACCAGAAGATATGGCTGACTAATCTCTATAGCCAGATGAATATTAAGAAAAATCTCTCACATATGGCCACTACTGTCATTATGCCACACTTCCCTAGTGGCAGACCCCACAATAAGCACCTGCGTTTTTTCTTCTTTTTCTTGTTGGACTGGTCGCTTGTGTCCATAGTGAAGTCTGTCTTTGGCTTTTCTAGTTCTTGGTCCCATTTGTCGTGACTTTGGCTTTCCTCTAGTGGATTAGTAGGTTGGGTATCTGGATTCTCAATGGTGGTTTCCTTGTCAGCTGGGGATGTTCTGCTCAAACTCTCCGTTTCTGACTCTTCCTCATCTTCTTCATCATCCCCTGAATCATCCTCCGATTCACTGCTCGCCTGGGTTTCTACTTTCATTTTTCAGGTAACCCTTAGCCTGAAGAATAAAAAGATATTAGAAATAGCAAAATTATACAGGAAAAAAAAAATCTACCAGTTCTTTCTTGCAGTCAGATTCAAAGCAATACTGACAACCAACCTCCCAGGAAAAAGTCTTATCAATGAATGATATGATCCAATGCATGTAAATAGGAGCCACTATTCCAAGAGTATTCTGGGTAGCTACAATTGGCTTTATAAGATCACAGTAGTCCCACTATAGTTACTGGTGATATAATTCACTGCTTATAAGAAGGCTGATGGATAGCCGTAACCACTATGTAGAGTCAGACAGAAATAACTGATGGCATTTTAGTCAACCGCCCCTTTAATTTCATTTTTGCAAACTTTTCTCCAGACCAGACATTTAGTCCAGTAGCAGAGGAGTATGTGAAGGTATTGAGGATTTCTTTATTCACTCTTACATAAATATTGACTGCTGTCATTAATACTCAGCATAGCTAATAATCGCCACGTTCCGCGATGCAGTTGCACTTTGGGCTGCAGTGGAGACCCACCTAAGAAAATGGAGAAGCCTGCAGTTACTGTGCGGCAGGGACTGGGAGCCATCAGGATGGCAGCTGCAGAGGGTGGGGGCAGGTGAGTATGTTTTTTTTTTAAATTTTATAATTAACTGACTCTCTTCTATATTTTTTTTTCTGGGGCTGGAATACCTCTTCCATTCCCATATACATGCACGCTTGGTTTGGATGAGCATGCATGTGTTCTTACCACAGCCAGAATCTATGTAGTTCTGCCAACCTTAGAACTAAAGCAGTGTTACGCAATCTGTGGTGCCCAGCTGTTTCAGTATTTCAACTCCCAACACGCTTCTCAGGTACACTGGGAGTTGTAGTTCTGCAAGGACGTGCACAGGTCTAATATGCAAAGCCACCTTATTACCCATGTCCATACAATGTGTACAGCCACCTTATTGTATGCCCCGTGTGTATACAATGTGTACAGCCAACTTATTGTATGCAGGGGCTGTCTTGACATTTCTGGGGCCCCAAGCGAAGTTATGTCTTGGGCCCCCCCCCTCGACACGCATTCCAAAACAATAGACCGCTGTGTGTTACCCCCAGTAGTATATACCCCTTGTGCACTACCGCCAGTAATATATACTCTTTGTGTGCTGCCCCCAATAGTATATACCCCTTGTGTCCTGCCCCCAGTAGTATATACCCCTTGTTTGCTTCCCCCAGTACTATATAGACCCCTGTGTGTTCCCCCAGTTATATATAGCCCCCCCCCCCGTGTGCTCCCCCAGAAGTATATAGACCTCCTGTGTGCTGCCCCAGTTGTATATAGACCCCCTGTGTGCTGCCCCCAGTTGTATATATACCCCCTGTGTGCTCCCTCACTAGTATATAGGCCCCCTGTGTGCTCCCTCAGGGGTATTTAGCCCCCCTGTGTGCTCCCCCACTTGGATACAGACCTTCTGTGTGCTTCCCCACTTGGATATAGACCCCTGTGTTCTCCAGTAGTATATAAACCCCCTGTGTGGTTCCCCCAGTAGTATATAGACCCCCTGTGTGCCCCACCAGTATTATATAGACCCCTTGTGTGCTTCCCCAGTAGTATACAGACCCCTGTGTGCTCCCCCAGTTATATATAGACCACCTGTGTGCCTCACAAGTAGTATATAGACCCCCTGTATGTTCCCCTAGTAGTATATAGACCCCCTGTGTGCCCCACCAGTAGTATATAGACCCCTGTGTGCTCCCCCAGTAGTATATAGCCCCCCTGTGTGCTCCCCCACTTGGATATAGACCTCCTGTGTGCTCTCCAAGTTGTATATAGACCCCATTCTGCTGCCCCAAGTAGTATATAGACCCCCTGTGTGCTGCCCCCAGTAGTATATAGACCCCTCTGTGAAGCCCCAGTAGTGTATAGCCCCCCTGTGTGTTCCCCCTGTTATATAGCCCCCCTGTGTGCTCCCCCATTTATATAGACCCCCGATGTGCGCTCCCCCAGTTAAACAGACCCCTGTGTGCTCCCCCTCCCATATAGTATATAACACAATAAAACAAACACTTATACTCACCTGGGTCCGGGCGTCTCCTCTTCTCTTCACTCTTGTGGCCCCAGGAAGGGTTTTCCCTGCGATCATAAGAGGCCGCACTCCCCTTGTCCTGGCGCCGATGCTTCAGTGATGTCACTGGAGCGCCGGCACCACAAGGACAAAGCTTCCACTTGTGACTACAGGGAAAACCCTTCCTGCGGCCACAAGAGTGACTGACAGGAAGGGAGCCAATGTCTCCCGCCCTGCCAGTGCTGCTGCATGTAACTATGAGCGCTCATTACGAGTGCTCATAGTTACAGTTCAGATGGCAGCAGCGAGCGGGGCAGCGGCCCTGTCCAGCGGTCTTGAGCACAAGAGCGGGGCGTGGGGGCCCCCCTGGATGTTGGGGGCCCCAAGCGATCGCTTGGGGTGCTTGGTGCCAAAGACCGCCACTGATTGTATGCCCCGTGTGTATACAATGTGTACAGCCAACTTATTGTATGCCCAGTGTGTATACAATGTATACAGCCACCTTATTGTATGCCCAGTGTGTATACAATGTATACAGCCACCTTATTGTATGCCCCGTGTGTATACAATGTGTACAGCCACCTTATTGTATGCCCCGTGTGTATACAATGTGTACAGCCACCTTATTACCCATGTCCATACAATGTGTACAGCCACCTTATTGTATGCCCTGTGTGTATACAATGTGTACAGACACCTTATTGTATGCCTTGTGTGTATACAATGTGTACAGACACCTTAATGTATGCCTCGTGTGTATACAATGTGTACAGACACCTTATTGTATGCCCTGTGTGTATACAATGTGTACAGACAACTTATTGTATGCCGTGTGTGTATACAATGTGTACAGACACCTTATTGTATGCCTTGTGTGTATACAATGTGTACAGACACCTTATTGTATGCCCCGTGTGTATACAATGTGTACAGCCAACTTATTGTATGCCCCGTGTGTATACAATGTGTACAGCCAACTTATTGTATGCCCCGTGTGTATACAATGTGTACAGCCACCTTATTGTATGCCCGTGTGTATACAATGTGTACAGACACCTTATTGTATGCCCTGTGTGTATACAATGTATACAGCCACCTTATTGTATGCCCCGTGTGTATACAATGTGTACAGCCACCTTATTGTATGCCCCGTGTGTATACAATGTGTACAGCCACCTTATTGTATGCCCCGTGTGTATACAATGGGGGACATTTATTAAGAACAGCGTTTTCTGCACTGGGCTTAAAAATGTCCCAGCAGCGCCAACAGTACGCAGATACGCACACTGCCTCTACATAAATCCTGTGCGCACCAGTGTGTGGGCCGAGGAAATCAACGCCAGCTCAGAGCTGGTGTAGGTTTCCTTATCATTTTTCTTCTATCCCCCCCTTCCCATTCCATCCCCTCCATGCCTTCCTGGTGCAGGGGGTGGAAAATGGCCAAATGCAAATATTTATTAGCAAAGCAGCCATTTGCGAATAAGTTTATTCACATCTGGGCATTTTCTGTTGAAAATACACCTTTTTGGGATGACAACTGTACCCCAATGTGTACAGGCAATTTATTGTATGCCCCGTGTGTATACAATGTGTACAGCCACCTTATTGTATGCCCCGTGTGTATACAATGTGTACAGCCACCTTAGTGTATGCCCCCTGTGTATACAATGTATACAGCCACCTTAGTGTATGCCCCGTGTGTATACAATGTGTACAGCCACCTTATTGTATGCCCCATGTCTATACAATGTGTACAGCCACCTTAGTGTATGCCTCGTGTGTATACAATGCGTACAGCCATCTTACTGTATGCCCCATGTCTATACAATGTGTACAGCCACCTTATTGTATTCCCCGTGTGTATACAATGTGTACAGCCACCTTATTGTATGCCCCGTGTGTATACAATGTGTACAGCCACCTTATTGTATGCCCCATGTCTATACAATGTGTACAGCCACCTTATTGTATGCCCCGTGTGTATACAATGTGTACAGCCACCTTATTGTATGCCCCGTGTGTATACAATGTGTACAGCCACCTTATTGTATGCCCCGTGTGTTTACAATGTGTACAGCTTCCTCTCCACATATACACAGCAGTCTCCCATGAAGCAGCACGTATATACAATGTATACAGCTCCCTCTCCCCATATACACAGCAATCCCCCATGAAGCAGCCTGTATATACAAAGTATACAGCTCTCTCTCCCCATATACACAGCAATCCCCCATGAAGAAGCCTGTACAGTGGTACCTTGGTTTAAGAGTAACTTGGTTTAAGAGCGTTTTGGTTTAAGAGCTCACAGTTTTTCAAAATTGTGACTTGGTTTAAGAGCATTGCTTTGGTTTAAGAGCTCCCTGTACTGGGTGGGAGCGCGAGTGGGGGAGGGGCAAGGCCTGCATAGCGGGGTCTACAGCACTGTACCCAGACCCAGGAAGTCTCCCTCACCTTCCAAATCATAGCAGATCCACTTCAGGCTGGGGCTTGCATCAGGGGACAGAACTGTGGGGGTAATCTCTCCATAGCTGTAACCCCTCTTTCACCGGACAGAGAGTGCTGCATGTATGTGCCCACATCTTCCCTGCTCATTCCTTCATGCTCCCTGCAGTCTGTCAGTCCTGATTGGTCCATGCTGAACACACACCCCTTCCCCATTGCTGTCATGTGACCACAAAGACCTCTGACAGCAGCCCTGCTTCTCTATTCTAGCCTGTTGTACTACACTACTGCATCATAGGGATCTGCAGTTTCATCCTGTATTTACAAACTGCTGCTGTTTTTCAGGTTTATGCACATAGTCACTGGCGGAACTACCGCCGTAGCAGCCGTAGCCGCTGCTACGGGGCCCCGCCGCATCAGGGGCCCGTGACGCGGGCCCCTGGAGCTTACATAGCCTGCAGCACCCGGCGGCTGAGCATGCCTCCCGGGTGCTGTAGCCGGGGGCCGGTCCCGTGCTCCTCCCGACCCGGAGACTCCTTTCCCCAACCATAGGGAAAAGGAGTCACTGGGCCAGGAGGAGCACGGGACCGGTCCACAGCGCTCCTGTCACCCCCCGTCTGATGCGCGGCTGCCGTCTGATGCCGCATCCTAGCCCCGGCAGCGCGCCTATCATAGAGTTCTGTGTGGGCTTGTGCTGCGGTTCGACTTCCGGCACAGAGACGTGTGCCGGAAGTCGCGGCCACAGGCCCACACAGAACTCTATGATAGGCGCAATGCCGGGGCTAGGACGCGGCATCAGACGACAGCCGCGCATCAGACAGGGGGTGACAGGAAAAAGGCTCGACGGGGGAGCGTGTTGTTAGGTGAGTTTTTTTTTCTTTTTTTAAACTTGCTTTCCTCGGAAGGGGCATCTATAAGGAAGGGGGGGGGGGGGAGAGAGGGGGGCATCTATAAGGAAGGGGGGGGGAGAGAGGGGGGCATCTATAAGGAAGGGGGGGGGGAGAGAGGGGGGCATCTATAAGGAAGGGGGGGGGAGAGAGGGGGGCATCTATAAGGAAGGGGGGGGGGGAGAGAGGGGGGCATCTATAAGGAAGGGGGGGGGAGAGAGGGGGGCATCTATAAGGAAGGGGGGAGAGAGGGGGGCATCTATAAGGAAGGGGGGGGGAGAGAGGGGGGCATCTATAAGGAAGGGGGGGGAGAGAGGGGGCATCTATAAGGAAGGGGGGGGGAGAGAGGGGGGCATCTATAAGGAAGGGGGGGAGAGAGGGGGGCATCTATAAGAAAGGGGGGGGGAGAGAGGGGGGCATCTATAAGGAAGGGGGGGGGGGGAGAGAGGGGGGCATCTATAAGGAAGGGGGCATCTATATGGAAGGGGGGGGAGAGAGGGGGGGCATCTATAAGGAAGGGGGCATCTATATGGAAGGGGGGGAAGAGAAGGGGGCATCTATAAGGAAGGGGGGGGAGAAGAGAAGGGGGCATCTATAAGGAAGGGGGGGGGAGAGAAGGGGGCATCTATAAGGAAGGGGGGGCAAGAGAAGAGGGCATCTATAAGGAAGGGGGCATCTATAAGGGGGGGGGAAGAGAGGGGGGCATCTATAAGGAAGGGGGCATCTATATGGAAGGGGGGGAAGAGAAGGGGGCATCTATAAGGAAGGGGGGGGGAGAGAAGGGGGCATCTATAAGGAAGGGGGGGGCAAGAGAAGGGGGCATCTATAAGGAAGGGGGGGAGAAGAGAAGGGGGCATCTATAAGGAATGGGGGTAGAAGAGAAGGGGGCATCTGTAAGGAATGGGGGGAGAAGAGAAGGGGGCATCTATAAGGAAGGGGGGGAGGGGGACATCTATAAGGAAGGGGGGAGAGAGGGACCATCTATAATGAAGGGGGGGAGGGGGACATCTATAAGGGGGGGGGGGGGGGGAGAGAGGGCCATCTATAAGGGGGGGACACCATAGGGGGAGAGCAGGCCATCTATAAGGGGAGAACATAGGGGGAGAGGGGGACAACATAGGGGGAGAGGGGGATATAAACGTACAACATTGGGGGAGAGGGGAACATCTATAAGGGGACAATAAAGGGGGAAAGGGGGCCATCTATAAGGGGACAATATAGGGGAAGAGGGGGCCATCTATAGGGGGGGGCAACATAGGGGACCATCTATAAGGGGACAACATGGGGGGGCATCTATAAGGGGGACAGCGGTGGGGGGGCAACATAAGGAAGCTATCTATAAGGAGGGGCGACAGAGAGGAGGGCCATATACTAAAATGGGATCACATAGAGTCAGCCTACCCGCTAAATGTGGGTGTAAAGGGGCCAATACAGATGTGCAGTTGTTAGAGATGAGGATGGTGACAGAGTGTGGAGCCTAATATGTCTGTCTGGCAGATTCTGTGGATTCGTGGCCCGGAAAGGTTCTCATAACGGCACAGGGCAGATGGAAAAGAAAATGAAAAGGGAAGAACTCCGATCAGAGAAGACGTCCCCTGTAAGTCACCTGATGTAACTGTACTGTAATTTATATGGTGTACAGAACCTGTGTAGAGCTGAGTGTGTTGATGGCATAGTGGTCGATCGAGAGGGGGTGGGGCCCCAATCAAAAGTTTGCTATGGGGCCCAGCCATTTCTAGTTACGCCCCTGCACATAGTATACATTATACTCCACATGGTGATTGCTATACTGTACAGTAACTTATAATATCACATATTCAGCTGTTTTTCATTGTTTGTTTATTTGTTTTACACGTTATTCAGAATATTAAATCATTACTTTTGGGTTGTGAAACCAATTGTCTGCATTTCAATGATTTCCTATGGGAAAATTTGCTTTGGTTTAAGAGTGGATTTGGATTACAAGCATGGTCCCGGAACGAATTATGCTCGTAATCCAAGGCACCACTGTATATACAAAGTATACAGCTTCCTCTCCCCATATACACAGCAGTCCCCATGAAGCAACGTGTATATATAATGTATACAGCTCCCTCTCCCCATATACACAGCAGTCCCCCATGAAGCAGCGTGTATATAATGTATACAGCTTCCTCCCCATGAAGCAGCATGTATATAATGTATACAGCTTCCTCCCATGAAGCAGCATGTATATATAATGTATACAGCTTCCTCCCATGAAGCAGCATGTATATAATATATACAGCTTCCTCCCATGAAGCAGCCTGCATATAATGTATACAGCTTCCTCCCCATGAAGCAGCATGTATATAATGTATACAGCTTCCTCCCATGAAGCAGCATGTATATAATGTATACAGCTTCCTCCCCATGAAGCAGCATGTATATAATGTATACAGCTTCCTCCCATGAAGCAGCATGTATATATAATGTATACAGCTTCCTCCCATGAAGCAGCATGTATATATAATGTATACAGCTTCCTCCCATGAAGCAGCCTGCATATAATGTATACAGCTTCCTCCCCATGAAGCAGCATGTATATAATGTATACAGCTTCCTCCCATGAAGCAGCATGTATATATAATGTATACAGCTTCCTCTCATGAAGCAGCATGTATATATAATGTATACAGCTTCCTCCCATGAAGCAGCATGTATATAATGTATACAGCTTCCTCCCATGAAGCAGCATGTATATATAATGTATACAGCTTCCTCCCATGAAGCAGCATGTATATATAATGTATACAGCTTCCTCCCATGAAGCAGCATGTATATAATGTATACAGCTTCCTCCCATGAAGCAGCATGTATATAATGTATACAGCTTCCTCCCATGAAGCAGCATGTATATATAATTTAAACAGCTTCCTTTCATGAAGCAGCATGTATATAATGTATACAGCTTCCTCCCATGAAGCAGCATGTATATATAATGTATACAGCTTCCTCCCATGAAGCAGCCTGTATATATAATATATACAGCTTCCTCCCATGAAGCAGCATGTATATAATATATACAGCTTCCTCCCATGAAGCAGCATGTATATAATATATACAGCTTCCTCCCATGAAGCAGCATGTATATATAATGTATACAGCTTCCTCCCATGTATAGCAGCATGTATATAATGTATACAGCTTCCTCCCATGAAGCAGCATGTATATATAATGTATACAGCTTCCTCCCATGAAGCAGCATGTATATAATGTATACAGTTTCCTCCCATGAAGCAGCATGTATATATAATGTATACAGCTTCCTCCCATGTATAGCAGCATGTATATAATGTATACAGCTTCCTCCAATGAAGCAGCATGTATATATAATGTATACAGCTTCCTCCCCATGAAGCAGCCTGTATATATAATGTATACAGCTTCCTCCCATGAAGCAGCATGTATATATAATGTATACAGCTTCCTCCCCATGAAGCAGCATGTATATAATGTATACAGCTTTCTCCCATGAAGCAGCCTATATATATAATGTATACAGCTTCCTCCCCATGAAGCAGCATGTATATATAATGTATAAAGCTTCCTCCCATGAAGCAGCCTGTATATAATGTATACAGCTTCCTCCCATGAAGCTGCATGTATATAATATATACAGCTTCCTCCCATGAAGCAGCATGTATATATAATGTATACAGCTTCCTCCCATGAAGCAGCATGTATATATAATATATACAGCTTCCTCCCATGAAGCAGCATGTATATATAATGTATACAGCTTCCTCCCATGAAGCAGCATGTATATAATGTATACAGCTTCCTCCCATGAAGCAGCATGTATATATAATGTATACAGCTTCCTCCCATGAAGCAGCATGTATATAATGTATACAGCTTCCTCCCATGAAGCAGCATGTATATATAATGTATACAGCTTCCTCCCATGTATAGCAGCATGTATATAATGTATACAGCTTCCTCCAATGAAGCAGCATGTATATATAATGTATACAGCTTCCTCCCCATGAAGCAGCCTGTATATATAATGTATACAGCTTCCTCCCATGAAGCAGCATGTATATATAATGTATACAGCTTCCTCCCCATGAAGCAGCATGTATATAATGTATACAGCTTTCTCCCATGAAGCAGCCTATATATATAATGTATACAGCTTCCTCCCCATGAAGCAGCATGTATATATAATGTATACAGCTTCCTCCCCATGAAGCAGCATGTATATATAATGTATAAAGCTTCCTCCCATGAAGCAGCCTGTATATAATGTATACAGCTTCCTCCCATGAAGCTGCATGTATATAATATATACAGCTTCCTCCCATGAAGCAGCATGTATATATAATGTATACAGCTTCCTCCCATGAAGCAGCATGTATATATAATATATACAGCTTCCTCCCATGAAGCAGCATGTATATATAATGTATACAGCTTCCTCCCATGAAGCAGCACGTATATATAATATATACAGCTTCCTCCCATGAAGCAGCATGTATATAATGTATACAGCTTCCTCCCATGAAGCAGCATGTATATATAATGTATACAGCTTCCTCCCATGAAGCAGCCTGTATATAATGTATACAGCTTCCTCCCATGAAGCAGCACGTATATATAATATATACAGCTTCCTCCCATGAAGCAGCACGTATATATAATATATACGGCTTCCTCCAATGAAGCAGCGCGTATATATAATATATACAGCTTCCTCCAATGAAGCAGCATGTATATATAATGTATACAGCTTCCTCCCATGAAGCTGCATGTATATAATATATACAGCTTCCTCCCATGAAGCAGCACGTAAATATAATATATACAGCTTCCTCCCATGAAGCAGCATGTATATAATGTATACAGCTTCCTCCCATGAAGCAGCACGTATATAATATATACAGCTTCCTCCCCATGAAGCAGCATGTATATATAATGTATACAGCTTCCTCCCCATGAAGCAGCATGTATATAATGTATACAGCTTCCTCCCATGAAGCAGCACGTATATATAATGTATACAGCTTCCTCCCATGAAGCTGCATGTATATAATATATACAGCTTCCTCCCCATGAAGCAGCCTGTATATATAATGTATACAGCTTCCTCCCATGAAGCAGCATGTATATATAATGTATACAGCTTCCTCCCATGTATAGCAGTGTAACTGCAGATCACTTATAAAACTTTCATCCCGTACACGGGCAGGCTGCGGTAACCAGGCACCGTTGCTATGGACGCTTTGCTTCGGTTCCTCTCTCCCCACAGCCGGTTCCTACCGTACAGATGGCCTCACTCTCCCGGGTGACTACGGCTTCATCCTGGTATACGGTACCGCAGCCAGATCCTCACCCGATTCCCGGGCCTCCCAGGGACAACAACTTGGCGGTAACCATGGAAACCGGGCATAGCCGCCACGGCTGGGGGCGGAGTGAGTGACAGGACGCCGGGTGACTGCACACTCCAGGACACCACTGTACATGTAACATATACTACCGTATATCCCCGAGAGATCCACCACTGTAACTATATCCCGCCATGTCACCAGAGAGCCCGGCCGGAGACTGCGCTAAGCCGCTGTTCACACCCCCTCTCATGTATACTGACAGGATGATGGCTGGTGTGTAGCTCTCTGTACCCAGGCTTACCCCATGGGGTCACCACCCATCAGGCACCTCAATGTCTGTATTGGTCAGTATCTGCGTGTACTTGCCGCAGTGGGGCGCTCATTGATCCCTAGTGGTCTTATTATTATATAGACACCCTCCTGCTGCCGGCACATAGGGACTCTTTTTGCGTGAATCTCCCCCTAATGCTTGTGTGCAGATTACTAGTGTCGCCAGCAGAGGGCGCCTGACATCACTTCATCTGTATCATTTAGCGGTGGGGACTTCAGCTGTTGTAAAACTACAATTCCCATCATGCCCGTAGAGCTTTTGGCAGTCCAGGCATGATGGGAAGTGTAGTTTTACAACAGCTGGAGGGTTACACGTTCCCCATGCCTGTAATTAAAACTTTTTTTTTTTTTTTAATGTTGGCTGTGCTAACATGGGATTCCCAGACCTCTGGTGTTTTATATGGACACATTGTCATCAATAAAGATATTTAGTAACAGCTGATTAGTTTTGTGTATGATTGGGGGAATATAGGAGTATGATAAAAGCTAAATACCACCATAATTATAAGCCAAAATAAAACGTGTGGATAGGTGGGTAAAACGTCCGTATTTTGCTAAAGCAGGTGGCAATTACGGACATTATTCTATATGGTGTGAGTACTGCCGGCCCATTGACTTCAATAGAGCATGTTATTATATTGAAAATATTGCTGTACATTAGCTTTATTTTCTTGTGTGTGAACATAGCCTCAAAGAAGTCCAGCCCAAACCAAAAAAACATGTCAAAGGGGTGCAGGAACATAAAAAAGAAGCAAAACTTAAATGTCCCTGTGCCCCTATAGTGCACATTAAAGGCGTTATCCAGCTCTACAAAAACATGGCCACTTTCTCCCTACTGTTGTCTCCAGATTGGGTGGGGTTTTGAAACACAGTTCCATTTAAGTAAATGGAGATTAATTGCAAACCGCACCTGAACTGGAGACAACAGTAGGGTGAAAAGTGGCCATGTTTTTGTAGCGCTGGATAACCCCTTTAAGCTCCATTTACTTCAATGGAACAGAGTTTCAAAACCCCACCCAAACTGGAGACAAGAGTAGGGGGAAAGTGGCCATGTTTTTGTAGCGCTGGATAACCCCTTTTACAGCTCCCCGACCACTGCCAGGCTCCAGTTTCTCCTGGGTTCAGGGAAGGGCCTGCTCTGCCAGTCAGTGACTACAGCAATGTCCCACCCCAGTCACTGATTGACCGGGCGGCCATTTCTGAGCCAGGACAAACAGTTTTTTTTGGGGCAGCAGAATCTATAGTACAGTCATTGGTGGTTCAGGAAGGTTTCCGATTGGTCACATCTAGAGATGAGCGAACCGGGTTCGGGTTCGAGTTGATCCGAACCTGAACTTTCAGCATTTGATTAGCTGGGGCTGCTGAATTTGGATAAAGCTCTAAGGTTGTCTGGAAAACATGGTTACAGCAAATGACTATATCCATGATTTCCACATAGCCTTAGGGCTTTATCCAACTTCAGCAGCCACCACTAATCAAATGCCGAAAGTTCAGGTTCGGATCGACTCGAGTATGCTCCAGGTTCGCTCATCTCTAGTCACATCATATCTCTGGAAAAAAAAATATAATAAAAAAAACTGAAAGTCCCATATACCCTAAAAGGTACACAACGGTGAATAGCCATGGCAGTTTTTAGAAAAAAGTAACCATGTTTTTCTAACTCTGAACAATGCCTTTAAAAGAATTACTTATACATATGTGTGTTTATTTATTTTTATAACAGTAAGACTATATTTTTTTTCATCCCTTTCCACTGCCAAAGAGGAGATACAGCAGTGAAACACTAGGTGGCGCTATAAGTTGTTTAAAAGTTGTACAGCATAGAAAAGAAACTTGTGGTAAGAAATCCATGTAACTATTAATCACAGGCTGGGTTCACACTACATTTTTTTCCATACAGATGGAAAAATGGAGACATTTGTGTGCATGCGTTTTTCCATTGACTTCCATTATAAAAGAAGGATCAAAATGCATCTTTTTTTTAGCGTACACAACGTATGGTCGATGTAAAAATGGATGCACACAAATGCATCCTTTTTCCTTCTTTTGCAAAAACAGATGAAAAACATGTAGTGTGAGCCCAGCCTAAGTTCACACTAAGTTTTAGCAATCCATTTTTGTTGTCCGTTTTTACAAAAAATACTGATACATTTGTGTATATCCGGTATATCCGTTTTGATCCGTTTTTTCGTTGACTTCCATTATAAAAAAAAAATCTGAACACGTTTTTTTAATGTACACAAAAACGTAGACAACTGAATTTTTGTGTACATTAAAAAAAGGATGCATTTTGATTTTTTTTTATGAAAGTCAATAGAAAAATGGATGCACACAGATGTATCTGTTGTTTCATCAGTTTTTTTGTAAAAACGGATTGCAAAATTGTGTGAACCCAGCCTGACTGATTGATATTTACACTGATTTCTTTCCCCAAGTTTCTTTCATATGCTATACAACTTTTAGAGATGAGCGAACCGGGTTCGAGTCGATCTGAACCCGAACGTTCGGCATTTGATTAGCTGGGGCTGCTGAACTTGGATAAAGCTCTAAGGTTGTCTGGAAAACATGGATAAAGCCAATGACTATATACATGATTTCCACATAGCCTTAGGGCTTTATCCAACTTCAGCAGCCACCGCTAATCAAATGCCGAAAGTTCGGGTTCGGATCGACTCGAGCATGCTCCAGGTTCGCTCTAATAACTTTTAAACAATTTATAGCGCCACCTTGTGTTTCACTACTATATCTCCTCTTTGGCAATGGAAAGGGATTAGAGATGAGCGAATCTTGAGTATGCTCGAGTTCATCCAAACCCGATTGTTCAGCATTTGATTAGCTGTGGCTGCTGAAGTTGGATAAAGCTCTCAGGTTGTCTGGAAAACATGGATATAGTCATTGGCTGTATCCATGATTTCCACATAGCCTTAGAGCTTTATCCAACTTCAGCAGCCACCGCTAATCAAATGCTGAACAATCTGGTTTGGATGAACTCGAGCATGCTCAAGGTTCGCTCATCTCTAAAAGGGATTCATGCATTGAAAAGCAGACTGTCAGAATCTGCAGCATCTTCTCTACTTGTCAGATGAGATGCTGAGTTAGCATAATGGCGCTCTACTCCTCTGACAAGCAGAGAGGATACCACATGGACACCAAGAAGGATGCAGTACATAGAGGAAGGCAGTTGTGAACCAGATTACTGAGTTGACTTTGCAGAAGGATAGGGTCGAATGACACAGTGCTGCTTGCCACCCGCTGAAAGGGCTTGAAGGGATAACCTGGCCGCACGCAGCGGAAATGCTGACAACTGGATTTGGATCTTTTGTTCTGAGTCTCACACAATGGCTATCGCCTTACAATGGAAGCACCGCCACTATATGAATGGGAACACATTATCTCAAATCACATGATCTCCTCATAGGAAAATCTGGTACAAACACCCCTGGTGATACTCACAGCAAAATCTAAAATCGAACGCTGTCATTCTTAAAAAGGAAATGAAGATGATCAACCTGTCATAAAGTTATTTTATTGATAGTATAGTTGTATACAGATAAGGCGATATGTGGACCCCAGCATGGAGTCGGCTTAGTGTCACGTCATTACCCCTGGTCACTGTGTTAGATGTTCTACCAGCTCGGCTGCTAATACACTGAATTCCTGCTCTGAGAAGAGATAACTTTTCACAATACGGATAACAGATTCCTCAGTCAATGTATTGAAATCTTCCTCATTCTTGAAGGGTAAGTGTCCTGCGAGCTCACAGAGGGCCACGTTAAATGCAGATTCCTCCTTGGCCCCAAAACTGGACTGTCTTGCCCATATGACCACTCGGATCCCTTCTCGTGCCCCCAGACCATCGCCATTTGTTGGATTACTTCCTCTAGTCATGAAAACATTGTGCGCAATGTCACGATTTACAAAGTAATCTGTAACCCGGCATATTGTCTTGGCGATGGACATCAAGTCTTTCCCATCAGTGTAAAAAAAGAAGCCTGGAGCTGGGAAATGTGTTAGTTGGTGGAAGTTAATATGGGGGCACAAAGGTTTGCTCGGAGCGGACTCGATCAGCAGTTCTTCATCCAAATAAAATCCATGTAAATGTAAGTGGTTTACAGAAGCAAACCCACCCAGGCTGTTAAAACCAACTCTAAACCCCGGGTGACCACTGAGAAGTAGGGATGACAGCCCAAGCAATGTTACATCTGGGGTTAAAATCTGAGTCAAGCAAAGTGATGGGTCTGGTATAAATAAAACATGGCCAAATTCTAGAGGGCTAACATTGATGACCGCCAGGGTGGGGGTATAGCTGATGACATGGTTAGGAGATATATCTGCACCGGACACCCTCTCAGTGGGGGATCTGACCATCTGAAACAGAATCTCCTCCTGTTTGATCTTATTGAAGTTGAATTGGCTTGGGTTGAACTTCTCCCGGATGCTCTTTATGTCCTGAGGCTTCCTCCTTTCTATGCCCCTCTTGACATTGAGCTGTGCCACATACTTCACACTACCTGGCAAGATCTTGGTTTGCAGGCTCCACAGTGGATAGCGAAAGAGACCCTGCTCCATCTTTTCTACCCATCTGGACTGCAATGCTCTGTCAAAATCAGAAAGAAAACTTCTGTCTTCTGCGTATTCTCTCCTCACCTGCCATGTGATTCCTGGCAGTATATATTCGTCCTCTGTATATCTATATTCTTCCAATATGGCTCCATTGAAACCAACTGAGCTCTTTAACGCCATGCTTCCATCACTTATGTGCCCTAAGGAAAAAAAAAAAAAAAGACATAGTATTTCATTATGTAAGGCTCCAAAATCTTGCGATTTTAAAGATTATACATACAATTTTAGCACATAAAAAAATAATAATTCATAAGCATATGTCAGCTTGCTAATACTGGTCACTGCTATGTTATAGCATGGGTCAGATGTGGGGTCTCCTAATAGACTCTATTGGGGGGAATGGAGGTGAGGGAAAGGCATGTGGCTACTGTAGTAACTGATCGGCCGCCGTAATCACATTGCAGGGCTTTCTATCCTATAACTGACATGTGTGGCACCTGTCATTCAGCCATTTTAATGCTGTGATGCTTTACATCCCAGCATTGAATGGGTTAACCCTTTAGTGACCAGCATGATTGAAATAAAAAGAATTCTAGACAATTCAGCAATGGATTGGAGTCCCTGTATGAAGGATGGCCTTATACCAACTATATACTGTATAATACACATAAACTTCCATACAGCTACTCTATTCTGGTCAGTTCAGCAGTGAAGCAGATTGGAGTCACTGTATGGAGGACCTCCAGATTTGTATGGGGTGACTTTGTGGGATAACCAGTTAAAGGGGTTATCCAGCGCTACAAAAACATGGCCACTTTTCCTCTCTCTTGTCTCCAGTTCAGGTGTGGTTTGCAATTAGGCTCCATTTACTTCAATGGAACGGAGTTTGAAACCCCACCCAATCTGGAGACAACAGTAGGGGGAAAGTGGGACATACTAAAAAGCATGAACAAAAAGAATAAAGAAAAATAATGAACATTATTTCCTATAGGGAGACATCTAAAATATGGTTTTAATTGGTTTAATTAGTTAGAAAGACCAGGAATGAACAGTATTTTTCTGTAGTGCTCAGTGGACTGAGTGTATGTACTGTAGAAACCGATGTGTAATACCTTACCTGTGCAAGGTACACCTGGAATGAATAGGATAAGTAGTGAAATTAAGGCTTATTCCATCATAAAAAGAGGTGTAGTTCTTTCCCCGTGCAAGATAGACCCGGAATGAACAGCATGTATCTGGAGTGCACAGAGCAAGGAGCGTTTGTACAATAGAAACCGATTGGTAATACCTTATCCGTCCAAGGTACACCTGGAATGAGTAGGATACATAGTCGATGCAAGGGCAGAGAGATCCATCCTTCTGGACAAATAAGAACCCTGCTCCAGCTAAAGAGGAAGACTTTCGGAAGAAGCCCTTTTGCAGGTTATCCTTGATGTACGCAGACATGGCTTCAGTTTCCGGATCAGAGGGTGGATACACTCTACCACGAGTGGGCGTAGCACTGAGAAGTAGATTTATGGGGCAATCTTATGGCCGATGAGGTGCTAACATGTCAGCCTTCTTTTCGGTGAACACATCAGCAAAGTCCTGTTACTGGTCTGGGAGACCAGGCAACGGCTTGGAAGAGTCAGAAGGTGGTGGAGGTACCCGGTTGTGAGAGGTCTGCAGACATCGTCTGAAGCAATCTGGCCCCCAAAGCAAGACCTCCCTGGTCTTCCAGTCAAGGCTAGGGGCATGCAGCTGTAGCTAAGGGAGACCCAACAGGGTGGCAGAAGAGCAACAGGACAGAATGTAGAAGGTGATCTTCTCTGTACTGGGACTTGCCAGAAGTTTGTCGAGCAGGACCACAGGGAGTAGCCACTTCTGGACCAAGGATGCTGCAACGAAGTTGTGTGCTGAGCCAGAATCCAGCAAGGCGGTGGACTGGAATCGCTGTCCAGAAGAAGCAGAGATCGTAATCGCCAAGGACAGGCGTGGAGAGGAAGCATTCACACCTAGGGAGGTCTCTCCTACCTGGCCTAGGTGTAACAGTTTCCCATCTGCTGAGGATGTTGAGCACAATTTAGGTGGAAGTGGTTGGGTCTAGCACAATAGAGGCACAGGTTTTGCTCCCGACAACGAGTTCTCTCTTCTGCCGTCAAATGACCTATGTCCACCTGCACGGGCTCATCGGAGGCTGGCGGGGACAAAGAAGAACTCCTTTGTCAGGTAGTATGCAAAACTGATCAGCACGCTGGCTCACAAACTTGACAGGGATAATGCTGCCTAGTCGCCACCTTTCCAATTGGGCAAAGGACATGCTTTCCAGCCAGGACCTCCCTTCCTCTTTGAATGACCTGATCCACTTGGCCACTTAGATTGATGTTCGTTTCTCCGTAAGGGAAGAGGAGTTTTGTCAAGAACGTGTTGGTATGTCCTCGCCGTATACAACTGCCTTCAAAAGACCACCTACTGCTTTGTCCCCGCCAGCCTCCGATGAGCCCGTGCAGGTGGACATAGATCGTTTGACGGCAGAAGAGAGAACTTATTGTCGGGAGCAAAACCTGTGCCTCTATTGTGCTAGACCCAATCACTTCCACCTGAATTGTGCTCAACATCCTCAGCAGACGGGAAACTCTTACACCTACGCCAGGTAGGAGAGACCTCCCTAGGTGTGAATGCTTCCTCTCCCTGCCTGTCCTTGGCGATTACGATCTCTGCTTCTTCTGGACAGCGATTCCAGTCCACCGCCTTCCTGGATTCTTGCTCAGCACACAACTTCGTTGCAGCATCCTTGGTCCAGAAGTGGCTACTCCCTGTGGTCCTGCTCGACAAACTTCTGGCAAGTCCCAGTACAGAGAAAATCACCTTCTACATTCTGTCTCGTTCCTCTTCTGCCACCCTGTTAGCTGCTAGCCTTGACTGGAAGACCAGGGAGGTCTTGCGTTGGGGCCAGATTGCTTCAGACGATGTCTGCAGACCTCTCACAACCGGGTACCTCCACCACCTTCTGACTCTTCCAAGCCGTTGCCTGGTCTCCCAGACCAGTAACAGGACTTTGCTGATGTGTTCACCGAAAAGAAGGCTGACATGTTAGCACCTCATCGGCCATAAGATTGCCCCATAAATCTACTTCTCAGTGCTACGCCCACTCGTGGTAGAGTGTATCCACCCTCTGATCCGGAAACTGAAGCCATGTCTGCGTACATCAAGGATAACCTGCAAAAGGGCTTCTTCCGAAAGTCTTCCTCTTTAGCTGGAGCAGGGTTCTTATTTGTCCAGAAGGATGGATCTCTCTGCCCTTGCATCGACTATGTATCCTACTCATTACAGGTGTACCTTGGACGGATAAGGTATTACCAATCGGTTTCTATTGTACAAACGCTCCTTGCTCTGTGCACTCCAGATACATGCTGTTCATTCCGGGTCTATCTTGCACGGGGAAAGAACTACACCTCTTTTTATAATGGAATAAGCCTTAAAGGGGTACTCCGGTGAAAAAAAAATGACCTGCAATGGAAGGGTTAAGTCAAATTATATAACTTTGCAATATACTTACATAATGGGTTCCTGCAGCTTGCTCTTCTTATTGAACCTTGCACCAGTCCACAGGAAGTTGTATACCTGAAGTCCTCCACTTGACTGTCGACCCCCGTTTTCCGCCGACGATACGTCACTAACGAACTTCTCAGTCTCAGCTGCCATCAGTACGTGTCTTCCTGGTTTCCCCTGATTGGTGCGGAATCAGCCAATCAGCGCCGTCCCTGTGCACAGCCTCACTGTTCTAGTACTGTTCTGGGCATGCACGGGTCACACAGTGACTCGCTCATGCATAGATGAAAGCTGGGAGCTAGTGATCTGCTCCTCCGTATCTCCTTATCCTACTATACCCGCCCCCCCTCACGGACCGCAACTCTCAGCTCCCGAGAGCCCCCCCCCGGACCGCAACTCTCAGCTCCCGATAGCACCCCCCCCCCCGGACCGCAACTCTCAGCTCCCGATAGCACCCCCCCCCCGGACCGCAACTCTCAGCTCCCGATAGCACCCCCCCCCCCCGGACCGCAGTTCTCAGCTCCCGATAGCACCCCCCCCGGACCGCAACTCTCAGCTCCCGATAGCACCCCCCCCCGACCGCAACTCTCAGCTCCCGATAGCATACCCCCCCCCCCGGACTGCAACTCTCAGCTCCCGATAGCACCCCACCCCCCCCGGACCGCAACTCACAGCTCCAGATAGCATAATCCAACCCCCCCCCACCGGACCACAACATACACCTCACGATAGGACTGCCCCCCCCCCCCATCGGACGATCCCCTCCGCCCGCCCAGCCCGCCCCTTCTATCGCCGCTCAGCTGAGCCGATCAGAAGCCCGGAAAAGTGCAATGAGCAGCACTTTCCTGGGCTCCTGATCGGCTAAGCGGCGATGGAGGGGGCGGGCTGGGCGGGCGGAGGGGATCGCTGTCCTACTCACCTGTCCGCCGGCCCCAGCAGCTCCTCTCCCGACACTCTGGTCTCCCGTAATCCCCCGGGCACAGGCAGCGGGGTACAGAGACTCTGCCTGTGTCCCGGAAGTGTTCTGCAGCGGCAGTCTCTCTGTCCCCCGCTGGCTGTGCCCGGAGGATGACGGGAGACCGGAGTGTCGGGAGAGGAGCTGCTGGGGCCGGCGGACAGGTGAGTAGCCTGTTTGTTGTTTTTCTGGTCGCAGGGGGGGATTGGCTACTATGGGGGGCACTGTCTGGGGGCATTGGCTACTATGGGGCATTGGCTACTGTATGGGGGCATTGGCTACTATAAGGGGCCCTGGCTACTATGGGGGGCACTGTCTGGGGGCATTGGCTACTATATGGGGGCACTGTATGGGGGCATTGGCTACTATATGGGGGCACTGTATGGGGGCACTGGCTACTATGGGGGCACTGCCTGGGGGCATTGGCTACTATATGGGGGCATTTTCTACTATATGGGGGCACTGTCTGGGGGCATTGGCTACTATATGGGGGCATTTTCTACTGTATGGGGGCATTGGCTACTATATGGGGGCATTGGCTACTATATGGGGGCATTGGCTACTGTGGGGGGCACTGGCTAGTATATGGGGGCACTGTATGGGGGCATTGGCTACTATATGGGGGCATTGGCTACTATATGGGGGGCACTGGCTACTATATGGGGGGCACTATATGGGGGCATTGGCTACTATGTGGGGGCACTATGTGGGGGCATTGGCTACTATATGGGGAGCACTATATTATGGGGGCATTGGCTACTATGTGGGGCACTATATGGGGGGATTGGCACCAATTACACTGCTGCTATCTCCAAACTGTGACAATGAGCAAAATATTTTTTTTCTATTTTCCCCCCTAAAATCAGGGGTACGTCTTATTAAAAGGCGCGTCCTTTAAAGCGAAAAATACAGTACTATATGTTCGAGGGGGGCCCCTTAAAAAATTTTGCAATGGGGCCCCGTGAATCCTAGCTACGCCCCTGAGTAGATGTATCTAGGAGTTGTGGACAGTCACTGTATATAATATTAGCTCCATATAGCACATAGATGTACCCAGGTATATAGTGTGATCAGTATATATAACTGTGTCTCTAGGTGCTGTATATAGTTGGATCAATATCCAGGTACTGTACATAGTGTGATCAGTATACAGTAGATGTCTGGGGGGGGGGGGGGATACAGCATAGACCGATCCACTATAGTCGCCCCCATACTGAAGAGAGACACCATAACATAGAGAGGAGCCCCCATACTGAAGAGTTCCCCCACAATATAGTTGCCCCCACACTAAAGAATGTCCCCATAACATAGAGCCCTTATACTGAAGTGACACCATAACATTAAGAAGAGTGTCCCCACTACTACTAACCACTACCCACTACTGTCACTACTACTACCCCCCTTATCTACAACTACACCCCTCATCTTTTATACCTCTAATATTAGTACACCCCTCATCCACCAAGCCTCTACTACTACACCCATCATAATTAGCAAAACAAAAAAAAATTATAAATCGAAATTTAAATCGAAAATCGAGAACATGTTTTTTAAAATCAAGATTTTTTTTTTTTTGGCCATATCACCCAACCCTGCAGCAGTGTATTATAAACTTATTATCCTCCTGTATTTGTGTGTATATACCTCTCCATTCTGTGTGGGTATACAGCAGTGTATTATATACACACTCATACAAGAGGAGGGGGCGTGTCTTAAGGTGTGGGTGGGTTATGGGTGTGTCGTTGGGTGTGGTTAGGGCGTGTCCATGTCCCTCTTTGCTCTCAGCCAAAGTTGGGAGGTGTGCACAAGTAGCCCAGTTGAACAATGGATAGATAGATATTTAGATAAGAGATAGATAGATAGATAGATAGATAGATAGATAGATAGATAGATAGAGAGATAGAGAGATAGAGAGATAGAGAGATAGAGAGATAGAGAGATAGATATGAGATAGGAGATAGATAAATAGATAGATAGGAGATAGATAGATAGATAGGAGATAGAGAGATAGATAGAGAGATAGATATGAGATAGGAGATAGATAGATAGATAGATAGATAGATAGATAGATAGATAGATAGGAGATAGAGAGATAGAGAGATAGAGAGATAGAGAGATAGATAGAGAGATAGATAGATAGATAAATAGATAGATAAATAGATAGATAGGAGATAGATAGATAGATAGATAGATAGGAGATAGATAGATAGGAGCAGGGGCGGTCTTGGCATTTCTGGGGCCCCAAGCGAAGTTATGTCTGGGGCCCCCTCCTCGACATGCGTTCCAAAACAATAGACTGCTGTGTGTTGCCCGCAGTAGTATATACCCCTTGTGCGCTACCGCCAGTAATATATACTCCTTGTGTGCTGCCCCCAATAGTATATACCCCTTGTTTGTTTCCCCCAGTAGTATATAGACCCCTGTGTGTTCCCCCAGTTATATATAGCCCCCCGTGTGCTCCCCCAAAAGTATATAGACCTCCTGTGTGCTGCCCCAGTTGTATATAGACCCTCTGTGTGCTCCCCCACTAGTATATAGGCCCCCTGTGTGCTCCCTCAGGGGTATTTAGCCCCCCTGTGTGCTCCCCCACTTGGATATAGACCTCCTGTGTGCTCTCCAAGATGTATATAGACCCCATTCTGCTGCCCTAAGTAGTATATAGACCCCCTGTGTGCTGCCCCCAGTAATATATAGACCCCTCTGTGAAGCCCCAGTAGTCTATAGCCCCCCTGTGTGCTCCCCCTGTTATATAGCCCCCCTGTGTGCTCCCCCATTTATATAGACCCCCGATGTGCGCTCCCCCAGTTAAACAGACCCCTGTGTGCTCCCCCTCCCATATAGTATATAACACAATAAAACAAACACTTACTCACCTGGGTCCGGTCGTCTCCTCTTCTCTTCACTCTTGTGGCCGCAGGAAGGGTTTTCCCTGCGATCACAAGAGACCGCACTCCCCTTGTCCTGGCGCCGATGCTCCAGTGATGTCACTGGAGCGCCGGCACCACAAATGGACAAAGCTGCCACTTTTGTCCGCAGAGAAAACCCTTCCTGCGGCCACAAGAGTGACTGACAGGAAGGGGGCCAATGTCTCCCGCCCTGTCAGTGCTGCTGCATGTAATTATGAGCGCTCATAGTTACAGTTCAGATGGCAGCAGCGAGCGGGGCAGCGGCCCTGTCCAGCGGTCTTGAGCACAAGAGCAGGGTGTGGGGGCCCCCCTGGATGTTGGGGGCCCTAAGCCATCGCTTGGGGTGCTTGGTGCCAAAGACCGCCACTGGATAGGAGATAGATAGATAGATATATAGATAGGAGATAGATAGATAGATAGATAGATAGATAGATAGAGAGATAGAGAGATAGAGAGATAGATAGATAGGAGATAGATAGATAGATAGATAGATAGATAGATAGGTAGATAGGTAGGAGATAGATAGATAGATAGGAGATAGATAGATAGATAGATAGATAGATAGATAGATAGGAGATAGATAGATAGATAGATAGGTAGATAGATAGATAGATAGATAGGAGATAGATAGATAGATAGATAGATAGATAGATAGATAGATAGATAGATAGATAGATAAACATCCCAGCCTCTTGGTGGCTCTGTAGGGGTGGGGGATTTCACTACAGGCTTCCCTGTCACCCCCTCTATGACTCTCCATCTAGTGTGGCTCCTCAGATTGCACAGCTAAAACTCCCAGTATGCCCTGGTGACATTACATGATGGGAGTTGTAGTTAATCTTGAACTGTCACCACAACATAAAGATGGGCCTTGTAGTTATGCAACCAGGAGAGCTCAACCAGGAGAGCTCAACCAGTAGAGCTGGTTGCATAACTACAAGCCCCATCCTCATGTTGTGGTGACAGTATAAGATGGGAGTTGTAGTTCTGCAACCTGGAGCTGTCGAACTTGCATAGCTACAGGCCCCATCCTAACATTGCAGGGAACATACCTGATGGTAGTTGTAGTTTTCATACTTGGAGCCCTCCTGATTGCATTGCATTACTACAATTCCCATCATGTACCATCACCACAAGATGAGGATGGGGCTTTTAGTTATGCAACCAGGAGAGCTTCAAGCTGGAACAATACAACTCCCATAGAGTATTTACCCAAAAAGATGATAATGGGGGTTGTAGTTCTGCAACTTGGAGCTCTCCAGGAGAGCTTGAGGTGGCAGAACTACAACTCCCATTTTGTACAACATTGTATTTACAACATGACCATGTCAGCAGGGGTTTGTTTGCTTTTCAGGACACACGTCACACACCAAGTATGTTGCTTAGCAACAGGATTGGCAGTTTGTTATGAGGTAGGGCAGTGAGGAGAAACAGAGGGGACCATAGAGAGGCCAGGGGACACCTAGAGCGTCTTGACAGCCAGAGGGGAATATAGAGAGTCAGACTGGAGAGCATGCCTGGAGATGTTGATGAAACAGGAAGTAGATACGTTTTTTACTGAATCTATGCAGGTGAATGGGGGCTACAAAGGGGAGTAAAAAAAAAAAAAAACACAACAAGACAAAGTGGTGACACATCGTACAGATGTATGAATAAATTAGTTTTTTTTTCCATGATCACCGGAGTACTCCTTTAATGTCACTACTTATCCTATTCATTCCAGGTGTACCTTGCACAGGTAAGGTATTACACATCGGTTTCTACAGTACATACACTCAGTCCACTGAGCACTACAGAAAAATGCCGTTCATTCCTGGTCTTTCTAACTAATTAAACCAATTAAAACCATATTTTAGATGTCTCCCTATAGGAAATAATGTTCATTCTCTTTCTTCATTCTTTTTGTTCATGCTTTTTAGTATGTCCCCGGGAAAGTGGCCATGTTTTTGTAGCGCTGGATAACCCCTTTAATAAGGGGCGAGGATCATTCTAGAGAGTTCAGTACTGAGCAGTCTAGAACAGTGTTTCTCAACCTTTTCAGGCCAAGTACCCCCATGCGACGAGATGCTCCAGCCGAGTACCCCCAACGATGCCATCCATTAATAACATTGCCCAGGGTAGATTTACATGTATGTTTCACAGCAAAATCCACTGCGATACTCTGTACTGTTATGGCCTATGGCTCTGCATTCTCACAGAGGATTTTCTATCTGCTGTGAGAATGTAGCCGCTGCCTATTTACCTAATTAGCTGCCGGCCCTTAACAGATCATACTTACCTCCCTGTACTCCCACCTGCTTCTTTGACTCCCAGCTCACTGACAGCCCGCTCATCCAATCAGTGGCTACGGTGGGACTGTGCACTGATTGGCTGAGCAGGCTGTCAGTAAACCGGGTGCCAGAGAAGCAGGTGGGATATATCCCACAGAGATGGATATGTCCCCCTGGAGCCAGATACCTCCCCCCATGTAGTCAAGAGGCCTTCTTCTATGTAGCCAGATATCTCCCCCATGTAGTCAGATACCTCCGCCATGTGGTCAAGAGGCCTTCTTCTATGTAGCCAGATATCTCCCCTATGTAGCCAGATACCCCTTATATGTAGCAAGATATCTCCCCATGTAGCCGGATACCTCCTCATGTAGTCAGATACCTCCCCCCATGTAGCCAGATATCTCCCCTATGTAGCCAGATACCCCTTATATGTGGCCAGATACCCCTTATATGCAGCAAGATATCTCCCCATGTAGCCAGATATCTCCCCTATGTAGCCAGATACCCCTTATACGTAGCCAGATACCTCCCCCATGTAGTCACATACCTCTCCCCATGTAGTCACATACCTCCCCCATGTAGTCAAATACCTCCCCCATGTAGTCAGATACCTCTCTCCCATGTAGCAGATACCTCTCCCCCATGTAGCCAGATACCTCTCCCCCATGTAGCCAGATACCTCTCCCCCATGTAGCCAGATATCTCCCCCATGTAGTCAGATATCTCCCCCATGTAGTCAGATATCTCCCCCATGTAGTCAGATATCTCCCCCATGTAGTCAGATATCTCCCCATGTAGTCAGACACCTCCCCCATGTAGTCAGATATCTCCCCCATGTAGTCAGATATCTCCCCCATGTAGTCAGATATCTCCCCATGTAGCCAGATACCTCCCCCATGTAGTCACATACCTCTCCCCATGTAGTCACATACCTCTCCCCATGTAGTCACATACCTCCCCCATGTAGTCAAATACCTCTCCCATGTAGTCAGATACCTCTCTCCCATGTAGCAGATACCTCTCCCCCATGTAGTCAGATATCTCCCCATGTAGTCAGACACCTCCCCCATGTAGCCAGATATCTCCCCCCATGTAGTCAGATACCTCCCCATGTAGTCAGATATCTCCCCATGTAGTCAGACACCTCCCCCATGTAGTCAGATATCTCCCCCATGTAGTCAGATATCTCCCCATGTAGTCAGATACCTCCCCCATCTAGCCAGATACCTACCCCCTTGCAGCCAGACATCTCCCCATGTAGTTAAGATACCTCCTTCTATAGCCAGATACCTCCCCATGTAGCCATATATCACTTTTCATTTTCCTCTCCATCTGGCCCAGACCACCATGATGATTTCTTGCAGCTACAATTTACCTCTTGCCAGAGAACCTGCCAAACATCTTAGGCGTCACAGTTTTCCTTTAACTTCCGTCCCTTTTTCCTACCTATAGGCTCCCATACAGTAATAATTTCGCTGTTTGGTGTAATGCGCTGTAAAGTGAGTAGGTGTGTGGGTTGTCCCCGTATTTAGGATCCCTCATTTAAAAATAATATTTCCTTCTATGACCCCCCCATATAGTAATAATGCCTCCTGCCCTGCCCCCATAGTAATGCCCACCATTCTACTCCCTCCCCCTCCTGCCTCAACAAACAAAAAAAAAAATTCATACTCACGTTATCCGCCCATGGAGGGGATCTTCCTCTATTCTCCAGCCTCTGAGCCACAAGGAGATTAAGGGGAGAGTAAGGTCTGAGGGGGAAAAGAAGGAAAGAGGAGGATAGAGGAGGTGAAGAGGGAGAGGAAGAGAGAGAAGGTGAAGGGGGAGAGGAAGAGAGAGGAGGTGAAGAAGGGAGAGGAAGAGAGAGGAGGTGATGGGGGGAGAGGAAGAGAGAGGAGGTGAAGGGGGGAGAGGAAGAGAGAGGAGGTGAAGGGGGGAGAGGAAGAGAGAGGAGGTGAAGGGGGGAGAGGAAGAGAGAGGAGGTGATGGGGGGAGAGGAAGAGAGAGGCGGTGATGGGGAGAGAGGGGGTGAAAGGGGGAGAGGAGGACAGGGAAGGGAGGAGGTGAAGGGGGATAGCAGAAGAGAGGAGGTGAAGGGGAGAGAGGAAGAGAGAGGAGGTGAAGGGGAGAGAGAAAGATAGAGGTGGTGAAGGGGGGAGAGGAAGAGAGAGGAGGTGATGGGGGCATAGGAAGAGAGAGTAGGTGAAGGGGGGAGAGGAAGAGAGAGGAGGTGATGGGGGCATAGGAAGAGAGAGTAGGTGAAGGGGGGAGAGGAAGAGAGAGGAGGTGATGGGGGCATAGGAAGAGAGAGTAGGTGAAGGGGGGAGAGGAAGAGAGAGGAGGTGATGGGGGCATAGGAAGAGAGAGTAGGTGAAGGGGGGAGAGGAAGAGAGAGGAGGTGAAGGGGGGAGAGGAAGAGAGAGGAGGTGAAGGGGGGAGAGGAAGAGAGAGGAGGTGAAGGGGAGAGAGGAAGGGAGAGGAGGTGAAGGGGGAGAGGTAGAGAGAGGAGGTGAAGGGGAGAGAGGAAGAAAGAGGGGGTGAAGGGGAGAGAGGAAGAGAGAGGAGATGATAGGGGTAGAGAGGAGATTATTTGGGCTGAGAGGAGGAGATGGGGGTGAGAAAAGGTGATTGGGGGGCTGAGAAAAGGTGATGGGGGGCTGAGAGGGGGAGCAAGGCACCAGCAGTGCCTGCTGTACACTGTCCCCCTGCGGCTGCCGGATCCGGGAGCGGCGGCTTGAGGAAGGTCGGCAGCTGGTGAGTGATGGGTGCAGAGAGGAGATGAGGGGGGAGAGGAAGAGAGAGAGGTAGAGAGAGGAGGTGAAGGGGAGAGAGGAAGAAAGAGGAGGTGAAGGGGAGAGAGGAAGAGAGATGAGATGATAGAGGTAGAGAGGAGATTATTTGGGCTGAGAGGAGATGATGGGGGTGAGAGGAGATGATGGGGGTGAGAGGAGATGATGGGGGTGAGAGGAGATGATGGGGGTGAGAGGAGATGATGGGGGTGAGAGGAGATGATGGAGCTGAGAGGAGATGATGGAGCTGAGAGGAGATGATGGAGCTGAGAGGAGATGATGGAGCTGAGAGGAGATGATGGGGGCTCAGAGGAGATGATGGGGGTGAGAGGAGATGATGGGGGTGAGATGAGGTGATGGGGGGTTGACAGGAGGTGATGGGGCTGAGAAGAGGTGATGGGGGGTGGAGAGGAGGTGATGGGGGCTGAGAGGGGGAGCAAGGCACCAGCAGCGTCTGCTGTACACTGTCCCCCTGCGGCTGCCGGATCCGGGAGCGGCGGCTTGAGGAAGGTCGGCAGCGGGTGAGTGATGGGTGCAGAGGAGGTGGATTTTGCGTCAGGGTCTAATCGGGACGGGAGGGTCTTATTCTGACCTGAGAGGGGTCCGGCCAGCTCCCAGACTACTGGGCCGGCAATGAGTGGTGGTGCGCGGGGCTCCCCCACCCGGGCTGTGACAGATGTGGGATGCAGACCGGAAGATGGGGCAGCCCGGGAGGCAGGCCGGTGGACGCGGGGGCTACCCGATCTTCCAGTCTGCATCCCACATCTGTCACAGCCCGGGTGGGGGAGCCCCGCGCACCACCACTCATTGCCGGCCCAGTAGTCTGGGAGCTGGCCGGACCCCTCTCAGGTCAGAATAAGACCCTCCCGTCCCGATTAGACCCTGACGCAAAATCCACCTCCTCTGCACCCATCACTCACCCGCTGCCGACCTTCCGGCAGCCGCAAGGGGATAGCATGCAGCAGACGCTGCTGGTGCCCTGATCCCCCTTTGATCTCTCTGGCTCTCTCCATCTTCCCCCGCAGCATCTCCCGTCCCCCACAGATTGCTGAGGAGCTGCTGCTGGGGGAATAAAGGAGAGAGCTGCCGCGGTGACTGGTGCCGGGACATTGCTGGGTGATAGCAGTGTCCCGGCACCCAAAGCCAAACTTCATTTTTTTTACACTCCGGCCGCGTACCCCCTCAACCTGCGGCACGTACCCCCTGGGGTACGCGTACCGCAGGTTGAGAAACACTGGTCTAGAATAAAGTTGCTCCCGGGAGGGCTTACCAGTAATAACTCCATTATAACATATACTACAGACTACCACCACCACCCCCCCCCCTCCTCCCCTCCCGTTACCTGTGACCCCTTTCTTCTCCTCTCATTCATACACCGCCTGCCGGGCACTGTCAGCACCAGAGCACTTACTTCCTGGTCCGACCGTACCAACAAGTGACAACAATAGGGGTGTTCTAATACTAAAGCAATCAGCCGTCTCCCTCAGAGAATCTGCAAACAGCTCATAACATAACGTTTTTCTTCCTACACAGTAACCCCAGCTATAATATATGATACATTTATGCATTTAAAGTAGAACGTGTCTCCAAAAGGAAACTCCATATAGTGACTCCCCCGAAGCTGACATGGATGCACGCTCCACATCGCCGGCTTCTCAGTGGCACTGTATACGGACCTGTGCTCAGGGAACTCCACCCCCCACCTGCTTTAGAATAAACCGCCCCTCCCGTGCCACATCTAACCACGCCCATGTACGAGCTGCGGGCGGGGTCATATTAAATATGCAAATTAGGCGTTTCCCCAGCAGGTGGTGACGTTGTTGCGGAAGTTTTAGTGTTGTTTCTAGTGAGGAGAAGTTGTTGTCCGGGGGTGAGAGGAGCAGGAAGAGCGGCCAGTATGGGGGCTTCATCCAGCCAGCTGTCCAAGCAGCTCCTCAACGAGTACCAGGTAGGAGACGGCTCCGGACAACAAGCTGCGGCTCTCCGACACTTCCCAGTCACTGTGTACGGGGACAGGTACTGCATCCAGGAAGCTGGGTGTATATATAGTGTATAGGGACAGGGACTGCATCCAGGAAGCTGGGTGTATATATAGTGTATAGGGACAGGTACTGCATCCAGGAAGCTGGGTGTATATATAGTGTATAGGGACAGGGACTGCATCCAGGAAGCTGGGTGTATATATAGTGTATAGGGACAGGTACTGCATCCAGGAAGCAGGGTGTATATATAGTGTACGGGGACAGGGACTGCATCCAGGAAGCTGGGTGTATATATAGTGTATAGGGACAGGTACTGCATCCAGGAAGCAGGGTGTATATATAGTGTATAGGGACAGGTACTGCATCCAGGAAGCAGGGTGTATATATAGTGTACGGGGACAGGTACTGCATCCAGGAAGCAGGGTGTATATATAGTGTACGAGGACAGGTGCTGCATCCAGGAAGCTGGGTGTATATATAGTGTATAGGGACAGGTACTGCATCCAGGAAGCAGGGTGTATATATAGTGTACGGGGACAGGTACTGCATCCAGGAAGCAGGGTGTATATATAGTGTACAGGGACAGGTACTGCATCCAGGAAGCAGGGTGTGTATATAGTGTACAGGGACAGGGACTGCATCCAGGAAGCTGGGTGTGTATATAGTGTATAGGGACAGGTACTGCATCCAGGAAGCAGGGTGTATATATAGTGTACGGGGACAGGTACTGCATCCAGGAAGCAGGGTGTATATATAGTGTATAGGGACAGGTACTGCATCCAGGAAGCAGGGTGTATATATAGTGTACGGGGACAGGTACTGCATCCAGGAAGCTGGGTGTATATATAGTGTATAGGGACAGGTACTGCATCCAGGAAGCAGGGTGTATATATAGTGTATGGGGACAGGTACTGCATCCAGGAAGCTGGGTGTATATATAGTGTACGGGGACAGGTACTGCATCCAGGAAGCTGGGTGTATATATAGTGTATAGGGACAGGTACTGCATCCAGGAAGCTGGGTGTATATATAGTGTATAGGGACAGGTACTGCATCCAGGAAGCTGGGTGTATATATAGTGTATAGGGACAGGTACTGCATCCAGGAAGCTGGGTGTATATATAGTGTATAGGGACAGGTACTGCATCCAGGAAGCTGGGTGTATATATAGTGTACGGGGACAGGTACTGCATCCAGGAAGCTGGGTGTATATATAGTGTATAGGGACAGGTACTGCATCCAGGAAGCTGGGTGTATATATAGTGTATAGGGACAGGTACTGCATCAGGAAGCTGGGTGTATATATAGTGTATAGGGACAGGTACTGCATCCAGGAAGCTGGGTGTATATATAGTGTACGGGGACAGGTACTGCATCCAGGAAGCTGGGTGTATATATAGTGTACGGGGACAGGTACTGCATCCAGGAAGCAGGGTGTATATATAGTGTATAGGGACAGGTACTGCATCCAGGAAGCAGGGTGTATATATAGTGTATACAGGTACTGCATCCAGGAAGCAGGGTGTATATATAGTGTATAGGGACAGGTACTGCATCCAGGAAGCTTGGTGTATATATAGTGTATAGGGACAGGTACTGCATCCAGGAAGCTGGGTGTATATATAGTGTATGGGGACAGGTACTGCATCCAGGAAGCTGGGTGTATATATAGTGTATAGGGACAGGTACTGCATCCAGGAAGCTGGGTGTATATATAGTGTATAGGGACAGGTACTGCATCCAGGAAGCAGGGTGTATATACAGTGTATGGGGACAGGTACTGCATCCAGGAAGCAGGGTGTGTATATAGTGTATAGGGACAGGTACTGCATCCAGGAAGCAGGGTGTATATATAGTGTATAGGGACAGGTACTGCATCCAGGAAGCTTGGTGTATATATAGTGTATAGGGACAGGTACTGCATCCAGGAAGCTGGGTGTATATATAGTGTATAGGGACAGGTACTGCATCCAGGAAGCTGGGTGTATATATAGTGTATAGGGACAGGTACTGCATCCAGGAAGCTGGGTGTATATATAGTGTACGGGGACAGGTACTGCATCCAGTAAGCAGGGTGTATATATAGTGTATGGGGACAGGTACTGCATCCAGGAAGCTTGGTGTATATATAGTGTATAGGGACAGGTACTGCATCCAGGAAGCTGGGTGTATATATAGTGTATAGGGACAGGTACTGCATCCAGGAAGCTGGGTGTATATATAGTGTATAGGGACAGGTACTGCATCCAGGAAGCTGGGTGTATATATAGTGTACGGGGACAGGTACTGCATCCAGGAAGCTGGGTGTATATATAGTGTACGGGGACAGGTACTGCATCCAGGAAGCTGGGTGTATATATAGTGTACGGGGACAGGTACTGCATCCAGGAAGCTGGGTGTATATATAGTGTACGGGGACAGGTATTGCATCCAGGAAGCTGGGTGTATATATAGTGTATGGGGACAGGTACTGCATCCAGGAAGCAGGGTGTCTGTATAGTGTATGGGGGACAGGTACTGCATCCAGGAAGCAGGGTGTATATATAGTGTATAGGGACAGGTACTGCATCCAGGAAGCAGTGTGTATATATAGTGTATGGGGGACAGGTACTGCATCCAGGAAGCTGGGTGTATATATAGTGTATAGGGACAGGTACTGCATCCAGGAAGCAGGGTGTATATATAGTGTATGGGGGACAGGTACTGCATCCAGGAAGCTGGGTGTATATATAGTGTACGGGGACAGGTACTGCATCCAGGAAGCAGGGTGTATATATAGTGTACGGGGACAGGTACTGCATCCAGGAAGCTGGGTGTATATATAGTGTATAGGGACAGGTACTGCATCCAGGAAGCTGGGTGTATATATAGTGTATAGGGACAGTTACTGCATCCAGGAAGCAGGGTGTATATATAGTGTATAGGGACAGGTACTGCATCCAGGAAGCTGGGTGTATATATAGTGTACGGGGACAGGTACTGCATCCAGGAAGCAGGGTGTATATATAGTGTATAGGGACAGGAACTGCATCCAGGAAGCAGGGTGTATATATAGTGTATACAGGTACTGCATCCAGGAAGCTGGGTGTATATATAGTGTACGGGGACAGGTACTGCATCCAGGAAGCAGGGTGTATATATAGTGTACGGGGACAGGTACTGCATCCAGGAAGCAGGGTGTATATATAGTGTATGGGGGACAGGTACTGCATCCAGGAAGCAGGGTGTATATATAGTGTATGGGGGGCAGATAGTGGAAGCAGGGTGTATATATAGTGTATGGGGGCAGATAGTGGAAGCAGGGTGTCTGTGTAGTGTATGTAGGGGGGCAGATAGTGGAAGCAGGGTGTCTGTGTAGTGTATGGGGGGGGGCAGATAGTGGAAGCAGGGTGTCTGTGTAGTGTATGGGGGGGCAGATAGTGGAAGCAGGAGGCAGGGTGTCTATATAGTGTGTTCCAACCACTTTGATTCCCCTATGATGTGATGAGTGATCGGTCACCCCATGAGGGCGAGTATATACTTAGAGCCCATTGACTGTACCTTTAATGGTAACTGGCTTACATTTTATCCTTAGTAATGTGAATGTGCCAGACTCCTGGATAGAAAGGTCAACGGTCTGATAGGTGGGCTCCCTGGGGTGGATAACCCCATCAATCATCCTTAGACTTTATTCACACAAGCGTAATATGGATGCATTTTTATATCTATATTACATATGTAAGTCCCTCTCTGGCTGCGGATCTAGTGACACAAACTGACAGCTGTCAAAAATGCATACATATTATAAGAGACCTGCCGTATAGACTTCCATTACTGTTATAACTTGTAGAAACCATGTTTAGAACTTCTGAGGAGCCAGCAATGTCATGAGATTTCCACCACCTGGCTATAAGTAACCATTTCACATGAGATATGTGGAGAAGTGGAATTTGTAAATCTTGGGGGCACATGGGGCATTGTTGAGCGTCCCTGTGGTCTGCTATCCTGCGGCTAGGGAGTAAATTTTCCTTCTAAGATGACACATTAGTCATGTAGTCTACACCTATTAACCAACTTGTGCCCAAGAGTACTAACACATAATACTGATGTATTGAAAAACATAACAAGACGTTATTGAATCTACCACAAACAAGTTAAAAACAAGACCTGGGAGGTCCCACTACTGGGACATGAGAAATATAAAGTGCATGTGCAGATAATGAATGGCCGTTCTGTAAACTCATCAGCATAAATGCATATAATAATAGTAAAGTGCAAGTGCCGCACCTCAAATGCTCACAGTACGCTGAACAGAGTATGTGCAAAATGCAATCCAGTAAACCACGTGCAATAAAATAAATCACAAAAATATGATGTAGTGTGTCCCAGTCCGCTGGCCTCACACCTCACTCCAACGCTGTTTCGCTTCCTCTGTGCCACAATGCCTACAGAAATCTTACTCGGGTTAATTTTTTTTTTCTTTTCTTGTAGGAGCTGACGTACCTGACAAAACAGGAAATCCTGCTGTATGTGGCTTATTATACCTTATCTTTGATGTGTGTATGTGTTACTATCATGTGGTGCAGCCAGAAGTAGAATGGTAGATGAAAGCCGTGAGGAACCTCCCCAGAAATGATTATTCATGCATTAATTTCCAATCTCTTGGGCTGGGTTCACACTGTGTTTTTGCAATCCAATTAACGTATTCATTTTATGCCTTAAAGGGGTACTCCGGCCCGGGGGTATTTTTAAGCTATGGTTGGGGAGGGGGTGGTAATGGACGGTGGAGGTCACTTACCTCCCCAGTTCCAGCGCCGGGTTCCTAGCGGAGTTCAGCTTCGGCCGCTGAATGGCTGAGCTGCCTTGAGACGTCAGGTCTCATGCGGCAGCTCACACCAAGACGCCGCCGCAGGGTGGGTGTACCGGGCGGCACAATCCGGGACCCGGAACCAGAACCAGGGAGGTAAGTGACCTCCGCCGTCCATAACCACCCCTTCCCCAGCCATAGCTTAAAAATACCCCCGGGCCGGAGTACCCCTTTAAAGGAGTTTCTGATCACAGATAGTGGGGTCTCTGATCAGCGCTGAATGAAGGGGCTGTGTTGCTAAACCAGCTGCTGTGTAAGGAATTTGAGTAAAAGCCATATTACAGGGGCCAATCTTCCTGTCAGCTCATTGCTCGCTTCCCTCTCGTTTACGCTCACTGCACTGTGCTATTACACGCACAGACAGCGAGCCGGGAGGAGTGGGAGGGACAATCCTTACATCGGTCTGCGGCACTTTGAAGTCAGTTGTTAGTGGCTCCTAGTTTAATTTAAAGGGGTTGTCCGGCGAAAAAAAATTATTCACAGAATAACACACATTACAAAGTTATACAACTTTGTAATGTATGTTATGTCTGTGAATGGCCCCCTTCCCCGTGTCCCACCACCCCCACCCGTGTACCCGGAAGTGTGGTGCGCTATACATTACCTGTCGCGTGCCGACCACGGTCTCCGATCGTCAGCAGTGACGTCTTCTTCGGGAGCTTGGCGGATCTTCCCGAGTGCCGGCCGCCCTCTGCAGCGTCATCCGAAGCTCAGACGCGATTGGCTGAGCATAACTGTGCTCAGCCAATCGCGGCTGAGCAGCTGATGACGTGGCCGCGTCATCAGCCGCTCAGCCGCGATTGGCTGAGCACAGTTATGCTCAGCCAATCGCGGCTGAGCTTCGGATGACGCTGCAGAGGGTGGCCGGCACTCGGGAAGATCCGCCAAGCTCCCGAAGAAGACGTCACTGCTGACGATCGGAGACCGTGGACGACACGACATGCGGTGAGTATAATGCACCACACTTCCGGGTCTAGCGTGGGTGGGGGGAAACACGGGGAAGGGGGCCATTCACAGACATAACATACATTACAAAGTTGTATAACTTTGTAATGTGTGTTATTCTGTGAATAATTTTTTTTCGCCGGACAACCCCTTTAATGTATCCAACGTGTAGTTATTGTCTCATCAGGACCATAGGGAGACTCATCACCCGCTTCTTCTCTGCCATTGTCCACAATGTTAATGCTTCATAATAGGGAAAAAACATTTCCATTTAAGAAGCTGGAAAAGCTGACTGACACCCTTTATGGGAGCCATAGTTTTGGTTATATTGGTTGCTGGTCAACCCTTCTAGACAATGCTATAAACCAGGGATGGGGAACATTTGGTCCTCCAGCTGTTGCAAAACTACAATTCCCATCATGCTTGGACAGCCAAAGCTAAAGCTTTGGCTTTCCAGATATGGGAATTGTAGTTTTGCAACAGCTGGAGGACCAAATGTTCCCCATCCCTGATATAAACTCACCAGTGTCTTTGTAGTTGTCACTCTTCCTCAAAGCACAATGGGTGAATATCTGAGATATACAACATAATCGTCCTTTGGCATCTATAGTGCAGGTTCAGCCATAGTGCTGTTATTGTGTTATAAAATCTGATTTACACTCCATATTAAGGCTTTTTATGAGCTCATATTGATGTCTTTGCTTGCAGAGTACAAAATCCATCTATGTACTTTGTTTTTATGACTGTGTCCAACTACTACTTCAGTTTCCTTGTTTTCTCATTATGTTACTGGTTGCTCAGTTCTATGTACTGGAATTGTTCCTGACTGTCACTAAGCATTGCTAAATGTTTCTATGGCCTGCCCCACACTGTAAATAAATAACAGGATGTCTTCTCTTTTAAGACTTTTTTTCCCCAGACATTTTTATTTGCAGCTTTTTGTAGCTGACAACCAATATAGCTGCCACTGTAGATCCCACAAGGATTGGCACTCTACTCCAGTCTAGAACAACAACTCTAACCAGTTATACAATGATTTGAAGGGGTAGTGCGGCGTTTAACTTTTATTTACTAAATAACACACATAACAAAGTTATACAACTTTGTAATGTGTGTTATCTAAGTGAATGGCCCCCTTCCCCATGTCCCCCCCCCCCCACCCCGGAAGTGTTAGTGCATTATACTTGCGCGTTCGCAGCGAACACATAAGTATAATGCACCAACACTTCCGGGGTGGGGGGAACACTAGGAAGGGGGCCATTCACTTAAATAACACACATTACAAAGTTGTATAACTTTATGTGTGTTATTTAGTAAATAAGAGTTAAACGCTGCACTACCCCTTTAATATAGTATGGTTAGTTTGTATGGTTATTTCAGCTCAGCCTATAAGGAGGATGTTTTCTTTGGGGAATTACTTTTAGAAGGTTCCTGCAATAAAAAGCAGATTATGGGGTATATTGCTGCAGAGAAGCTAGGAGATTAGCTGTAATCTGCAGTGTGTTCAGTTTCCCTACAGTGCCCCCACAGGTTAATGTGACTCTGTACCCACAATCTGCTCACCCCAAACCGCTTGTACCTTTGGATAGCTGCTTTAAATCCAAGATCTGTCCTGGGGTCCGTTCAGGTGATGCAGTTATTGTCCTAAAAACAACTTTTAAACTGGCGTGGCCTAGAGTGTCAGTGCATTAGGCTGGCACACCCTCTCTGTCCCTCCTCTCCGCCCTCCTCATCATTAGGAATGCTCTAGGCAGGTAGTCTCCTATTCATCAGCTGTGTTAGCACGGCACATGGGCTGGATCGTTAAGGCACCTGTGCAGTGTTCAGACAAGTGATGAATAGGAGAATACCTGCCTGGAGCATTCCTAATGATGAAAAGAGCGGGGCGGAGGGACAGAGAGGTTGTGCCAGCCTAATGCATAGACACTCTAGGCCACGCCAACTTGACACAGGGCTGCAAGTTTAAAAGTTGTTTTTCAGGACAATAACTGCATCACCTGCCGAACGGATCCCAGGACAGATCTTGGATTAAAAGCAGCTATCTGACGGTACAAGTGGTTTTGGGGAGCAGATTGTGGGTACAGAGTCGCTTTACATGAAGAATTACACACACTCCTCCTGCCTGTAGTGTAGGAACATGCCAGGTTCTCCAGAGAGATAGATGCACATTATAGCCACAGTTGCTAATTGATGAAACCCCAAAAAGTGGGACCCCCATCATTTTTTATTTTTTTTTTAGAATTTGTTGATTGGATATTTGAAAATATTTTTTCTTTCAGACACAACCTCAGTACAGGCGTGATGCGGTTCAGGGAATGCGGTTTAGCTGTAGAGAAAGTGGTTCTAGTATATCTGAAATGGCTTATGGGTGATCAAGGCATTGATATGAAAATACTGAAAGGGCAGGCTCCTAATACGCAGGGAGCAGGGCACTGCAGGCATTATGCAGGTTTTTCTTTTTCTTTTGGGGGTTCATACTACCATCCCTATATCTGCAACTATAACAGAAAGCATAGTGCTGTATGCAGCGCTGTTTTTCCTATGAAAAGAAGGAACCTGATGGGGTGTGGGCAGTTCTGGATCTATCAGACACTGATCAGTTTCCGCTGTAGCGGAAGCCATGGCGGTGGTGTGAATAGAGCCTAATTGACTTGCCATTTTGCAGCAGAATTCTGCATTTTGCATATCTATCCGCAGGATGGTTCACAGTGAATTGTGCAGCTGTATATTATTTATAACACTTGATAATTACGTCCTTTGTTTCCATTTTATTTTAAAGTGCTCATAAAAGATTCAGTGAAATGATACAGAAGGAACAGAGAAGCAACATTGAATCTGTCAGAGTCCCCAAGGAAAGGTTTCTCACTTTGCCTGAACTAAAGGTAATTGTGTTTCCTGGTAAAGTAAATGCTGTCTGATCATAAACCCAGACCGTCCTGTACAACGTCATTCCTCTCCCCTGAGCAAACTACTAACCTGTGTAGTACCATGGCTATAGAAACACTACCAGGACAATGGGTGGATCCTGGACCAGTCAGGTACTAGTCTAAGGTTACACATTCCCATACACAGCATGACAATTGTCCAAGGAGTTTCCCTGCGAACGGTTTTATCATATCCAAAAGACAGATGATAAATGTCGGCTCTTCTCTGATCATAAGAACTGGCATCTTAGGTCTCTGATTCCTTCTCACTGCCCGACTATAGTGACCTGGAGCTGTAATGTAGCAGTGGTTGAGGATGTGCTCCTGGCACCAATTCACTTTGCTTCTGTATCGACGCTGCTAACCATGGCGATCCCACACTAACATTTGTCAAACTTTTGTAGTCTAATTTACACCTATAGAAGTTTGTGCCCACGTCTTATGCATACAGATTCACATCATCTCGGATTCCTCTGTTTCCACTTGTTATCTATTGATAATTGTATATGAGAGAATAGAGGCCAGCAGAAGTGATAAGAAGTATTAGTATGATACTGAGGTTATGATAAATACATTTGTAAATTCACCTTTTATTCCTGGCAGGCAAACCCCTTTAAGCAACGGATTTGCTATGTTTTCTCCACTTCAGAACATAGAGATGGCAGCATGTCCTTTGAAGATTTCCTTGACATGCTGAGTGCTTTTAGTGACTCTGCTACTCTTGAAGTTAAGTCTCATTACGCCTTCAGAATCTTTGGTAAGAACTTTTACATCTTTATTAGATTTTTTTTTTTTTTGCCCTGAACATAAAAGATGCTCCATGTATCCCCATTAGTTTAGTGTTGTAGGGGTGGTCACAAACATGAACCATACTTGTCCCTCCACTCGCTCCCAGTCCAGTATTGTTGCGGTAACAGACTAACTGATGTGCCTCACTAATATCCCCATATAAATGACTGCTGCGGCCATCACTGAATGTAAGTGCCTCTTGTGCTGAGTGTACTGGGGCATCTTTAGAGTATTTGAGCAGAGCAGGCCAGAGTGATAACCCTGCATTGGGGCAAATATGGCATTTTTGTGCCTTTGCCTGCCCTTGGGTAATTTTGTCAAAGGGACCAAAACTCCTTTTAATATCAGACCCCTCGAGAGCTCTTTGGCTGCAGTTTAACCCTTTCCTCCCCCTAGAGAACACAGGATCACTCAGCTGTGCTGAATGTTCCTGTGTATAGGGAGCACAGGGGCCAGACGGAAGAGAGATCTGACAGCTGGATGATTGTTCAGTTGTCCATTATTAAAGGTGTTTGGCCACCTTAAAGGCATTATCCAGAGCTACAATAACATGGCCACTTTTCCCCCTCTCTTGTCTCCAGTTCAGGTGTGATTTGCAATTAAGCTCCATTTACTTCAATGGAACTGAGTTTGAAACCCCACCCAATCTGGAGACAAGAGGGGAAAAGTGGCCATGTTTTGGATAACCCTTTTAACATCAGGTGACTGCCCATCATGGTGCTCACCATTTAGCTATTAGTCTTGTGTCATTCACCATCAGGAGACATTGTGAATCCCAACACACCCTACAGCCTGAAGCAGGACGGTGTCTGTGTTTGCAAAAGTCCCATTCTAGGTAAAAATTGTAATTCTTGGTAAAGCTGGGTGAATCGACATGTTAGCAGCTACTTTATGGCAGCTGAAATAAATGGTCCGAGAACTGTCAGTCTCCAGGAAATAAAGACCATGTATAACAGGTATATAAAAGTTAAGCTGCATACAGGTATATTATTGCCATCATTTATCTAGTCCTCCAGCAGGATGATTGACCTATAATTAAATCTCCATCTCCCTGTTGACCTCGTCCCAGGCCATACAGTAAAGCAGAAGGGAAACATTTTTTTTACTTAATCTGATTACCTGGTGTCTCCACTGTTGGGCTATGTTCACACAACATATAAACAGCTGTTATTGATGTTCATGATCATTAATAATGGCTGTAGTTGTCATTACTCATTGCTATGTTCTGTGAACATAGCCTTGTAGTGTAAGTATGAGGTCTTTATTTTTACTTACTGACAAACATGTCTTTTTGTAGATTTTGATGGAGATGGTGCACTAAATGAAAGAGATTTGGAGACGCTGGTGAATCATTTGACAGGGGAAGAAGATGACTCAAAACTAAGTAACAATGAGATGCGGCAGCTTATTGCAAATGTAAGTTCAGTGTTATTGCAGTGATAGGACTGATGTGTTGTCATCTGATTTAAGTGTTCTAATATGTATTTTGTTTCTTTTTACTCGTGTTACTTCTGACATGTCTGTTTTTTTACTAAATACTTGTATTCTACTTGAAAATCAATTCTCGAGCAACTTTTCTTAAGTGTGAAAGCCCTTTAACACCGACCAATTATTGCTAAGGAGCATTCCTAGCAAAGCTCAATTAGCCAATAATCCACCCATGTAAAAGTACCAGAGATCAGCCGTCGAGCAACATGCCCGTTTATCGACTGACTTGACTTTTTGTGCAGCTGTAAAAATCCTACAACTTTGATCCTTCAGCCATAATCCATTACCTTGGGATCTTATTTTTGGAGACTGCTGTACCTGCCAAAAACTGAAAGCTCAGCCACTTATGGCCAGTCTCAGTTTCAGCTGGATAATGACAGGTGACTGATTTATGCTTCAGGTGACAAGGTCTCAGAGAATACAAGACAGGTAATGGTATAATGGCCTGTAGTGTACAAACCGGTAACCTGACTCCTCGTGCGTAATATAACCAGCAGTGTTGCCTGGAAATATAGTATCTTTAACCAGGGGGCATGGTTACAGAAATTCTGACATGAATCCATATAGTGTAGAGACGCGTTCTTTATATAGCTTAGCTATTCAGTGTTTTTAGAGTACACCAGGCTATCTATTCTGCCAACATTTTATTTATATTTGTCCTTTGTTAATGCATTAAAATAGCCCTTTTCCTCAAAATTTCTTTGATACTTGTTACGCTCCCCTTTGAGAATTTCCATCTAATGTGCGCAGTTGTGGTGATCATCCATGCTCAGTAGCTTAGACCAGTGTTTTTCAACCTGCGGTACGTGTACCACAGAGGTTATGGGGCACAGGTACGCGGGAGGTGTTTTTAAAAAAAAAAATTGCTTTTGGCGCTGGGACATAATGCTGCATTTAAGTATAGGTGACAGAAGCAGCTCCTGTCACTTAAAGGAGAGTCTGGCAGGGAACTAAAAAAAAAAAAATCATTAAAGTGTACCTGTCGTTATAACTTTTAAAATCTAAATCAACTGCAGATGTGATATAAAACAAGTTTGCAATATACCTTTTTGTTATCATGCTGTAACACAAAACTAAACTTACCAGACATCTGGGTTCAGTCTCCTGAGGCAGATTTTCTGACTTATGCTGCTTGAATAAAACAGACTAAACACAGGAATTCCGACCATCACAGATTCAGAATCACGGCTCAATGTGTCCATCAATCACATGACTGCCTTCTCTCTGTGAGCGCTCAGATAGCCTGGGATACACAGGACTTCTGTTTTTTGACTGGTTCCTGATTTTTGAGAAAAAAGTCAGAAAACAGGAAGTGCCGTGTTTTCCATGTCAACTAAAAAATAATAATGAATGTAAATTGAAAACTTGCTTTATATCACATCTACTGTTGCTTTATATCACATCTACTGTTGATTTAGATTTTGAAAGTTATAGCGACAGTGACACTTTAAGGACATTGTGCCGGGGGAAAATAAAAAAAATCCGTTATATTCACCTATTCGCCAATCAGTGAGGCGAAATCCCACCAGCCTGTGACAAGGATGCCGGGTCGTGACGTAACTGAAACTGCAGAGAAAATGACAGGCAGACGCATCCAGAAGCTCCGTTGTGTGGCACAGCACGGGCTCAGGGAGCAGTTCATTTCCTCCCCCTCCGCTTGCCATAGTGATTTCTTTTTAACACAACACCCCCACCCCCCGCACTGGACTTCCTCTTTAATGATCGGGACCCGGCAATCACTTTTCAGGTCTGCCAAAGGAGTTCTGCTTACCTCCATGTGGTCCAGCCAGGGATCTGCTTATAGAGTCTGCCACAGGCAGACTGTGCAGAACGCCGATAACACTGGTCATGAACTATGGCATAGCAATGATTAGTGTATGCAGTCTTTTTGATAAAACATGAAAACCTAATTAAACAAATAAACATGTTATATATCGAAGCGTGCATATCTGTCAAATCTATTAACATATAACAATAGTGATCCTGAATGGCGTAAATGAAAAGAGGGGGAAAAAACACCAGGATTGCTCATTATTTTTATCTATTTGGTTATATATATATATATATTATAATAAAAATTGATCAAAATGTCCGTGGTATTAATAAATTACAATCATGGCGCAAAAAGACACCCCATACAGCTCCATAAAATAGAATTAAAATTCATCGGAAAAAATAAGACACTAGAAAATCTGTGTAAACTTGCATATCATTGTGTTTGGACTAACTTTAACATGTCACTTTTTTTCTGTTAAATGCATTATGTAGGCACAAGAACCCCCCCAAAAGTTACAAAATTGCATCCCCCCCCAATTTCACCAATTTTTATTTTCGATTTTTGGGTTCCTTCATGCTTGTTAAGATAGATTGAAAGGTGCCATTACTAAGTACATTTGTTCCTGAAAAAACAAGCCCTTATGTGGCCCTGTAGAAAAATTAAAAACGCTAGAGATCTTAGAAGAGGAGGAGGAAAAACTAAAATGCAAAAGTGAAAATTGATGCAGTCATTTACGCCATTTTGGGCTGGGTCGTAAAAGGTTTAAGGGGAAAATGTATATACTGCCTAAATCAGGAATTCAGTAAAAAGAAAGATAGAAGGCCTGCCGTGCCTTGTACTAGGCATAACATAATATTAGGTTTTACCAGGAGTGTTCATTTGTTGTGGGGTTGCTAGTAATGCAATTCCACAGTTATTCAGGATATTTTAGACCTTTATAATGTGCTTACATGGCATGGATATACCAGTTACATTTCTGCTTTCTTTCCTAGATCCTTGAAGAGTCAGATATTGATAAAGACGGTACAATAAATCACTCTGAATTCCAGCACGTCATCTCTAGATCACCTGACTTTGTCAGGTATGTATTAAAAGAGACTATCCTATCTAACCTAGATTGTCATTCCTATATTATTCTTTCAGTTGCTGATAACTGACTTTTCATTTTTCTTTTACATTATTGAAGGCAGTAACCTTTAACAGTGTTAAGATAACATACACATTAGATTAAAAAAAAAGTGATGGCTGAACAAACATACATGTGATGATGTGACGATCTTTTCATAGACTCAGCCTTGTACATTTTAGTCCATATTGGCTGTTTAAGTTGTTTAAACTGCTCATACGTGATAAAAAAATGGCCCCATCTCTATAGACCCACGGGATGGGCTTTTTGTTAGGGTTCAACTTTGGCCAACTTTATTGGTAAGTGCATGACCAGGACGGCTTCATAGTTATACATTGGGAGTCCTTTCTGGTCATGTGCCTTTAAGTCGAGTGGAATGTGTTAAGCGCAGCCTTCTCCTAGCTTGTTCTCCTGATCAGCCAGAGTCCGCACACTCAGACCCCAGTCGTTCAAAAATTTTAATATGCCACTGACATATTAATTGTTTATTTTTCTTTTTTTAATGCACTCAGTCCGTGAATCTGAAAGCGATTAAAGGACCCCCCACAATCTTAAGAACAGGGATCAAAGTCTCCTGTAATGAATGTAGCAGTGGGTCATGCATGCACGCTACTGCTCCATTCTTTCTATATAGGAACTGCAGAGACAGCCGAACACTATACTCAACTATCCAGCAGCTCCCATAGAGAATGAATGAAGCAGTGGTGTGCTGTTCCATTCTAACAGGATACTCAAGTCCCCTTTTTGGGATTGCAGGAGGCCACAATAGCAATCGCCCCTGCAATCGCTTAGTTGTACTTTTAGAGATTTTCTCAACTGGCTAAGGTTGATAAACCTAGAGTTAACCATCAAAATATATCCCTTTATTACAACAACGAAATGCATTCAGATTTCATTACAAGAACAAGAAAAGATTTTTTTAAGCATGATTAGTCCTCGTGGCCTCTATCATCTGTTAATTTACATCTAGCTGTCAGGCTGTCTTCCTTTTCCCAGTGGTAGAGCTGGTAGGCACAAGTCTAGACCTCAAAGGGCTTATCAAGGCTTACAGTGACATGGCTGCTATCTTCCAAAAACAGCACCACTTCTTCTGTCCTCTCGGTGTGGGTTTTGCAGCTCAGTTCCATTGTAGTGAATAAAGTTGAGTTGTAATACTACATATAACCTGAAGACAGGGGTGGTGCTGTTTTTTGCAAGAAAGTAGCCGTGCTTTTTTCTAAACCTGGATAACCCGTTTAAAGTAAGCAAAAATCACAATCTACTTAAAGTAATGTAGTAATTCATATTAAAATTTCTATTGCGGTTACTTTTTGAAACACTAGAATTTTGTATTTTCTTTCCTTTTAGCTCCTTCAAAATAATACTCTGAATGTTGCTGTAACCTCCTTAGAGGGGGTCAATGTTACTCCTGGAATGAACCTGTCAACTGTGATTAGAACCAGTGTCTGAGAACAAGTGTGAAACCCCCGCTGGTAACAACTACCTAAAATCCGTCAGGTTGACTGATAAGACTAACATTGGTATATACACCTCTCTGGCAGCGGCTGCTTACTTGGGTAGATGTCCATACACTGCTCATGTGATTGCAGAAGAATGGACCATAATCCGTTTCTATAGAGACTAAAATTTTTAGTGTTCCACATCAACATAAAGCCATGATCGCATATAATGTTGCTTTCAGCTAAGAAAATCCTTGGTGTCCCTGCACTTTTTTTTTTTTAAGTAAAACATTTTAAATGCTATGTTTTATGTATTCTAAGGTCTATCTAGTATCTTTCACTTAGCAACATTTTTACATGTTGTTTTTCAATGTATGTCACTGACTATGCAAATTCCAGCGTTCCTGGAACATTCTGATAACATTTCAGTTTTATAATGATTTAAAAGACAATTTTATTATCAATTGATGTATTTTATACTTGTGATACACTGTATGACTGTTTTAGAAAATTCCTTTTAACTGAGAGTTAGACTGGGTTCACGCTTTGTTTATTAAGTGCATTGTAGGTATAAGTCTGCACCCTGTCAAGTCTATTTCAACATATACTGCAGTGTACCAGTAGTGAGTCCATGCAGTTAAAAAGGGGTTATCCAGGCTTTGTAAAACATGGCCACTTTCTGCCAGAAAAAGCATCTTGTCTCTCCTCATTTTGCAGCTCCGTTCCATTGACGTGAATGGAGCTAAATTGTAATACCACACACATCCTGAGGACAGGGGTGGTGCCGTTTCTGCAAGAAAGTACCTGTTATTTCCAATCCTGTATAACCCCTTTAGTAGTCTGCTAGTGACTATGTTCAAGCCATTTACCAGTGGGACTCAAATGTGTAGCCTGCTGCTTATAGGTTTAGAGTTCGCCCTGAGCGGCGGGTTTGGCCAACATAAGGACCTTAGCCCTTACACTTTAAACTTAAGTGTAATTTATCATAAATGACTACTATTTAAAGGGGTACTCCAGTAAAAAAAAGTGTTCTTTTAAACCAACTGAGCTCAGAAAGTTGTATAGTAAAAAAAAGTGTTCTTTTAAACCAACTGAGCTCAGAAAGTTGTATAGATTTGTAATATACTTCTATTTAAAAAAAATCTCTAGTCTTTCCCATACTTATTAGCTGCTGTATGTCCTGCAGGAAGTGGTGTAGTGGTGTACTCAGTGCTCTCTTCTGCCACCTCTGTCCAGAGTAGGAAGAGTCTTCTATTGGGATTTGCTCCTGGTCTGGACATTTCCTGACACATACAGGAGGTGGTGTCAGACTGGACAGCATACAGCAGCTGTTAAGTACTGGAAGACTGGAGATTTTTCAATAGAAGTAAATTACAAATCTATATAACTTTATGAAACCAGTTGATATAAGATTTTTTTTTTCACCAGAGTATCCCTTTAACCCCCAGTCTGTTTATTAGATCTGACTTTTTGGAGGGGGGGAGAGGGTTTGAAATGTTTTAATACTAAATATTAAATTACAAAACATGTAATAAAATGAGCACAAATGTTAAATATGCAATAAATGTGAATTCTCCTTTTGAAGTTCAGTTTTCGCCTTTTTCTTTTCATCCTCTGGTTCTATCCCAGATGCCTGATCTTTATTGTTTATGAAGAACGCCAGGAAATAAATCTCAGTAAACATTTAGGCAGTAAAACCTTTATAAATATTTAGAGCGCATATATAATCAGGAGAGAAGGAGCAGCGTGCCCATGTTTTATTTTCTAGTCTGATTATAAAAGATTTTGTGAATATTTGATGTCCAGACAGATCAGCTATAAATCTTCTCCTATTACAGTCCTGCTCTTGTATTCATTTTTCACATGTATCATTGCACTCGGTACAGCTTTCTAAACTCTGCAGTGCTGTAGCGACTGTACTTTCCTATAGATCTAATAGGCAAGATGCCGGTTATTGTTACAAAGTCATATAATATTCTAGCATGTTTATATATTGTTCCAAATTAAAGAATACCTGTAATTAGAAAAACATTTGACACATAAATGTAAAAAAAGGAGTAGTGGCTTGGCGCATGCCTCACCACTACTTCCTCCTCCTCGTTTTCATGCATATTTACCCTTTAGCCCAGTGCTTCCCAACCTTTTCCACCTCGGTGCACCCCTTGGGAAAAAAATTAGCTCGGGGCACCCCTACTAAATAATGTTCTACAAAATAAGAAAACTGTCATACAGTGACTCACAGGTGACGTCTTCTTTGATCTGAGGCGTCACTTTCCCTCTTCCTCTTCATCCAGACCTCCATGATGATTTCTTCCAGCTATGTTTCATCTCTTCAGAACCTGCAAGACAAACATCTTGGGTTCCGCACATTTCTAGCAACTTCCTTTCCTTTCTCCCTCCTGTCGGCTCCCAAAGTAACTGCGCTGTTTGGTGTTATGTGCAGTAAAGCGAGTAGGAATGTGAAATGCCCCCTGTATGTAGTATCCCCTGCTGTGCCCCCTATGAACTAATAATGCCCCCAGAGTTGCCCCCTATGAACTAATAATGCTCCCAGAGTTGCCCCCATGAACTAATAATGCCCCCAGAGTTGCCCCCATGAACTAATAATGCCCCCAGAGTTGCCCCCATGAACTAATAATGCCCCCAGAGTTGCCCCCATGAACTAATAATGCCCCCAGAGTTGCCCCCATGAGCTAATAATGTCCCCAGAGGTGCCCCCAGAAGTGCCCCCTCATGAACTAATAATTCCCCCAGAAGTCCCCCCCCCCATGAACTAATAATGCCCCCAGAGGTGCCCCCATGAACTAATAATGCCCCCAGAAGTGCCGCCATGAACTAATGGTGCCCCCATGAACTAATAATGCCCCCAGAGGTGCCCCCATGAACTAATAATGCCCCCAGAGGTGCCCCCCATGAACTAATAATGCCCCCAGAAGTGCCCCCTCATGAACTAATAATGCCCCCAGAAGTGCCCCCTCATGAACTACTAATGCCCCCAGAAGTGCCCCCTCATGAACTACTAATGCCCCCAGAAGTGCCCCCCTCATGAACTAATAATGCCCCCAGAAGTGCCCCCTCATGAACTAATAATGCCCCCAGAAGTGCCCCCTCATGAACTACTAATGCCCCCAGAAGTGCCCCCTCATGAACTACTAATGCCCCCAGAGGTGCCCCCTCATGAACTAATAATGCCCCCAGAGGTGCCCCCCATGAACTAATAATGCCCCCTGCTCTGCCCCTAAAAAAAACAAAAACAAACATCCTACTCACCTAATCCGGGCTGTGTGGCTGCAGGCAGCAGCTCTCCTCCTCTTCAGGCTCCATCTTGTGAGCCGCAGGAACGGGACCTCCGGCAGGCGTGATGACGTCACATCATCACGCCTGCCGGAGAGCTCACGTCCCGGCGTCCCATAGGCTGCAGGTATGAAGTGCCGGCAGCCTATGGGAGTGAATGTAGGAGCAGGATTCTGATGGGGACTTACTGTGCGGGCGGAACATCAAAGTAATCTGTGCATCCCGAGAAGCTGCGTGGCTGCAGCTTCTCGGGATGCTTAAAGAGGACCTGTCACCCCCGTGCCGGGGTGACAGGCCCCCGACCCCCCGCTGGAGCATCCTATACTCACCTGATCCTGCCGGCTCCCGCTTCTGGAGGTGGTCGGGTGACTGAGATATTAGCGCCTGAAGCACGAGTCCGACGCTCCGTCATTCTCTATGAGCTTTGGACTCCAGAAGCGGGACCCGGCGGGATCAGGTGAGTATAGGGTGCCCCAGCGGGGGGTCGGGAGCCTCTCAGCCCGACACGGAGGGTTACAGGTTCCTTTTAAAGAGACAGTGACAATTCCCACCGGGATCCCGTGGCACCCCAGTGTGCCGCGGCACTCCGGTTGGGAAACTCTGCATTAGCCCGAAACATACAGATAGGTGAATTTAGATTGTGAGCCCTAATGGGGACAGAGAGCAATAATTGGCAAACCTATGTCAAATGCTGCAGAATCTGTGAGCGCTATACAAATAAAAATATCATTTATTATTATTATCCTGCCTTCTGCTCCCCGTTGCTGTTATGGATGTGCTGTACTCGCAAGGGCCATCCGACGACTTGCCAGTTTGCGTCTGTGCCGACAATTCCCTCTGGGGGGCGCTCCTGACTGCATGCGTAAATGGCGTTATTGGGAGCGCACCCCCAGAGGGAATAGTCTGCGGCCCTTGCCAGCAACAGCACATGCGTGCAACTGCATGACAGCAACTGGGAGCAGGAGCCAGGAAGTCGAGAAGGAGGAAGTAATGGTGAGGCGTGCCAAGGTGCGTCACAAACCCCAAGCTACTACTCCACTTTGACACTTGGTTAAAGTGTGTTTGTAAAGGGTGTAAAAATGTACTACATGGAGGCTTTGTAGACAGGGACCATGCACACCAGGGGACACATACCTATACTACACTGTCAGCACATTGGGTCCAGTCCGGGTGCTGACAGATTCCATTTAAGGTTTGGTGCTTTAAATGCCAGAATCAGACGTCAATGTCGCAGGTGGGGCAAGTAGGGGAGATGCCCAACATGGGGGCATGCTATCTACTGAAGGAGGCGTGAATAGGGGAGATGTCTAACATGGGAAAAAGCTATCTACTGGGGGAGATGCCTGACCTGGGGGGTGCTATCTACTGGGAGGACTAACAGGGGGCGCAATTAAGTTTGCTACGGGCCCCAGCCAGTTCTAGTTACTAATCTGTAATTTTGATCAGTACCACATTTGTATGTGTCTGACTTTTCGATTACTTTTTTTTTTTGTGATGTGACCTAATATCACTTACACTGTTTACTGTGCCACACTCCTGCTCTCACAATGTAATTGCCCAGGCAGTTACATGTACAATAAATTGCACCAAATATTTTTTTTTTTTTTAATGGCAAAAGGGGGTATTATTAGAACTTTTTTTTTAAGTCTCTCCTAGGGTTGTTTTATAATTGACAGACTGCTGATTCCAACCTATGTAATCTGCCTATGCCATACTCTCTCATGGTATCATATTGTTTTTAAAGGGAACCTGTCACCATGGCACAGTGATTTCCCCATGGACATCGGACTTAAAGCGACTCTGTACCCACAATCTGACCCCCCCCCCCCCCCCCCCCCCCCCAAACCACTTCTACCTTCGGATAGCTACTTTTAATTCAAGATCTGTCCTGGGGTCCGTTCGGCAGGTGATGCAGTTATTGTCCTAAAAAACTACTTTTAAACTTGCAGCCCCTAGCCCAGTGGCTGGGGCTTAGATTGTGTATGCATTAGGCTTTAATTAATTTGTGTCATTGTGTATGCATTAATGCCCCTAGAACATTTTCTCTATGCTGAACATTGCACAGGTGCCCTACTGATCCAGCCGGGCTAACAGCTGATGAATAGGAGACAATCTGCCTGGAGCATTCCTAATGATGAGGAGGGACAGAGAGGTTGTGCCAGCCTAATGCATACACAATCTAAGCCCCGGCCGTTGGGCACAGGGCTGCTAGTTTAAAAGTAAATTAAGACTATAACTGCATCATCAGCCGAACGGACCCCAGGACAGATCTTGGATTAAAAACAGCTATCCGAAGGTACAAGCGGTTTGAGGGGGGGGGGGGGGGGGTCAGATTGTGGGTACAGAGTCGCTTTAAGCTAACTGATCTGAATTCAGTTTTTTTTCAAGACTACAAACTATCCAGGCATCGCCGTTCCCTAACCTTGGGCATTTGAACTATTGCAAAAGCAGAAGGCTGTTTGAGTATGATGTGAGTTGTATACTTTCAATAGCTAGAGAGCTGTAGGTTGGAAAACATTGATGTGTCTGTTTATTTGGAATCAATTCACCATTTTATATATACACAGATTTCTTCCTCAGTGCCTCACATTTACTGTGCCTGATGTGTCAGAGTTGGCATCGATGTTACATAGTCGTGAATTCAAATGCCATGAGCCAAAACACTTCAAAATCTAATTTTGGTGCATTACCTTTGCCTTAAAGGAGACCTGTCACCCCCTTTGCCGGGGTGACAGGCTCCCGACCCCCAGCCAGATCTTCTTATACTGACCTGATCCTGCAGAGTCCCACTCCCGGAACGGAGATATCCTGGTCAGAAGCTGGCGCGCGCTGTGGACATAAGGTCCGGCGTCCATAGAGAATAAATGGAGCCAGACGCATTTCTGCAGCACGCACGGTTCCATTCATTCTCTATGGACGCCGGGCCTATCTCCACAGCGTGCACCGGCTTCTGACCAGGATATCTCTGTCCCGGGATGGGCTCTGGGAGCAGGACTCTGTGGGAATAGGTCAGGATAAGGGGATCTAGCTGGGGGTCGGGAGCCTGTTACCCCGGCATGGGGGGTGACAGGTCCTCTTTTTAAATGGAATCTGTCAGCTGCAATTCATGTTCAAAGCCGCTGGCAATGTCAGGTGCTAGGCCAAGGAGACACATGGTACCTTTCACATATCTATCTGTGCTCTAATAACGTAGAAAAATGCTTTTATCATCTGATGCAGTGCAAGAGGCTTTACCAAGCTCTCGGCTGGAATGCCTCCTCGCTTCCCTCTTATCCCTGTTTCTATTGACAGTCAGCTTCCAGCACTGAGCCCTGCTTCCACATCTTGCACCTGTGCCCAATCTTTAGGCACTGTAACAAGATTTGCAATCCACATTGGAGAGCGGATCTCCCTAGCATGATGTGAAAGAGTTGTATACTTAAAATTCATGAGCATAGCTATCCATAAAATAGTTTATTTTATTAAAACAAAATCATTCATACGGATTAAAAACAAGGGAATAAACAATGTCCAAAATGCAACACAACAGGACAATAACGCAGCATGGGTAAACAGACCGTGAACATACTGTATATTACTAAATTCCTCTACCCAATACATCTACAGATAGCAGCCAATAAAGTGCTCAGTGCGTTTCCATACTAGTCGTTCATATAGCCAGCACACATCACCATTACCTATACCACCTATTGTTGCTATAAGGTATCTCCACGCATCAACCGGGGACCAAAATTCACTGTAACAACTTACCCATCGTGCTGCGATTGTCCTGATGCCAACTCTGACGTACTTTTTGCCGATATTAGCTTTGACTAATGAGTGACTAGTATGGAAACGCACTGAGCACTTTATTCATTACGTTATGTTCACAATCTGTTTACCCACGCTGCGTTATTGTCCTGTTGTGTTGCATTTTGGACATAGTTTATTTTATTAAAACAAAATCATTAATACAGATTAAAATCAAGGGAATAAACAATTTTATGGATATCTATGCTCATACTTTTTAGTATACAATATTTTAAGTGAGTTCTATCCTTACTATTGGTAAGAAATGCGATGTAGATATTTACCTGAGTTGTTACATAGATTGATATTAAGGTAACATTGCAGATTGGAGCTTAAGAGGCCTAATAGATATTACAAGAAGGCAAAATGCTATAGAATTAAAATCCAGAAAGAAAAGTGAAACAAGACTAAATTTTCCACATTTTATTAAAAATAAAGTGCTGTAATAAAAAAAGGTCATAAACTGCAAATCAACACAGGGAAGCAGACTGTACAACAGGACTCACCAACACCACATACTGACAAAACATTTGGCACAGAAAAGCTGCACGTACATATTTACAACAGATGGGACGTTTCCATGCATGCATTGTGATAAGGTGCGCATTCCTCTCTTTTTTTTTTGCAACACAGGTAAGGTTATGTCAGAGTCCTAGTGGTCCTCTATATTCAGTGTAGTACCGGTAAATATCCCTGTCAAGCAGCAGCTGGTTCACAGCATTGTAGATCTGTTTTATAGCATGTACACTACAGGTAGTCACTGAACGTCTGCATGTAGAACACTAAGGAAATTTTGTCTTTGCTACAGGAGTTATAGTATAGCGGCTGTGCTTTAGATCAGATGCTACTGAGTCAATACTGTACAGTCAGAGATGTATTCGCTATTCCAAAGTAGTTTTATACAAATCGACATTGATCAATGCTCCTTGGGCTGCACCGAGACGGGAAACTAAAATTCTAGGGCAGAAAGGTCTATAGATTATTGTTCTGTAACGTGAGTAGAAAAGTAGGAGCTGGATTATAGCTGAGGTACGTGTGCTTTATAAAGAAGTAGCTATACTATAGCCCACTGAGAGGATAGATCTGTAGTCCTTAGTACCATTCTCACTCAGAGTTTGTTGTGTATAAAAATGGCAGCTGCCTGAGATATTCCCAAGGATTTATCTGCACAAAACCACTTTGTAATCTATACAATATCTATCTAGTAGCCAGACAACTACTTTGGTATTTTTCAACACTGTTCAGACTAATCTGCAGGAAAACAAGAACAGACATTTATGGCACTCTTGGAGTGTAGAGCGTGTTCTTGCAGTTTATTCTCAGACACTCTACGATCAGTATCTTGCATTAGCCGAGGAAGAGTGTGATTGCCACTTCCATAACATCTTCCAAGTCATAGTTTACACCAATGATAAACAATGTCTAAAATAAGCGCAGGATGTCTTACCATCCAGACTTTGAGTATGTTAACAAAGTCCCACGTTATGAAGGCACTGGAAAAAGTGTGACAGGCGAGATTCTGACAGCTCACAAACAATGCTATGTATTTTTCCCTACTGGTCACTTGGTGCACACTACTGGTAAATCTGTCGATACTAACAGGACACATCCCGTACACACACATTTTCTCAAAAAAAAAAAAAAAAATTAATAAATGTACAATATTTACACCCCACCCTCTGAACAAAACAAAAAAAAACCTATATGTTGTCATTTCTAACAAAAGTATAAATTAAATAAATCTGTGTGTGTATCTTTTATACTTTAGGCAGAGTATAGCTGGTTGTTGGTGCCGTAACACCAGATCCTGGTTTCACATTTTTTAAACAAAGTAAAAAGGTAATGACAATACAGAAAAAAAAAGAAATAAAACAGAAATAATAATAATAATTGATGTTTCCTCAAAGGTTTAGGATGTGGATGAACATCAGCAGTAGATGGTTGCTTGGACGACGTGGCAAATATCTGACAATTCCTTTGTCTGACAGAAGGGCTTCTTACCCCCGCAGTAGAATATTGCTACCAGTTGGCAATGTACCCGACCTATATTCTGAACACCCTTTTTTCAGGGCTAATGCCTGATTCTTATTGTGCTTCTCATAAAAAATAAAGCCTGCCAACACTGACAAAACGTTCATTGGTTGCTCAGAATTACAAAGTCCGGACGCTCAGTGATCTACAAAACGTTCACAGGTACAACATTCTTGATGATCTTCCTACATGGCCATGAGGACTTCCAACGACATTTGGTTTTCTCCATAACCGATACTGAAGACCAGCCATAATGGAGGAATAACACTAGTATCCAAACGTTCTACTAACCAAGTGCAAATTTCTCAAAAGATGGTCCTTGCACACAGTTTATCAAATGAGTGTTGAAATGGTAATGTGCTACCTGGAGGCCAAGTGTGCACACGCTCCCAAACACAATTGTCATTCTGTGCCTAGAAACCATGATGATGATTGTAACAGAAGATGATGTGCTATCTTTCCACAATGTACACTTGTATACTTTCTGCACACAGAAGCTATCCAAGTATAGGTAGCCTGGGTTGACAATCAAGTTTTGACCATCATCATTAAGTTGCATGCACACACATAGAATACTTGTGGATCACAAAGCCTCGTTGAGCAGTTGCTTGTGTGGTCCCATAGTAGTTTGTGGGTTCAGGAATGTATTCGGTTTAGTCTCTCATACCACAGAATCTCTTATCTCTGAGCCTAGTCGTACCCTCGGTCTTGGGCATGCTGCTGTTACCTCCACCAGAGTGTCCTTGACATTCAGAGGTCTTTTCTCTGATTCTGATACAATTTTACTAGCGACCAAAGGGTCATGAACAGGAGTGCTGATGATATAGTTGTCATTTAGAGTCTGATAACCCTTATGGTCAGCTTGTGGGATAGGAACACTGCTTCCATTTAGAGGCACACTTTCAGCATTTTTACGTGGCTTCTTGTCTGAGTTTTCTACTGGCTTCAGAATGGATTTCATCCCACTGCGATGTTTGTACAAAATGCACAATGTCATAATGACCAATACCACCACAAATAATATAGTCATTATTAAAAATTCATTCCAGTATGATTTCCCTAATAGCTGGGCAGAGTTACCACCCGAGACTGAGGAAATAAATTTTGAGGTGTTGACAACCTTGTCAATGGCACTAACTTGGTGAAAGATCATTTCTGTTTGAGCCCTTTGCGTGGTTGGTCTTACGAAGTTCTCTGATGTCACACAGTACTTCACCATCATCTTCTTGAAATCCTTCTCTACTGACCAGCATTCATATGTTCCCAGCCTTTCAGGACTGTTTAAGAGAATGAGGTCTCCAGTTTCTAATACAAAATATGAGGCATCAATAGCTTTTTCATTGTGAAGCCATTGACGTGACGCTAAGTTGGATAACAAGTTGCAAGGCAATGTAGTAGCATTATTCGGCCTTAGCACAATCTTCTTACACTCAACCTCTCCTGTGAATAAAACATCAATAATAGGAATTAATGGTCATTTCTACTTACTTTTGCATCTCATCTATCTATCTATCTATCTATCTATGGCTTTAGCCTACTCTCTCTCTTTCCCCACATTTTGGCTTCTCTCTCTTTATATCTTTTCTTATCTCCCTCGCTCTCTCTACTTGCCGCCTTCTCTCTCTCTTTACATTTTCCCTCTCCCTGTCTACATCTTCCCTTCTCTCTCTCTTTCTCCATCTTGCCTTCTCTCTCTCTCTCTCCACATCTTCCTTTCTTTCTCTCTCTACACATCTTCCCTTCTATCTCACTCTCACTCCATCTCGCCTTTTCTATCTCTCGCTCTACATCTTGTCTTCTTTCCATATCTCACCTTCTCTCTACACCCCCCCCCCCCCCCCCCGCGCTATCCATCTGTAACATACTGAATCATTTCTATTAGCGACTTACCCTTTGTAATAAGAACACGTCCAGAAGGTCCGGAGCTATTGCTCTGCTGGCAAAGTTTTTCAGTATCTGCATTTTCAATATCTTGGAGCCAGTGTCTAGGATACAGAAAATCAGCCGTAAATAAAGGAAATCTATGTATGTAATCATCACTGCCAAAAAGACATAAAATAGGGACCACTCACTGGGCATTTGGGTCATGTGAATGGTGGTGGACACTGCGGCAGCCCTTCTTGCTCCAAGCACAGTAGGGATCACGTGAAAGGATGCATTCCCCACAGCTTGCATACATACTGCAGTTTGAGACAGGAACTTGTACTACCATGGAACGAGATGAGGCGTAAACCAGGTTCTATGGAAGAGAAAACAACATATGAGTTTCCAAGGCTACAAATGGAAAATCAAGATGTCAGCAGTCAATGCATGTCAACCGATTGCTTAATAAGACGTAGATATGGATTTTTTTTTTTTTACTACAGGAAAGGCTTATTGCGTCTGTAAAGAAGTAAGCTAATATTAAATGGTTTGTTAGATACAGTATGTTTTGTCAAGCTATTTTAAAATAATAAAATAACCAGTGATGAGAAAGGGTAGAGGTGTATATTGTGGTTCTAGAAGAATACCGATCAATAGCTCAGTATCTATGCTCCAGTTAACACCAAGCACAATGGCCACTACTACTGCTCTGCTACTATGGGGTCTTCCATTCAGTTAGAGTAATATCTATTCCTATCTCATGGACAATGCCCTATTACTGGGAGGATACATGATGTGGATGAATGCATTCTGTGAATATGTTGGCCCAATTTAAAGTGAATTCACTTTTATTAAGTTACTTTTACTTGTGTAGCCTACAGTGAAGTCAGACCTTGTTCTTACCTTGCTGTGATCGATCAGTAGCTCCTGAACTGGATCTGCACCGGGGAACAGTTTAATCTCTTCAATAACGTGGACTTTTTTATTCACATGGACAGCCTTGTGCAGCCGTCCGTCATCTGTGGAATGGAAAGCATTGTTAAGATTGGTAATAATAAAAGGTGGATAAAACGGTGCCAGGATTGAGAGTGTACAACCGCATTAACCCTTACCTGTCCCCAAGAACATGACATCATAGGTTTTCTTCAGCCCCTTGACTCTCTGCACGCTGATCTGCTGATAGAGCATCTGGGTCTGGAGAAGCAGAGGCTGGCTCCTCACAGGACTGTCCATCAAGAAATGGTCCTTGATGAAGTTCAATACTCGGTCAGGCATTTGTAGGGAGGAATTGATTTTCATGTTCCTTGCTTTGTTAGTGATGCACTGTTGGGAGGAAAAGATATGAATGAGCTATACGTAGTATGATTGGCTTCAATGAGCTGTGTCGCTTTGCCAGACGATGTACAACTTGATCAGTAAACACTGCAGAATAAATAGTCTTTCATTGTATAAGACTTTGCTGCTAGAATGTATTCACTTACACACAGCTATAGCTATAGTAAAAGCGGACATTGTTTGCCTCAGGCTGATGTCAGTTTGGGGGGGAAACCGGTATTACAGGCAATTTAAATTAAAGTATTTAAGATTTTGAGGTCACAAGTTTCGATTGATAGAGTCTGAGCGTCCAGACCCGCACGATTGCTACATAGAGCTGGAAGAGACATTTGGCCTTGCTCCCTGGCTCACTTCAGGAGTCAGGCTCCATGGACTTACTATAGAAGCTGATCCCTGCAATAAAATGGAGAGTGTCCTGTGGTTTTAATTCTACATGTTTATAATGTCAGGGAGTGAAGTGCTTAGCCATGCACTTCTCCCGACTCTAACTAGCAATCAGTTGGGCTCCCACAGCCAGACCCTGACTGATGAGAATTCTTGACATTGTCTGAGACAGTAACACTTTACAGTTATTTATACACAGGATAACTAGCTAATCACTGAGGGCCTGACTGTTCAGACCCCCACCAATCACAAGAAAAGAAACCAATTACTCATCAAGTAAATGGAGCAACAGCGCATGCTCGACCCTTTTCCATTCATTCTCCATTGGAAGTCCCATAGACTGTGACTGCATTGTTGACCAAGCATTTCCTTTACATTCACAATTTATCTATATTTTCATGATCAATGAGAGGGGTCTGATGATCGAATTCAGACTGAATAGATAAAGAGCTCCTATGGATAGGGGATCATTTTAAGCTGGAGATTATTCCTTTAACTGACTTTCCATAGGGTATGTGAGACCTTAGTATGGGGGGGGGGGGAATGAAGATTGTATGAAGGCTTTGGTATTCAGTGTGGCTTACGGTTTACAGCACTGTGGAATATATGGGTCCTAAATCATAATGAAAAATAATGAACTAACACAATCTACTAAAAACTCTGTACTGCATACAGTTGTCCATGAGGGGGCAGTGTTGACACACATTACCCAATAAAAAGACAAGCGTTCTTGAAATTTTAGCAAAGAGATCAAAGGGAACAACAGTGTCTGATCCTGTGCACTGCTTGCTTTTCCACTACACAATTGTATGTCCATACATGGCTTTCTATAAGAAAAAACACCATATACTTACAGCTCCGGGTCGTGGCTCTGGGACAGAATTGGTGTATGTACTCCACTGCTGAGATTCCCGGTTTACTTCCTTATAGAGGCCACTGAACGCCCTCTGCACATCACTCATTGAGAAGGCACATACTGCTGAACTTCCAACACCCCCCTTGTTCCTGAGGAGAAAAATACATTTCTAGAATAAGTTTCAATATGGGCCTAGTGCATCTAAAGCTACCAGATTCATTTATCATAGTTACGGCAGATACACTATGTACCCCATGTGCTTATAATTATAGTGATCCAAGTAATGCAATTTAATGGTCACATAAACAAGCTCGGGGAACTGAGAAGTAGGACAAAGCGGCCATTACGAAACAAAGGAAAGGCTGAAATGTAGTTCACAATACAAGACAGTAATGAACGCTAAAAACAGTTTTCACAGCTAAGTCGCAGCATGGGACTTGTTAAAGGAAAGCCCAAAATCATGGGTGTTCCTCACATTCACACATAGAATGAATACTAATAGCGTTCTGCTTACCACTGGGAATTAAAGACCCCATAGAAAATGGTATTCATCCAGTGTTCCCCTCCTGGGGTGAGGACAAACATGTCCTTCAAGACATTAAAGGGGAAGCCATCTTCTGGGCGATTGCAAAGGAGCTGGGCCTTCAGGAACGTGGTCCACCTCTTCTGTAGGACACGCTCACCACCCAGGTCACCCTAGGAAAGGAAGGACATGATTGTGCTGTCAAGTCAATCATAAGAGACAATAGCCAATTATATAATTAGATAATAAGCCAGATCTTGTTATGGAGTTAACACTGTGCACCTTGCACCCTGACCAAAAGTGCAAATTCATGTGCAATCTGTGCCTACTACATCATATCGACAACGATCAATTGACAGAAGAATAAACCAGCCTGGCATAACGTCAGCCTTTTTTTTTTTTTTTTTAAAGCGGTGGGGGAGGACGAGTTATGCATAAATGGGAATGCCTCTATACATAGAACACGCAAGAAGAAAGTGAAATCACATCAGTTAAGGTGGTACATGGACAGACCCATAAGGCCCCTAGTTGGAAAATTTCTCTTTGATGAATTATATACATGCCGCTCCTGACAATATGATGTTCTTTGCTCCGAAAGACTACATAATCTGAGATGAAATGGAATACATACATGTATACTGATCACTATAAATTATGCTTTAAGTAATAGCTGGCACTTGAAATGGGATAGAAATCCCATCGCCACCCTTATTTGTTATGAATGTAAAGCAGGGGTGGAGAACATCTGGTCCGCTAGGTCCTCCAATCCAGCCCTCACCCCACCAACTATTAAAAAAAGTTATAAGCATGCTGCGCCTGCCCACCTCATCACCGCACTCCTTAGCGGTCAGTAAGCAGGGAGTGTGCTGTGGAAGTGGGTAGGCTTACAGTCCCTGGCCTAGATGGCTGCTCACTGCCATCCCCATGTACTGCCATGCTGCGTCTCATTATGTGACGTAACTCAGCAGTCTTCCTGTTGATTAGACAAGTACGCCGCTACACTCTCAGACCGCCTCCACAACAGTGAACAGCAACACGGCCGTCCTGCGCTTTTGTAATTATAATCCCTGGAGGGAGAAGATGGAGCTATGCTAGGTTAAACTTAATGATTGAGTGGTGGGCATTGGTCTCGCTGCAGTGGGGGTATTCATGGGTACAGCTTGTGGTAGTATTATATTCAGGGGCACAGAGTTTGGCATCAATATATTCACTGGTACAGCGTGCGGCAACATAATATTCTGGGGCACAGGGTGCGGCAACATAATATTCTGGGAAACAGCGTGCGGCAGTATTATATTCTGGGGCACAGGGTGCGGCAACATAACATTCTGGGGCACAGCGTGCGGTAGCATTATCCACGGGGGCACAGTGTGCGGCAGCATTATACACTGGGGCACAGCGTGCGGCAGCATTATACACTGGGGCACAGCATGCGGCAGCATTATATTTAGGGGCACAGCATGTGGCAGCATTGTACACCGGGGCACAGCGTGCGGCAGCATTGTAAACCGGGGCACAGCGTGCGGCAGCAATGTACATCAGGGCACAGCGTGCGGCAGCATTGTACACCGGGGCACAGCGTGCGGCAGCATTGTACACCGGGGCACAGCGTGCGGCAGCATTGTACACCGGGGCACAGCGTGCGGCAGCATTGTACACCGGGGCACAGCGTGCGGCAGCATTGTACACCAGGGCACAGCGTGCGGCAGCATTATATTCAGGGGCACAGCGTGCGGTAGCATTATCCACGGGGGCACAGTGTGCGGCAGCATTATACACTGGGGCACAGCGTGCGGCAGCATTATACAGTGGGGCACAGCGTGCGGCAGCATTATATTTAGGGGCACAGCATGCGGCAGCATTGTACACCGGGGCACAGCGTGCGGCAGCATTGTAAACCGGGGCACAGCGTGCGGCAGCATTGTACACCGGGGCACAGCGTGCGGCAGCATTGTACACCGGGGCACAGCGTGCGGCAGCATTGTACACCGGGGCACAGCGTGCGGCAGCATTGTACACCGGGGCACAGCGTGCGGCAGTATTATACACCAGGGCACAGCGTGCGGCAGCATTATATTCAGGGGCACAGCTTGTGGCAGCATTATATTTAGGGGCGCACCGTGTGGCAGCATTACATTCAGGGGCGCACCATGCAGCAGCTTTATATTCAGGGGCGCACCGTGCGGCAGAATTATATTTAGGGGCACAGCGTGCGGCAGTATTATACACCAGGGCACAGTGTGCAGCAGCGTTATATACCGGGGCACAGCGTGCGGCAGCATTATATACCGGGGCACAGTGTGTGGCAGCATTATATTTAGGGGCACAGCGTGCAGCAGCATTATATTCAGGGGCACAGTGTGTGGCAGCATTATATTCATGGGCACAGTGTGTGGCAGCATTATATTCAGGGGCACAGTGTGTAGCAGCATTATATTTAGGGGCACAGCGTGCGGCAGCATTATATTCAGGGGCATTTTGGTAATTTTCTTTGGTATTTTTTTTTTTTCCTGCAATTTTGTACAACCCTCAAACTATGAATATTTTTGTTTGTTCTCTCACCTTGCATACTCGAGCAATTCGAGACACAAATGGATTCTTAACAAAATCAAACTCTTTTGCCGTCTCAGTGAAGAAGAAATAAATCTTATCATCATCACCAACAGTGTTCCCTTTGGGAAGACTCTCTGGAATATGAGCCGAGCCAACAAAAGCTGGATCTGCAATGACAAAGCAGAGGATAATGAGTTTAATAGCAGGTCCTGTGCACATAATCACAGAGTCAGCACAAGCATACATCCCAGTCTGATGAGTACTCAGACTATGCTCTTATTTACATACTACAAAGTACTCATCCCAAATTATCTTCCAACACGCCTCCATTGTCGCCTAGTCTAAATTACACCAACCCAGCCATATCATCTGTAAGTATAGTATAATAAAGGGTTTGTGCTCTTTGGGTTTAGGAGCAGAGGAAAGGATGTTAGAGATTCCTAACAATCGGCCTGTTCTATTTTAACTATAGAAAACCTGGATTGAACCCTACAGGCAAATATTTGCAATTTAGGAAGGATCTGCATACATCAAAGGTGGTTCCTGATCTCTATCAAAAGCCATGTTACTGTATGTCTGAACACATGCTTATCAGAGAAGTAAATCAAAGGTCAACCTTGGAGCCAGTTCATGGAGGTCTCGGTTTTCAGAGTAATTTTGCTGTCATCACTCTTGTAAATAATAGGCTCATTTCCTTGGAAGGTACTGACAGTGCCTCCATACATGTCCCCATCTGGAACAGAGACAGAAGAATAGATTAAGCAGTGTACAGAAAATCGGGGAAATCACGAATCCTCCATTGGGGATCCAAGAAGAAATTACAGGACATTTAAGGGAGACTATTATAAAGCTCTTGGAGGCACTGTACTTACCAACCATTAGAGCAGAGGACCTATATTCTGGATCAAAAGGGCATCGGCCCCTTCCATCTTCCATGATGGGGATACCATCTGAATCTGTTTCCAAAGCAAAATCATGGGTTCTCTAGAATGGAAAAAGATTTGCCCAACTGTTAAGATATGGTTTTTAAGGACAAGAAAATGTGTCAGTGAGAATATACAAACTCTATGCAGATATTACTAGACAGCATAAGACCCCAACTGAAGCCCTATTCACACAGCATTTTGTTCATGCATTACAGATTTACATCTGAATATCTCCCAATCAGTAGTGGATTATAATAGGGGTGTTTCGGGCGGCAGCCCGGGGCCCTGAGCTCCTGGGGGGCCCATGACCACCCAAAAAGACTTATACTTTCAGTGGTGTACTGTCTCCTGGCTACACTTCCGCCATGATTTGCAAAAATCACAGTTTTTTAATGGCAATTTTGCACAAATCAGGACATCATGACATTATCTATACTGTGCTATGAACACCACGCTAGTGCTGCCAAAGTTACAGTGGGGTGGGGGGGCCCAGGCTTGGTGAACAGCCCAGGGCCTATGGTAAGGTTAATCTGCCCCTGCTCCCAATAAGTATTCTGGTATTTACAATGATTACATGTTATTCTTTAAAAAAAGACTAACACAGTATAAGCCTATGTTTACACACATTAAGCGACGGTCTCCAATTGATCTTTAGGGCGCCAGAGTTCAGATGCGGGCACATCTGTGTGCGCCCGCATCAGAACTCCCCACTGCATACTATGGAGTGTGCGGCCGGAGCCGATCGCTCCATAGTGTGCACTGACAGGGTTTTCTGCGGCCGCTATTCACTGAATAGCGGCCGCAGAAAACTGACACGTCAGTTTTCTACTGCGGCACGAGAGATCCCGGCCAGAGCGTATACTATGTGTATACGCCGCGGCCGAGATCCAATAGAAAGCAAGGCAACGTATGTTTTCGTACAAAATAAGGCCATTGTTGCCGATTGCAACAATGGCCGTACTTTTACGAAAATCTATCTTTTGTGAGCATAGCCTATAGGTGTAAAGAAGACAACAGATTTAAGGGTACATCACTTGATTCATGGCGATGCATTCGATCAACTGACATCAAGGTCTTTATGTGAACAGCCCCTTACATCTATGGCCAGCTTCCCTAGCAGACTACATCTAGTTACTGGAGTTCCATAAGCAGGGCACATTACAGGACCCATCTAAAAATGGACAAGCTGCATCCTAACTGCTTGCTATATACAGTACACTTAGGCCTCATTCACATTTTCAGTAGTTTTTCAGGACTGTATATTATATCCACAATTGTAAAAACACAATCTGCAAAAATTTTGTCCACAGTGCATCATTGTGGATGTTTCTTTCACAAAAATTAAAGATCTGCAAAAATGACAAACGTTCCCATAGACTTCTATGGGTGCCACAATTATAGCCAGTACTAGGACATGTCCTATTTTTTGTGAGACATCCGTAAAACTACAGATTCGCAGTGTGAACTACAGTGTTAAAACCCTAATAGAAATCAATGTTCGCTAAATTTAACCATAATTTATAGAACATATGAATAAGGCTTTACTCTTTTCTTGTGCCATGCTTCTTCTATATATTGGACCTCACGCTCCACATACCTTCAGCTCAACACTTTCTGAATCTATTCTTACTGTCGCTTAGAATTCTTCACTTTTTGGCCGCGGTGTACAGATGTGTGTCACTGCAATGGCTTCATGTAGCATGGGATTTTATAATTGGCTTCACTGTGAGAGGCAATGAAGCAGGCAGAATGTGTTTGTGTGTGCCTGTTTACAATGATTACACGTTAGCTTGGGTACCCTTGAGTATCAGCGCATCTGTGCATAGGCAATCGCATTTATCGTTTTGTCAGAACCAGTTGGCGTATGGATAAATATTGGTATACTTAATAATCCTCAGGTATTCCATGGATAAATAGATGCGCTTTTGGCTGTTTTACCCAGATTATTGTTAACCGCTTAGGTGCCGTTTCTGAATAACAATGTGGTTAATGATTTTTCTTGTGGGTGTAAAGACATAAGATCGGTCTGATGGGTGTCGGTATGTGGGTACAAGCATGGATTGATGTTGTGGGTGTTTAATATACTGGGATGATACGAGTGAAGTCACTACAACAACACTGGGCAGGTTTCAGCCTATGGCCTATATACAGCACATAATAATGCCTCATTCATGGAGGCAGACAAAAGTCCTGGAACGTGTAAAAATAAAAAATATAGGGAGAATATTAAATGATATAACCCGGAGGCCTCAGGTAAATAATTGCCAGGTTGTGGTAAGAAGAAAACACAGATCACTGCAATCCTGAATTCTCGTCTACTTCTATAGACTGCATAACCCACTTATCAATATATCACCCCATACAGCAATGGAAAAACATCATCTGCATGACTACAGCAAGACGAAGCATCAAACTCTAAAACAATAGAGATCATTAGGAAATCCACTATATTTGGGCCCCATTCACATCTTGTTGTTGATCTACGTTGCCAGTATAACTAATCTGCCAAATTGATGATCGCTTCATGTATTTTACACTTATTAGGCAAGGGCTGCACAGATATCGCTTACAATGTCCGTGCAGCCCTTGATGTACAATTATCGAACTGTATATGGGCTCAGTAAGGGAGCGCCAATCTAGCAGATTGGCGCTAGCTTACATCAAGTCATCAGGCCTTGTAATACGACCCTAACAGTGTACACATTCAGTCTATTACTGAAATGTATACTTTTTTTTCTTGCAAGATTCAAAAGCATAGTCTACCAGATTTTTGAGCCTATTAAAATGGAAGTATACATTTAGACAATATGCAATTAGAGTCAATGGGGAAGATCTATCAAGCATGGTGTAAAGTGAAACTGGCTCAGTTGCCCCTAGCAACCAATCAGATTCCAACTTTCATTTTCCAAAGAGTCTGTGAGGAATGAAAGGAGGAATCTGATTGGTTGCTAGGGGCAACTGAGCCAGTTTCACTTAACACCATGTTTGATAAATCTCCCACAATGGGTTTACTGGGGATATGCCAAAAAAAGTTAATAAGGCAGATTCGCCACATAGCAATGAGCGCCCAATGCCTGATGATTTTAGGTGTGAACCAGCCTGATTCGGACGATCAGTCCGTGTAATAGGGCCCTAACTCTTATCATTCCTGTAACTTCCTCTGGGACTTGCATCTATCAGTCATCTATACTGTGGATATGACATATTTCTAAAGTGAGAATACACCTTTAATTAAAAAAAGTTTCTCACTAATTATTAATAGCAGAAAGGGTTTTGGGCTTTTTTTAGCGCCAGTTTTTATTTTCACCATTGGCTAAGTTTCCAAATAATGGTTGGATTTGTCCAACAGAAAGTGGGTAACAATGTCCGACAAGTGGGTGATGTCATCTGCCAGTCTTGAGTTCTCGTGCTAATACCATCAATCAATAAAACCAAATATTTATCAGGAATAATATTCCACAGAATTATTTTTAAATGATATTTTAAACCATAACCGTTAATGACGTGTATGAACACAATTAATTCATGTAACCTCCTGTATTATAACACCAAACTGCATTTAGCAAAACTCCTATGATGCAGTCTGTGAGATAAGCTGGCCATAAACAGCAGCTTTCTTCTCCATATACTCAAATATACATCCAAGGCTTGTTCGAGCATGCATGGTTATTCAGCCGGGGGATGGGGAGATGCCAATGTTGGACACTTCTATGGGCTAGCAGACTAAAAGATTAGGTATGTCAAAATTCAGGATACCCGATCCTTGTTTTCCCAGATGTCTACTGTCAAGAAAGCTTCATATACAATAGAGTATGAATGGATACCACCGACAAAAAAAAAAAATGTATTAAATGTGCTTTGGCAGCTTTAGTTTTTCATAGGTCTTATAACTGTACAATCCCAGGTGTGAAGTCCTTTTCGAGAAAATAAAATAAACAGAACAAGTGTGCAGACACACTAGCAATGAATTCTGGAAGATTTCAGCTTAGAAGCCTGCAGAATTAAAGTGCTTACTTTAAAGCTCACTCCCCCCCCCCCCCTCTCCCCCCCCCCCCCCCCCCCCCCCCCCCCAAAAAAAAAAAAAAAAACACAACAAAACAACCTTTTGACGTCTCAAAATTTTTATCGGTCAGAGTGTTTAGACTGCCGCGATCAGGAGAATTAGTATGGAGAGAAGCAAACCACATCCTACTTCTCTATGTGAGAAATACGGCCCAATAGATCTACATCAAGTGACACAGAGCCACACAGACTAGACAGAATGCATTAAAAGGTAACTCCGGGTAGAGGTAAAAAATTAAATAAATTAAAACTTATGCAGAAGCATATAACAATACTTACCTTTCTATCCCAGTTTTTAAACTACCAAAAATCCATTTGTTTTGTTCTGTTTTGTGTTTCTGCACTTCCTAGTTTAGCAGATGTACTCAGTACTACAGGTTCCAGAATGCAATGCTTTCCCTCAGCTGTTCCATCACAGTCCCCACCCTGCACATTCCCCGCCCAAATCTATTGCAGAACATCTAGGCTGTGTTCACACATTGCAGTTTCATAGTGTTACTGAATTATTTGCAGTACTTTATCATTTCATACCCGCGCAGCATGCTGTACTCTCTACCTGTAATGCTGATATTGGAATAAAGCAAAGAATTTTTTAAATAATTTTTTCCCCCCTTTCCACGCACATATTATGATCAAGCATCTTTTATCTTTGAAGTTGATTCCCACAAAAAGGACTTTATCCGATATTATCTTACATGGGATATACTGTTTATGCCTTGTTTTTGTGCAGGTGGGATTGGCAGTGTCGGCTCTTATCTTCTCTGCTGTTTAGCATTATCTATTTGTGTTACTGCATCATTTTTGTGCAGATGCTGCAGTACTGCAATGACACTTCAACATGTGTGAACACAGCCCTAATTTCTCTGTAGACTTTTGCACAATCAGCGAAAGTTGAAACCTGCCGAGAAGCGCAGACTGAGACTAGCAGACACACACAATGTGAGACAGAGGCATGGAAGATTTGTCTCCTAGGGGGGGATAGCAGCAGGAGCAGGAGCCAATGTAGATTGACACAGAGGCCATTTTTTTTTTCACTTCCTTGATTTCTATAAGCTACCAGTGTGGCAGAACAGTACAGATACAGTAATACATTGTATAGATACATCTATATAACTTTTAATGTACTTTTAATAGAAAACAAGTTTTTCTTATCCGGAGTTCCCCTTTAATTGGGGACTTCTCCTAACTTGCTCTGATTGGTCACAGTCTGAACACTTAAGGCCCCATTAAACACACAGATTATTGAAGCCGAAGCTAGGGACAGACTATAAACAAAGAACAGGTCATAAAGAAAAGACTTAGATTTCTCCTCTTTTCAAATCCATTCCTGGCTTTGGCTTCAAGAATCTGTCAGATAAATCTGTGTGAGTAATAGGGCCCTTAGACCCTGACTGATGAGAACTTTTGATGCCCATTTAAAAGGCATGTATCACCTAAATTTTCTTCTACTGATTAAAGTTACATACACAAATGTGTTCTTTTATTCTAATCTGTTTCCATTTTCAGACAGTAATTTTTTTTATTTCACTCCTTAAAGATATAATGTTTCCACAACAGATTATAATTTTGTGATCCCAGGTACACTTCTAATAGAAAGCTAAGCAGCGTCATTACTAGCCCAACCCAGACAGGGTGTGACAATTCTGCGATATAGCTGAAGAAGTGTGCTTACGATATAGGTGCAGTTGGGGCTGAAGGCGTACGTTCCACAGGTGTAGAGGTGTGTGCTGTTCAGCTGCAGGAGGATCTTAATATAGTTCTGACAATCTCTCTGAAACAATAAGAAACAAGACTCAAGTTATTTGCTGTCACATAACCTAGTATTGATCATTAACTCACCGCATGGTGTCATTGGGGGCAATGATCACCAAAAGTGATAAGTAGCAAACAGCATTATATGGCCACACATCAAACGCTATGCATTTAAAGGTGAAGCTGCCACCAGCACTTAAAATGCCTGATCGTAGCTTTATACATAGTAATAATTGTTAAAATTCATACGTTTCAGATCAGTCTTAATAACTGTTAAGACATTACAATTGTTAGCTCCATTGGTCATTGTCTCTGACCTGACACATTTGCAATGGTCTAAAATTAAATTCTTGATAACTCCACCTTGGCTGCATGAATGCATTGAAAGACGTTGTCCTGGCACATAAGCGGATGAAATATGCCATCAATGTCCAAGGGCCAGGGCTCTGAACACTGTGACCCTGACAATGGCTGGAACAGTGTGTGATGCCATGACATACCAGGTTTTTTGTTGGGTCTGCCCTACTTTTTCCCTTTAAGTCCCTATTTATAACCAGACGTTTGACCTCTTCGGCAGCGATTCTCTTGTGGGTGGGGGGGGTTGGTTTAACAGAGAGCACAAGTTACAAAATATAGACAATCAGGGCCGCCATCAGGAATTTCGGGGCCCCATACAACCAAAGTGTCTGGGCCCCCCACATTAATAATAAAAAAAAAATAGTGTGTTCGCCCCACGCCTTGCTGGGAGGTATAATTTGGTTCCGATCAATCCTAGAGAACTGGCTCATATACCCCATTTTCCCCAGTGGCTTAAAATGTAACCTCTGTTATACAGTTATAAAATTGTAGAAATTAAATGTGAACAAGGTGCAATTCAAATAGACACTTACTTGTATAGCTGTCTCTTGTGCTCTGTATGCAGTGCATTATACTCACCCTTGCAACGTACAATTTATAGCGTGTCTACAAGCCCAGCGGGGCTCATTATGATGGAGACTAAAACTTATACAAGAGTGGGGTAGGGGTTCCCCTGTATTCGGAATGCTGTTGAGTACTAGGCAATGCCCCGTTTGGGATTATTGAATTTCGAGGGTCTGGGGGGCTGTTTGATTTGTATATGTTCACCAATATCCCCCCCCCCGGTATGCTCACTAACATAGAATATGTTGATAAGGCTAATATAATGAGGCTGTTCCATGTTAGTGAGCATATACAAATCACCCCCCCCCCCAGGCAGACTAGTTTAGCTCACCCAAGACAGTGATAGCGAATACATGGCGGTGAGAACGCTTTCTAGGAGATCCTGTTTGTGCAGCAGAGGTGTCTTTATCCTGCTCTGCATAGACCCTCGAAATTCAATAATCCCAGATGGGGCATTGCCTAGCACTCAACAGCATTCTGAATACAGGGGAACCCCTACCCCACTCTTGTATAAGTTTTAGTCTCCATCATAATGAGCCCCGCTGGGCTTGTAGACGCGATATAAATTGTACGTTGCAAGGGTGAATATAATGCACTGCATACAGAGCACAGGAGGCAGCTATACAAGTAAGTGTCTATTTGAATTGCACCTTGTTCACATTTAATTTCTACAATTTTATAACTGTATAACAGAGGTTACATTTTAAGCCACTGGGGAAAATGGGGTATATGAGCCAGTTCTCTAGAATTGATCTCACACACAGACACCAGCACACATGTATACAGACACCAGCACACATGTATACAGACATACAGACACCAGCACACATGTATACAGACACCAGCACACATGTATACAGACATACAGACACCAGCACACCAGGGCACGATGAAGTTTGAACTTCTGCAACCTGGAGAAATCACCTGATATCACCTGCAGTCCTATGTAACACCACATAACACAGTGGTATCTCTGAGTACAGATAATGTAGTAGATTTCACCTCCAGTCCTATGTAACAGCACAGATAACACAGTGATATCTCTGAGTATAGATCATGTAGTAGATGTCACCTGCAGTCCTATGTAACAGCACAGATAACACAGTGATATCCCTCTGAGTACAGATAATGTAGATGTCACCTGCAGTCCTATGTAACACCACAGATAACACAGTGGTATCTCTGAGTACAGATAATGTAGTAGTCACCTGCAGTCCTATGTAACACCACAGATAACACAGTGATATCTCTGAGTACAGATAATGTAGTAGCTGTCACCTGCAGTCCTATGTAACACCACAGATAACACAGTGATATCTCTGAGTACAGATAATGTAGTAGTCACCTGCAGTCCTATGTAACACCACAGATAACACAGTGATATCTGAGTACAGATAATGTAGTAGTCACCTGCAGTCCTATGTAACACAACAGATAACACAGTGATATCTCTGAGTACAGATAATGTAGTAGTCACCTGCAGTCCTATGTAACACAACAGATAACACAGTGATATCTCTGAGTACAGATAATGTAGTAGCTGTCACCTGCAGTCCTATGTAACACAACAGATAACACAGTGATATGTTTGAGTACAGATAATGTAGTAGCTGTCACCTCGGAGCCCCTACTAAATGATGTTCTACAAAATAAGAAAACCGTCATACAGGGACTCACAGGTGACGTCTTCTTTGATCTGAGGCGTCACTTTCCCTTTTCCTCTCCATCCGGCCCAGACCTCCATGATGATTCCTTCCAGATACGTTTCATCTTTTCAGAACCTGCGAGACAAACAATTTAGGCTCCGCACATTTCTAGCAACTTCCTTTCCTTTCTCCCCCCTATAGGCTCCCATAGTAACTGCGCTGTGTGGGATGTCCCCTGTATGTAGGATCCCCTGCTGTGCCCCCTGTATGTAGGATTCCCTGCTGAGCCCCCTGTATGTAGGATCCCCTGCTGTGCCCCCATGAGCTAATAATGCCCCTAGAGGTGGCCCCCATGAACTAATAATGCCCCCAGAGGTACCCCCATGCACTAATAATGCCCCCAGAGGTACCCCCATGCACTAATAATGCCCCCAGAGATGCCCCCATGAGTTAATAATGCCCCCAGAGGTGCCCCCATGAACTAATAATGCCCCCAGAGGTGCCCCCATATACTAATAATGCCCCCAGAGGTGCCCCCATGAGCTAATAATGCCCCCAGAGGTGCCCCCATATACTAATAATGCCCCCAGAGGTGCCCCCATACACTAATAATGCCCCCAGAGGTGCCCCCATGAGCTAATAATGCCCCCAGAGGTGCCCCCATAGGTGCCCCCATGAGCTAATAATGCCCCCAGAGGTGCCCCCATATACTAATAATGCCCCCAGAGGTGCCCCCATGAACTAATAATGCCCCCAGAGGTGCCCCCATATACTAATAATGCCCCCAGAGGTGCCCCCATGAGCTAATAATGCCCCCAGAGGTGCCCCCATATACTAATAATGCCCCATATACTAATAATGCCCCCAGAGGTGCCCCCATACACTAATAATGCCCGCAGAGGTGCCCCCATACACTAATAATGCCCCCAGAGGTGCCCCCATACACTAATAATGCCCCCAGAGGTGCCCCCATACACTAATAATGCCCCCAGAGGTGCCCCCATACACCAATAATGCCCCCAGAGGTGCCCCCATACACTAATAATGCCCCCAGAGGTGCCCCCATACACTAATAATGCCCCCAGAGGTGCCCCCATATACTAATAATGCCCCCAGAGGTGACCCCATACACTAATAATGCCCCCAGAGGTGCCCCCATACACTAATAATGCCCCCAGAGGTGCCCCCATGAACTAATAATGCCCCCAGAGGTGCCCCCATATACTAATAATGCCCCCAGAGGTGCCCCCATGAGCTAATAATGCCCCCAGAGGTGCCCCCATATACTAATAATGCCCCATATACTAATAACGCCCCCAGAGGTGCCCCCATACACTAATAACGCCCCCAGAGGTGCCCCTAAAAAAAAACAACATCCTACTCACCTAATCCGCGCTGTGCAGGCAGCAGCTCTTCCTCCTCCTCTTCGGGCTCCATCTTGCGAGCCGCAGGGACGGGACTTCCGGCAGACGTGATGACGTCACATCATCACGCCTGCCGGAGGGGCACATGATCACGGCCCGGCCTCCCATAGGCTGCTGGTATGAAGTGCCGCCAGCCTATGGGAGAGAATACAGGAGGAGGACGCTGACAGGTCCTTCTCCTGTATTCTGATCGCTTTAATGTTCCGCCCTGTGCGGGCGGAACATTAAAGCGATCAGTGCATCCCGAGAAGCTGCGTGGTCGCAGCTTCTCGGGATGCTCAAAAACAGGTGGCAAGGGGGGCCGTGCGGGCCCCCCTAGCGTAGCGGTCGGGGGGCGGCGGCCGGCGGGCCCGCCCCCCCGTGTCTCTTAGGGTCCGGGCCCCATACGGCAGTACCACTTGTACTGCCCTATCGGCGGCCCTGTAGACAATTACCTAATAACTGCTGCAATGATGTATGAGAGCAAAGCTTATGAAACCAACTCCACGGCATGTATCATTGGAGAAATCTATATTGTTTAAAGGCCACGTCTCTAGATCTTCCAACACAAGAGATCATCCCTCATAATTATGTTATACAGTGAGGAATGCACTCTCTTAATTTACCCCAATCATTAATATGTCCCATGTGGTGATAGACTTGCTGCCATTGATACCATGTGATTTCTGTAAGGCCAATGCATCAAAGTCAGTGAATTGTAGAATATAAGGCTACAAATAAATGGAAACAAATGTAGTCCTTCAATGGGACCTTCCATGACTTCTACAAATCAAAGGGCTTATAGTATTCCAGGTACTGTATCTATGACTAGTGGACACTTGACTATTGGCTCCAAAATCCACAAGGTTCATACTGTAAGTATCGCTATAGGTGTACGCAAGTCCCAGTGCCTGATACAAGTCCCAAAACAGACCCCTATTTCTGACATTGCTCTAGACATGGACAGGGCTGTCTGAACAGCATTATGGACCCCTGGGCAGAGCTGTGAACTAAGCCCCCACCACCGCTCAGGCCCCGCCAAGCGCAAGCACAAACGTACAATAATTATGATGTGTGATCGTGCAGGGTATGGTTCCATCGGCCTCTTGTCGCAGGGATTTGTGAAGTGCAGTCTCTAAGTAAGTACAGCGGGGGTGTCGGGGGGGGGGGGGGGGCTGACAGTTCCCTGTGGTGTGGTCCGTAGCCCTACTATTACGAAAGTGAATGACAGAGAAGCAAATTGCTCATCACTCCTTTGTCTGTCAGTGTTTTACAGTCAGTTCAGGGCACAGATGGGCCCTCTATGAGACATGGGCCCCCAGGCAGCTGACTACCCTGCCCAATGGGAAAGAAGGCTCTGGACATGGCTGGATTAGAAAAACATTGTTTCCTACAAGAACAGCACTTTTGCCCTCTATGTGAGGTTTTGCAGCTCAGTTCTATTAAAGTCAATAAAACAGAGTTGTAATGCGGCACACACCCACAGGATAGGTGTGCCGCTGTTTTTGAAAGAAATCAGCTACATTTTTAAAAATCTTAGATAACACCTTTAAGAATGAGTTCCAATGGACACCATAGGAAGTGGAAACATCTTTTTCAAACTTTCTTGTTACCCATACATGGATATGCAGCAGCAGATAGACATTTCAGCAGTGTTTGCTGCACGCCAGGAGATTTTTGCAGACACATGACACAACCCCTTTAAGCTCCTGTTTACCAATTCGTATTTCAGAGAGGTCAGGTACAGTGCACATGCAAATAGAGCTCCTGCAGAGGATAGGTGTAACAAGGGTGTGGTTGTACTTTGGTCAATGAATATGTATTCTGTTTAATAGTCTCAAGCCACATGGTTGTAAAACCACAGATCTCTTTTTTTTTTCTAAGAGAACAATTATATAATATTTGTAATGTATATGGGCATTTATAAGTACATGTATAAAATGGAGAAAAGTATTGGAGAACTGGTGAGATCAGGGCCAAATCATTCTACCTAAGCAGACGAAAGAAATGGTGTCATGGAGGGCAAAGTGCAAATCTAACCTGTGGGCAATTTTAAGTACAAATAACATGTAGTAATGTGAATACATTTAAAGGGGGGGGGGTTTCTGGGTTGCACTTGGATAAATCCATCAACAGGATCCTACCAGTCTTCAGTATTCATGCCCACCCCCATATTTATCAAGCACCCAACAATTATTTGAGTGGCTGAGGCTAATCTATATGTATTTTCCATCCCCAAATATTCTTAAAGGACTAAAATCGAAATAAATCATTTTTTGGTCTCTGTTTAGGAACTTCAACTAGACTAAAGACCGGGGCAATTTGCTGTAGGTTTACCAGGTTGTGTAATTGTAACATAGTCACGTATAGACGTCAACCCAATACATCAACAGTCATCCTGCAGACACAATGCTTCTGCTTACTATTAGCTTAAAGCCACAGACATTGCAGCAGTATTAGCTGAACTGTTACAACTATAGGCTTCTTCAAGAATATCTCCACATCTGTCCCAGTCTCAACTACATCTTATGCAATCATTATTATTATCAATAAGTATAAAAAAGCAAAGAAACAATGTTCCAGCAGTTGATGGCACTTAAAACTAACAGCTTTATTTCCGGAGGCACGCATAAAAAGATGTTCTGCAGAATGCAGAATGCAACCCTGCATCCATTTTAGATGTAGAACTGGAAATAAAGCTGCTGGTTTTAAATGGCTTCAATAGCTGGAACATTGTTTCTTTGGTTGCAGTCTTTCAGCTGGATGGTCCCTGGATGTTTCTTGCACTCTCCATAAACCACCAGATTAATACCAGGATTGTAATACCAAGTTGTGTGTGGTATTACAAATCAGCTCCATCACTTCAATGAAATAAAGCTGCAAAACCACACCCAGACTAAAAAAGGACAAGAGAACTGCTATTTCTGGAGGAAAGCGACCATCTTTTTCTAAGGCTGGGCAATCCCTTTAAGGTGATATTTGGTAGTTGGTTTGAGCAGGCTTGAACTTTATAAGAATAAACATGCCTTGGCATTCAGTGAACAGTACTATAAGTATAATATACTATAAGACCATACCTGGGCATCCTTTCCCTTGAAAGTACATTCCTTCTTTTTACTGTCATCTGCTTTCCATGTTAACTGCAAAAAAGGAATTTAAATTGCTGTTTAATATAGAAACACAAGGTGTCTGTTCATTATTTAGAAATGAAGAAAAAAAAAGCACCTACCATTGACTGAGATGCAAGGTTTGTGCTGTTCAGTGAGAAAAGGGTTTCCCGGGCCCCTACATATAAAGTGCTGCCATCTTTACTGAGAAGTAGAGTAGTGTAATGACTGACTCCTTCTGCCTCAAACCTCTTTACCGTCCTCTCTGGAGATCCTATAAACAGGGCACAACATGGGTGGACATTGGTTAGGTGCTTTGTAATGTAATAATTTACAGCATACAATAATAAACCAATACGATAATACCGATATAAATAAAATATTTCCTACATTACACATTTTTAAATTGTCTTCTATTAAACAATTGGACAAAGAATCGGAAACACAAACAATAAAGGACGTTGTACCATTTGCCGTCAGCTATAAATGCAGACGTTACAAATATACATTCAAGTCTGTTGTATGTATGAACGGAAAATATTTCCCAGCTGGAAAAATTGGTGAATAAAAGAGTAGCGGAGCCAGTATTCATGGTATTCATCCCCTCACCAACACATGTGCCGCTCCAATCAATTGATCCCCAGTGGGGAGTTATTCAGGACTGAGTGGCGCAGGATAAACTGTGTCCTTTGAATAGTTTTCCAGTTCATTAATAACCATGAGGTGATCACTATTCCCCCGTGCAACTTAGCAACTTCTCGTTTCCTACGGCAGCTCCATAGCACATACTCCATGTGCTGCCAGATACAGATCTTTGGCTCAAAAACACGATATCAATATGTTGAACAGCATGACTGCTGCTCTGCTCCAAAGCCTGAGACACAAACCGTGTGGAACCTTCTGTCGAGTTTATTAACAGTGTGACGGATGAAGTGTTTAAAGTACTGTATACAAGGGATAATAACACGCACATATACTGGTCACCGAAGGTCTACATAGTAGTGATACCAGGGATAATCTCCAGTAGTCACTGATCTCATACATGATATGTAGCATGTTTCAGGCTTTTGAAGAAAACTAGGCCTGTAGACCATGACAACCAAGAATTGCTTGCCAAGAAAACACTTTCATTTTAGTCTTTATAAATGCCGTTCACCGTGAAGTGTGCCACTATAGAATCAGAAAAATATGTATGCATATGTATTCTGCACACATATCTAGTGGTCAACTCAATTCCCCGCATGCCACTGCCTTGTAACATATGTTGGAAATGTCAAGCTCTCAAGTACCTCAATACTGATATCTAGTCATCTGAGTGTAACACTTGGTGCAAGTACAAATAAAAAGGGGACAGAGAGGTATAGATCATCACAATATTTTGCAACTGTCAAGCCTTTTAGTTGAGCCTACCTGTCCCACCTATCTCTGTCGTGATCTTTTCACCCCCTTATTTATGAACCCTGCTTAAACCCCTTTTTCCTTTAAGACAATTTTCACTGAGCAATGTGGCTTTTGCATAACAACTATGGAAGGTGTACTGTGTAAACTTACCTTTTTCTTTTCATTGCATTTCAAAAACTCTGGGCTATGTTGACCCACTTTTAACCCCCCCCCCCCCAAAAAAAAAACAAAACAAAACAAAACAAAAAAAAAAAAACACCACAACTCTTATGTCTGATTCTATATTATGCAAAATGCTACTGGGTCATGAGCAAAATACTGTCCCAAGCCATGGCAGAAGTGACAGGCTAGGGCCACGGATTATAGCTACAGTAACCTGTGACACTAAACCACCTGCAGCAACTCAAATACTCTTCACTAGAAGATGACTGCACCAAGCTGACAAGAGTAATGAAGAGCAAAGCTCAGACAAAATTGTTCTGTTCAATGCCCGGGCCTCCTGTGAGGCGAGATCCACAAATGCAGCCTGACCTTTGTCATCTTTCATGCCGTGTTTCACAACATTAGACAGCATTCTGTTATTAGTGTTCATTAGCTTGTCTGAACAGCCTTGACATTTTCCAGTTGTGACTTGTCAGAGGAAATAAAGAAGTTTGCATGTTACTTGTAGCTCTGAGCATTAACACAATGCTGGTATACTCCATGGTGGTGATGGTGCCTGTAATGGGGATTATAATTATATATATATATATATATATATATATATATATATATATATATATATATATATATATATATATATATATATATATATATATATATAACAGAACTCTGACAGTGGTACATCCCATACAATGATTTAGATCAGTGCTTCTCAAACTGTGAGGCGGGCCTCACCAGTGAGGCGCCCCCTAGTTGTTGGTGAGGCCCAGTTGGGGAGAAAGTTTTCACAAAAGTGACTATAAGCTGCACAGGCCTTTTGCTGTTAGCAAAAATCTTTTAGCAACATTATTAAATTATTTTGTACTTGCTCTTTTAGCATATCGAGCTTGGGAGATGGGTGAAAGATAGCTCTAGCATTATTTTCAGTTTTTAAATGGACTTTCATCACAGATGGTGAGGCCTAGGCAGTCTCTTGGTCAGTCTGGTGAGGCCCAGCCATTGCCTTGGTCTGTCGGCTGAGGCTCCAGTAGAAGAAGTTTGAGAAGCACTTATTAAGATGGACTAAGCTCATATTTGTACTTACATACACCTGATATTGTACCAGAGGGATAATACGAATGGCAAAGATCAAATACAGTCAATTACAGGTTACTGAAGGACTAAAGCTAGCCATAGACATAGGACAGCCATCAGTCAAATGCTTAATCAGCCAATAGGTTCTCTCCCAATCCCACTATACAATTGCAGGCTTGATTGCGAATGCACAGTCAGACTTGTATAGTTATACACATACACACACACACACACACACACTTTACACACTACACCTGCAATATATTGTATGATTTCGGACTGTTCATTCATTTGGTACTGTTTAGTACATTTTACAGCACTTACTGTAGGCCAATGTCAATACTTATAAATCCAATGAGCATTAGCCACCATAACTGGTAACGATTTACTTCCTATGCAATCCAACACGTGCCATCCTGGTTACCTGTAAATGTCCGGCTGCTGGTATCCTGGTGCCCAATCTACTACTGCTACAATCTACTACTGCTGAACTGGACTGTCCTTCTGCAGCTATTACGTCCCATAGCCTATATATAGTGCCAACATATTCTATATTACTTCAAGGCTATGTTTACATTATGGAAGTGCTAGCATTTAGCGGGGAAAGAGGTCTGTCTAGTGATAATGATGGCAGCAAATTAATGATCTTAATCATTATTCGCAATGATGCATATCTGGTGGGCCTGTCCGGGCATCCGAGAATTTTGGGACAAGATTATTGGCATTTATAATGCGTATTCTGGAAAGACTGTCGTCAACTCCCCACAACTGACCCTCCTCTCGCAGATCCCGGGTTCTCTCGCTACAGTTAAAAAAGGGATTTTGCGACATTTTCTCACTGCAGCAAGGATGGTTATTCCCCGACATTGGAAAACACCTGTCGTACCTTCAATAGCGGAATGGCTGGGTGAGCTCCGGGAATTGGGCAGAATGGAAGAGTTGATAGCGGAGGCGCACGAGCAGTCTGACAAATTTGATAAAGTGTGGTATCCATGGCGTCTGTTCATGGACTCAGAGGAATTCCTTGCTCTCACTTGTTAGTGGTGGGAAATTCTAGATTCCGCAGATATGTATTGGTGGCGATATATGGTTTGGTGTCTGTTCCCCGTCCGTCTCCTCGCCTTTCTCCTGGTCTTTTCTCTTTCCCTCGTATCTTTCTTCCTCTTTTCTTTCTTGCATCTTACAACACTATTAGGATGATTAGCATTGGGTTTAAGCGGCGCTACTGTGTAGGTAGTGCTTTTGTCTGGATATGTTTGCATTATACTGCTTTTCTCTTGTTCTTTTATATATTTGAAAAATGACTGACACCACGCGACTTGCAGGTCGTTTTGGTCCGATACTTGATGACTTTGTATTTACTGTATGCTGTGTGGTTGTCAATAAAAACCAGATTACACTTAATCATTATTCGCAGCCATCAATATTAAGAGATGTCCGCCTTTTCCTGCTGTGACCCCATAGTAGGAGTATAGCCTAAAGAAGCAACTATGAGGCTTACAATCTGATTTCTATATCACAAGTAGAGATGAGCGAATTTACAGTAAGGGTATATGCACCCTAAGGAAATCACGCCGATAACTTCCCATGACTCAGTCGCTTGAAGCACCCCCCACGCTTCCCCTTCACTCTCCGCCCGTCCCATAGACTACATCTTATCGTCAGGCGGACTCCACTGTCCTCCCAAAGAATTGACATGACAATTCTTGGGGCAGACAGAATCTTCCTGCACATAGAATGGAGCATATGGGACCAGCAGAACTTCACGTAGGAAGTCACGGGATAACTTAATGCGACGGAGTAACTGGAAGTTACCTGCATGATTTCCTTAGAGTGCATGTACCCCAATATCAAAGCAAAATGCTTTATTATCTTCACAATCTGCTCATCTGCTGGCTGCCTTTTAACTGACTGCCGCTTCTCCCTGGGTGCCAGAAAAAGCTGGATCCAGTACTGGGAAACTGCGAGAAGTTTCCCAGGACTGGATCCAACTTTTCCCAGCTCACGATGAGGAGCTACACGGAGCTGTAGAGAGTTAAAAGGCAACAGGCTGATGAGCGGATTGTAGAGATAACAAAATGATTAGCTTCATTATTAATGTAAATTCACTCATCTCTAATCACAATACCTCATACATCAAAGCAAATTTCAAAAAGTAGTAATGTGGAGAGAAACTAGAGTAGGAAAAAACATACACAGTATTAGGGAAATTGGTCATAAGTAGAGATGAGCGAACCGGGTTCGGGTTTGAGTCGATCCGAACCCGAACGTTCGGTATTTGATTAGCGGTGGCTGCTGAACTTAGATAAAGCCCTAAGGTTGTCTGGAAAACATGGATACAGCCAATGACTATATCCATGTTTTCCACATAGCCTTAGGGCTTTATCCAAGTTCAGCAGCCACCGCTAATCAAATGCCGAAAGTTCGGGTTCGGATCGACTCGAGCATGCTCCAGGTTCGCTCATCTCTAGTAATAAGGAACTTATTATAAGGTTTACTTCCTTTATAATCCAGAATGTTCCATGATTATTAATAAATATTATTGGATACTCTTACAGGTTGTAATAGAAAATGGCAACATAATGTTTACTCACTGGGGTGCAAACAAATATTGATGTTCTGGATGACTTCTCTGCAGTAATTTACTCATCAAGATCATTTTATAAATGCTACAGGACATGGTATGTGGGCAGCTTATACTGTGAATTGAGATGCTGCCATACTATGTCAAGGTCTCCTTCTATTTCCTTGTTACTAAGGCAGTCTTGCAATAACATAGTGCTGGCCCATCTGCTTGACAAGTGTGCTTCACATTTGTTCCGAATACCGATTAATTAGAAAAAGAAAACATCAGTTGTGGTAAAATTTGGAAAAGCAACACAGGAAGACCATTCTATCTCATTACCGATTCAGCAATAAAAATGCTCCCGGCCAAACGGCTTTGAATTTTTATGGAATTATTTAGAATTTGAAAAAAAAACATCTGCAATCATAAACAGTTATGTTTTCAGAAGAACAGATTTAATGAAACCCTATCCAATATTGATATAACAAAAGGCGCCCATAAAAAGAACCAGCAGATGCAAGACTGACTGGAGACTCGCTAGACTTATCAAAAAGCCATACAAACACACCCATGCCCAGTTAAATAGGTCCAGATGCAGCAAGAGAAAAAAAAAAAAAAAAGTAGCAATTGTGGTTGATCATACCATGAAATTCAGATTATCGCTAGCTATTGGCTCAAAAACAAACGCTACCACCATAGATCAAAGTTTTGGCAGATCATTAATTAATAGCCAATAATTGAGAAGATGATTAAAAATGTCCCTTCCCTTCAATAGCAATGTCTTGTCTATGGTTGGCTATAGTCTAATGGGCCATCAAAATCCCTACAGTGCTATGAACTAAATATCCAGCTGATTTGCGAACATAATGTAAAAGTAAATTTCTTAAAATTTCAGGTTTTACCACTTTTGCTGCTACAGAAAACATGATGAAATAAGAACCAAGGGTTGTGGCCACGATATACGCAGCTGCACGTCATATTTAATCCTACAATGCACCCTTAGGCCAGGGCTACACTGCAGAATATTGTAGTGCAACTGATTTTAACTATTACAGTCCACAGCAACGCACTGTAAACTACACCTTTCACTGTGTTCATATACTAATCTGGACTGATCATGAAAACCACAAAATAGTAAAATTCTACAAGTATAATGGACAATACAAAATTGCACCCTGGATGGTGCCCCCAATCTTTAATAGCATCTCCCCTCCATATTAAAGGTGTTGTCCAGTGCTACAAAAACATGGCCATGTTTGCACCACTCTCGTCTCCAGATTGGGTGGGGTTTGAAACTTAGTTCCATTGAAGTAAATGGAGCTTAATTGCAAACCACATCTGAACTGGAGACAAGAGTGGGGCAAAAGTGACCATGTTTTTGTAACCCCTTTAATATAGTATGGTGGACTACCAGGCACTGCTGGGAACCTTTGACCTTTCCAAAATATTCTCCCCAATAAAAAAAAAAAAAAAAAAAAAAAGACAAAAAAAAAGCATCTAAGGGTGATACAGTTGGTACAATCTAACATCTATGGTGGGGTTTAGTTTCTCCAAGAGAAGAGGAACGGCAGGCCTGGGGAACCAAACAAGTATTATGTGGGAAAGGAGCTTACGGCAAAGGACAAACTGAAAAGAAGAACTGCAGTGATCCATGAACTTATTCTTCGGCGGAGGAGACTGGAAAATGGGATTTGAATCCATGTAATCTTCATTATTTCTTGGCCATTTTCCTAATCATAGTTGAGTACTCAATTAACAGATGGTTTTCATCTTTATGAATATTCAGTAAGCTTTATTCCACAGATCCCCCCTCTACATATCAGTCCACCGAGTCTCCCAAACTCTGATTGTTCAGCACCATGCAGAGCCTCATTCACAGCAGTTTACTGTAGTGCCAATCTTAAAAATTTACCAGCCCGCAGGGACACTGCTTTCTCTGAAAGAGATGTGTTACTCTTTGATGCTCTACAGAGTTTAACGAAATGTAATTTACAAACCGTGAAAATCCTTTCCTGTCCTGGCGTCAGGGGACAAAACCTTACTGCCTTACCGATTTGTTGTGCCCTTTCAAGAAACCGCTTGGAAATTCACGATATACAGAGTGAGGGTAATGTTTCTTTTTTATTTTGACATTGCACTAATTTTAGGCCAAACACAAAAGTTTTATGGGTTCAGTTATCTGGATATGGCTCTAATGTGTATATAGAGAGCACCTCTTTGAGAAGTCAAACCCCAGGCCAGATTACTTGTTGAAGGGAACCTGTCACCTGGGATGCGCCCGACCCCCCGATGCAGCCCCGGATGCTTAACCTTTTCTGCAAGTCCCGCTCCTGGACATGGTCTTGGGACAAAGATATCCCCGTTGGAAGTGGTGTGTGTGCGCTGCAGAGATGAGTCCGATACCCATAGAGAATGATGGCTCCATTCATTCTCTATGGGCATCGGACTCATCTCTGCTGATTAGCATACAGCGCACGCTCAGTTTTGGGCGCCAATGTCTCTGTCCCGGGACCGGTTCCAGTAGCGAGACTTGCAGGAAAGGGTAAGTATCCGGAGCTGCACCTGGGGGTCGGGCGGGCTCTGTGCCCGTGTCCTGGGTGACAGGTTCCCTTTAAGCATTTTTGGGTCCACTATGTAATATCCATAGTGGTCATCTTCTTTGAGATGAATACATAAAAGATCACTTTTCGATGCAAGTTCTAAGATGTTTTGCTATTGTAATATGTGTAATGCACACACAAGGGTAAGGCCATGTTCACACAGTGTATCTGGCCGTTGTTGCAGAGTATCTGGCCGTTGTTTAACGGCACTGCTTAATTGTATTGAAGTCTATGGAACCACAGCAAGTGTATACACTATGGCCGTGGTTCTCTGTGGCCACACAAAATAATTGATAGGTCTATTTTTTGCAGCTGTTTTTTAGTGAACAACGGCCACACAAGATGTTTACAATGTAACGTATGGCTCCTGGCCCTACTTTACCTTGTTTTCTATGGCTATGTGCCCGCATTCCAATCAAAATAAAGTGATGTTCATGTATGGGCTGGGTGAACATCCCATACAGCGGCCGTTGTTTGACCTGGCCGGGTCAAACAATGGCCAATGTTCATACATTGTGTGAGCATGGCACTTATGCACTTAGGCTTTGTTGTGAATAATCCCGGGATGGAAGCCCCACTATTGTAGAATACTCAGTTACATCAGTATCAGTAGACTTCAGAGTCAGAGGACTAGGGGCAAAGGGATGTTGTTTGAGCCATTATTTAGGAATTATACAGAAGTAAAGGTAGTCATTTGGGCACTGTATGGCAGTATTACTTGAGCAATGCAATGTCAGTACCAAAAAGTAAACAATTCAATATTTTTGGTACAGTATGGTATTTAGGTACACACATAATGACATACACTTTTTTTTTCCCTTTAATATAAACCTATTCCTCAAAAGCAAACCATTGGCTAAACATGCTTTCTAAATTCACAGATTTGCAGACAATGATGGAGATATGCCTGATAGCAGCTGCTTGGTGTTGTCTGGATAACCAGCTTACAGATAATCCCGCCAGGCTATGTATCCGTGCTGGCTCACAGCAGCAATCCCTGTGTGTAATAATTAACTTTCAGAATGATTAACACAAGCGTAATCAGCTGGAGAGATTAGGACATACACCATAAACCTATAGGAGCAAAGTTCATTCGCTTTGCTCTGTAGAGTATGTAAGGGACAGATGAGGAAGGAAGTCCCCCAAAACTAGTTGGGAGGGACAAGCAATCTGCTACTAGATCACATGAAGGATACACCCCAATAACCTGGAGTCTGAAAAATCAGTTTAGGCATTTCATGGTTATAGCAGAGTGTTAAAAATTTAGGTGACTAATAAGCCTGCCATTTATTTGTATCTCTCCTATACTATCTAAAGGGCAGGTATATCTAACATATTCTAAGGGCCCCCATACACAGACTGTCCAACATTTTACAGTATACAAAGCTGCACTCTCTTGTCAAAGAAAACATACGTTACAGTATATTTTAATTGACATACATGGAAAGTGTACATGCAACTCTATAGTTTTCCCATACACTTTATACACAATATTTTGCCATACACTTCAACCATACATTTTTTACAGATTAGTGCTGAAAATTGTATACTGCTACTATAGGGGGCGTACACTGTTGGATTCCATTGCCATTCATTTCTATTGTAAAAATAACACTAAACGTAAAGTGCAACCTGTTATGCTTTTCTGTCCTGGCAAAAAACAGGATGCAACGGCATAGGCATTCAGTTGTATCCCATTGTAAGGTTATGTTCCTACAATGGGGAAATGACGTCCGTCATTTTAGCGCCATAGGTAAAAAGACAGGTAAAAAGAAACTACAGAATGTACATATCATCTGGAAAACGGACCATGTACATGGGATTTGTTCTGTTGTATATACCTCTCTGCAAAGCCTAGATTACACAAAGGATTAAGCTGCTATCTATAGGCCATCACCAAAATAAAGTGGAATCAACAGATCAGCAAACAGCTTCAGCCAGTTAATGTAGTGAAGAGATAATACACGCATGGGTCATCGGAGGCCATATGTCCACTGGGATTCAGGAAAATGGGACTATAACGCCGGTATCATTCTTTACTATTAAGCCAACATTTGTGCTCTTAGGCCATCAGTACAACTTGTCCTTTATTACTTCTTTTCAATACTATTTAACAGCCAGGGCTGAACCTGTACTTTATACAATTGTCTTTGTGCCCTGTTGAATTTCTGCCAACTGGTTCCACTGTCACACAATACTACAGTACATTACTCTGTAACCATCCGGACCATTCAGCGTGTAACTAAATAACTATATAAACCTGCTACCCACACTCTGTGCCATTGATTTACTCATGTCATTACACATCAGCCATGATTTCCTATGGCTTTACTGGAAACACATTATCTAACCACTCATTAAATATGTGAAAGGGAAATCGCTAGTGCAGAAACATTGCTAAAAGGGGAAACTTCACATCAATGGTTGGAACAAAACAAAGAAATAAATAAGCTCTGAAAACTTCTGGGAAGCATCTAGATCCCCATAACAGTCACCGGGGCATCTACAGTAATGATCATTTCATAATGAATAAATTTGTAAATGGAAAATATGAAAAAAGGCTAAATAAGGAAAAAGAATACATAGAAAAATAGCAGGCTCATAAAGACCGTAAGCCAAATCCCTAATTTGTGTACACCCTAAGGCTGGGTTCACACTACGTATGTTTGAGGCTGTATATTTCAGGCCTCATAGCAACCAAAACCAGGAGTGGATTGAAAACACAGAAAGGCTCTGTTCACACAATGTTGTAATTGAGTTGTCATATAACACTAAATAACTGCCATTATTTCAATATAACAGCCGTTGTTTTAAAATAACAGCACATATTTGCCATTAAATGGCGGCCATCCACTCAATTACAACATTATGTGAACAGAGCCTTTCTGTGTTTTCAATCCACTCCTGGTTTTGGTTGCTATGAGGATCTGACTTGAGGACCAAATATCGCCTCAAATATACGTAGTGTGAACATAGCCTAAGGCCCTATTACGCCAAGCGATAATCTGTCGAATCGGGACGATTTGTCAGATTATTGCTCCATGTAATAAAGACAACAATCAGCCGAAGAGCCAATCATCAGCTGATCATCTTTCAACATGTTGAAAAGTCATCAGACGCCAATACGCACATGAATTCGTGTAACTGATGCACGGCCAATGGCTAATAACACTGTAAGAAAAATAATAAAGTTTATACAGATGTGTCCAGACTCCCCCGTGTCCTGCAGCCTTTTCCCTACATTTCCTGCTTACGCAGCCACCTCTGAAACTTCTGGACCCATATCTGTAGTGACTGTAATCACTGGCCGTGGGGCAGTCTGTCACTGAAGAGGCGGGGACAGAAGTGTCAGGGACAGCTGCAGGAAGCAGGAAATGCAAGGAAAATGCAACAGGACACTGGGGAAGCATGGGTAAGTATAAACTTATTTTCTTTTACAAATACAGTGGTACCTTGGTTTAAGAGTAACTTGGATTGAGAGTGTTTTGCAAGAAGAGCTCACGGCTTTTCAAAATTGTAACTTGGTTTAAGAGCATTGCTTTGGTTTAAGAGCTCCCTGTACCGGATAGTAGGGCAAGTGGGGAAGGGACATGGTCTGCATAGCGGTGTCTACACCCTGACCCAGGAAGTCTCCCTCACCTTCCAAATCCAAATCATGGCAGATCCACTTCCGGCTGGGGCTTACATCAGGTGACAGGACTGTGAAGGTAATCTCATAGCTGTAACCCCTCTCTACCCGTACAGAGAGTGCTGCATGTATGTGCCCACATATGTCCTGCTGATTCCTTCCTGCTCCCTGCAGTCTCTGTCAGCCCTTGTGTTTCCCATCCTCTCCATTACTGTACAGCAACTTAGAATATGACATATTCAGCTGTTTATTAATATTTGTTTTGCATGTTATTCAGAATAAAAAATCATTATTTTTGGGGTGTGGAACCATCTGCATTTCAATTATTTCTTCTGGGAAAATTTGCTTTGCTTTAAGAGTGGATTTAGATTACAAACACGGTCCCTGAACGAATTATGCTCCTAATCCAAGGCACCACTGTATTTAATTGTCTTTTGACATTTTAAAAAACATACATTAACATGTGGTCCACATTCCAGCATAACATATCACATAGGTAACAGCTATCTGAATTGGACAGTGACAGGTACACGGAAAATACAAAAAAAACAAACAAACAAAAGAAGTGTTCGATCACACAACAATTATGAACCGAAGATATTATCTTATAAACGGACGGTAAGTTTGCACTTTTCCATTTTTGGGCGAGTTGTTGTGAGTATATGTTGCTCTTGTGAGTATATGTTGTATTATTGCTAAGTCTTGCATCTGGAGCTTTTCCAGACCCAGTGACAACAATGCAATCTTGGGTTGCTATGGTGGTAAATGAATACCCGGGACTTTAGCTATTAGATGGAAGATTTGGTACCAATATGGCCTTACTAGCTTGCATTTCCACCATGTATGCATCAACGTACCCATTTCAAACATTATTATTTTCTATGTGAAAGCAAGGGATGCACAGAAATTGCCAATGATGTTCGTGCAGCCCTTGCTACACAATTGTCAAGCCTTATAATAATAGGCAGATGGGCATACAATGCTCATTGGGCAAAGTTATATGGCCTTAACTTCTTCATGCAAGGGTGGTTATGTTTTTCTAAAAACTGTTTTCTTTTCTAATCTCAGACAGTTCCTTTAAACAAGATGTCTTAAAAGGGGTTATCCAGGATTAGAAAAACATGGCCGCATTCTTCCAGGTTGTGTGCAGTTTTGCAATTTAGCTCCATTAACTGGAGTTGCAAAACCATACCCAAACTGGAGAAAAGAGTGGTGCCATTTCTGGAAGAAAGCAGCCATGTTTTTCTAAGCCTGGATAACTTAAGGCCCCTCTACACAGGTCGATAATCGGTGTTCATAGGAAAGCTTGTTCCCAATGACCATTCACTGTAAAAGGACCAGCGGTTGATGAACAAGAAAGCACTCCTGTGGCAGCTGATTGCACTGTTTGTGCAGCCATTAAATTCATAATATGCCGCGTCATCAGCTGCTCTTCCGCAATTGGCTGAGCATAACTGTGCTCAGCCAATTGCGGCTGAGCAGCTGATGACGCAGCAGAGGGGGGGCCGGCATGAGGGACGGCTAGAGTGGTCCAGCCGACCTCCCGAAGATGACGTCGTTGTCACAAGATGGCGGCCGGAGGTCAACACGAATGCGGTAAGTATAATGCACCAACACTTCTGGGTCTAGCGTTGGGGGGGGGGGGGGGACACGGGGAAGGGGGCCATTCACATAGATAACACACATTACAAAGTTGTATAACTTTGTAATGTGTGTTATTTTGTGAATTAAAGTTTAGCGCTGCACTGCCCCTTTAAGGCTGGTGGAGGCCCCTGGCGACAATCCCCCCCCCCAATAAATAAACAAACAAACAAACTATACCACGATCTATACAGATAGCTGCTTACTGTAGGTGACTTAGCACAGACCACTCCTCGCTCCTGGCTGTATGGGTCAGCATCCTCCTCTGTTATGCACGTGGTCACTAGAGGCTGCAGTGCAGGGGAAGATGCCAGGCCCTAGAGACAGGAGCGGGGAGGGGGGGGGGGGGGGGGAGGTTAGGGCCCTATTACATGGCCTGATATCCTGGGTAAGCAGCACTGTTCTGCTAGGTTTCAGGCTGGTGGGGGCCCCGAGGCACGTGCCCTAGGTGCCCTCCCTTTAATCCGACCCTGATTATAGGGACTTGCTTGGCCCATGTAAAAAGGCCCTAACCCTTTCCTCAGGTTCTTTTAGATCTCAACTATAAATGCCGACTCACATAATAACATGCAATAACATTTATAGAATAAGGGAAGTGTAATTTTATTTGGTTACTATAGTTTATAAGTTTTATGGCTAAATGACTGACCTTTGCCACTGCAAAACCCATGATCACTTGCCTGTAAAGCCAACCACATATATTTATACTCTTTATAGGAGGGAGCTGGGCCATAATCTTACTGGTTTGTTAAAGTTTTTTTTTTTCCCCCATTATCCAGTCTGTTACCTGATAATCTGCAATGCGGATGCTGTAATATTGGATCTTGCTAAAATAATAATGGTAATATTACGACGTTAAATGGACTAAATGTAAGCACTGTAGGGATTGCTGACCTAACGTTTTGATAACCCACCATTTGATTCAAAATTTGGCAGTAAACAAAATGCCCAAAAAAGAGCCAAGAAAACATTTTAAACACATTACATAATCGTGTATATGCTGTTCATCTGAGCTGGCCATGCATATGTTGTATCCATCTATAACTCAATGTCAGTCTGACAGTAAGCTATCACTTGGCAGAACATCTACCATTGTACTCAATGAAGAGGGTTGGCCAGTTTCTATTTAGAAGTTCCAAAATGTTTAGAGATTAGAAAATCTTGCACGCTGTGTTATTTTCCAGTAAAAAGCAAACACCATGACAGAAACTCAATGGTCCCGGGTAAAGTTTGTAGGGTCCATTGGGCAAAATCATGTTCAGCACATAAGGGATCTGCTGGCAACATTTTTTTTTTTTTTTTTTTACACTATTTGTTCTGTTCCAAAAACAGACCAAAACAAAGGAAAACATGACAAAAGGTATAAACCCAACATAACCACATGGCTGAGCAGCTTTCTTGGAGGTATCTATCGCAGCTTTCTTGGAGGTATCTACCACAGCTTTCTACCCGGAAGACAGCAAATTGTTCTCTCATCAGCAATGGGAGCAATAAGAAGGAATAAAAAAAAACTAATAAAATATGCACAATTAGGAGGAGATTTATAAAACATGGTGTAAAGTGAAACTGGCTCAGTTGCCCCTAGCGACCAATCAGATTCCACTTTTCATTCCTCACAGACTCTTTGGAAAATGAAAGGTGGAATCTGATTGGTTGCTAGGGGCAACTGAGACAGTTTTACTTTACACCATGATTGATAAATCTGCCCCTTAGTGTACACAGAAACTGCCCTTTGATGTCACAATATTCAGTGATAGGCCAGGCCATGATCTTTGTCCTGCATTGTGATCCCTACTCTATCATGTCAATCCCTGGATCAAGGGGTTTATAAATCCACATGTCCATACATTGACTGGACCGTATAGCACTTTAAGTAGCCAGCATTACCAGTTTCATGTTACACGTGCCCAGAGATCTAAGCTGTCAGCCTAGTCACCTGTTTATATAGCAGATTTTCTCAAGAATTTGTCTTCCTGCCACTTGGAATAGAATAACCTCAGACTATAAAAAATATGATGCAATATTAAATTCCCTGAATTTCTGGGCAATTTACTCATGGCAGACAATCCAAACAGACGCGGGGAGAAGACTTTGTAGGCCTTTGAGAAGTGTCACATGGGGAGATTCTGTCCCATTTTCCAGAACATAAGCAACTTTCTAAACTAGTTAATGTGAAGCGTTCCCAAGTGTTTCCTTCCTCAATTCTATTTGCAAATTACAGAGAGTTTTATAGTTTCAAAGCAAAGCTTTTGTGTGGCTGGAAAAAAGCATTAAGATGTTTGTGTGACACACTTCATAAGTTATATAGTGCACTCCAAGGTCTTTCACACTTCAGTCAGCTGCCTAGATGAGCAAATCAAAACGGCATGGGTCCTAGAAAAAGATATTATTTTTGTTTTATAAGTTGTACAATTGAAAGGAATATGTACATTTCTACACAATAAATATACATCAGTACATGTGCAGCAGAGTCACCATAAAGTTACAACCTGCAGAAACTACATACAACTCAGGGCAGGTGCATTTTACGGCAACCAGACATGGCTAGTATGGCATTGAATGCTTTAGCCGGACCACGAAGAACCACTGGTGGCAATGCTGTCTGCTCAAAAGTCACCAATGGAAAAGGGAAGTAACAATAAAAAAAAACATAGGCATAGTAAATAAGCTTGAGCAGCAATATCAGACACTAGCGATGATATAAATCATTTACAGCCCAAGCAGAAAGAAAAGGATGAACTTCTACAATACATTTAAAGCACACTGTCCTTCACAGCTGACGCTGAGCAGGTCCTAAATCTCTTCTACCCGTATACTGTAGGCAATAACACAGTCAAGGAAATAATTGTGCAGCCAAAGAAACGTGTTAGAACATGGCCTACCCCTCCCAGGTAAAACCGTTCAGGGCAGGATCTTAGTTGGCTTTGTGAACTCAAATAACACGCCGACTGCAGCTAACCAGCAGCATGTCAACAACTCACTGGCCTCCCTGCCAGCCCCGACCTAAAGGGTTAACCACTATCAAGCCTCATAAACAAATAAAACCTCACAGAACATGAGCACACAAAAGTTATCTGGAGTTTCTCAGGCAATGGCTGCCGTTCCTTTTCTGTTCAATTGTTTTATGGCTGCCCTGTCTATACATCATGTTATATGCATGCTATAGAAAGGGGTGTGGGCAAGTCTCCATTATGCTATACGGCCTGGATTAAAGTTCACAGAATAGGCTATTCTATACAGCACAGCCTGGTGCAGACTCCACAGAATAGGTTATGCTATACAGCACAGCCTGGTGCAGACCCCACAGAATAGGTTATGCTATACAACAATGCCTGGTGCAGACTCCACAGAATAGGTTATGCTATACAGCACTGCCTGGTGCAGACCCCACAGAATAGGTTATGCTATACAGCACAGCCTGGTGCAGACCCCACAGAATAGGTTATGCTATACAGCACTGCCTGGTGCAGACTCCACAGAATAGGTTATGCTATACAGCAATGCCTGGTGCAGACCGTACAGAATAGGTTATGCTATACAGCAATGCCTGGTGCAGACCCCACAGAATAGGTTATGCTATACAGCACTGCCTGGTGCAGACCCCACAGAATAGGTTATGCTATACAGCACTGCCTGGTGCAGACTCCACAGAATAGGTTATGCTATACAACAATGCCTGGTGCAGACTCCACAGAATAGGTTATACTATACAGCAATGCCTGGTGCAGACCGTACAGAATAGGTTATGCTATACAGCACAGCCTGGTGCAGACCCCACAGAATAGGTTATGCTATACAGCACTGCCTGGTGCAGACTCCACAGAATAGGTTATGCTATACAGCAATGCCTGGTGCAGACTCCACAGAATAGGTTATGCTATACAGCACAGCCTGGTGCAGACTCCACAGAATAGGTTATGCTATACAGCACTGCCTGGTGCAGACTCCACAGAATAGGTTATGCTATACAGCACGGCCTGGTGCAGACTCCACAGAATAGGTTATGCTATACAGCACTGCCTGGTGCAGACCCCACAGAATAGGTTATGCTATACAGCACTGCCTGGTGCAGACTCCACAGAATAGGTTATGCTATACAGCACGGCCTGGTGCAGACCCCACAGAATAGGTTATGCTATACAGCACGGCCTGGTGCAGACCCCACAGAATAGGTTATGCTATACAGCACGGCCTGGTGCAGACCCCACAGAATAGGTTATGCTATACAGCACGGCCTGGTGCAGACCCCACAGAATAGGTTATGCTATACAGCACTGCCTGGTGCAGACTCCACAGAATAGGTTATGCTATACAGCACGGCCTGGTGCAGACCCCACAGAATAGGTTATGCTATACAGCACGGCCTGGTGCAGACCCCACAGAATAGGTTATGCTATACAGCACGGCCTGGTGCAGACCCCACAGAATAGGTTATGCTATACAGCACTGCCTGGTGCAGACCCCACAGAATAGGTTATGCTATACAGCACGGCCTGGTGCAGACCCCACAGAATAGGTTATGCTATACAGCACGGCCTGGTGCAGACTCCACAGAATAGGTTATGCTATACAGCACGGCCTGGTGCAGACCCCACAGAATAGGTTATGCTATACAGCACTGCCTGGTGCAGACCCCACAGAATAGGTTATGCTATACAGCAATGCCTGGTGCAGACTCCACAGAATGGGCGAAAAGTTTGTGATGGGTTGAGGTCCAAGCACCAGGATGCTGCTGATCTTAACAATGCGGGTCCCTAGGTGCTCCTGTTTGAATGTACTGTTAAATACGTGTACTGCAGCTCCATCCTAACTTGTATACTACTGCTGCTGAATGCCAAGTCATGATATTTTTTTTTCCTATGGCAACATTTACATAATGCTGTGTAAAAATGGTCATCACCAACATCATCTCCTCTCCTCGGCTCACTACTAAATTCTAAATGAACCTATGAGTATGTTTTGGGTTGTGGGAGGAAACCCATGAAAACAAGACTGAGAATAAACAAACTCCATGCAGATGTTTTCTTTGGTGGGATTTAAATCCAGGACTACAAAAAGCCACCATAGTGCCAGGCGTACATTTTTTTTTCGGCGGAAGGTGGCGATTTGCGCATGATTTTATTCGCAAATGACCGTTTTGCGAATAAAATATTCGCAAATCACCACTTTCTGCTGCGTACGCCAGGGGGGGGGGGTGTTTTTTAAACTGAAAGATACGACGAAAAACCTACTCCACCTTTCAGGAGGCGTAGGTTTTCGGCTGTGCGCACTGACGCACGGGATTTATGTAGAGGCAGTCTGACTCTACATAAATCTCCATAGCGCCAGAGATGTGGGGACCGGCGTAAAAAATGTCGGACTTAATAAATGTCCCCCTTAGACTTTTTTATAAGTTAACATGCAACAACATCTTTCACTATAATATAATATAATATAAAATATATATATATATATACACACACACACACACACACACATACAGTGGTACCTTGGTTTAAGAGTAACTTGGTTTAAGAGCGTTTTGGTTTAAGAGCTCACAGTTTTTCTAAATTGTGACTTGGTTTAAGAGCATTGCTTTGGATTAAGAGCTCCCTGTACTGGGTGGGAGGGGGAGTGGAGGAGGGACATGGTCTGCATAGCGGGGTCTACAGCCCTGTACTCTGACCTAGGACGTCTCCCTCACCTTCCAAATCACAGCAGATCCACTTCAGGCTGGGGCTTGCATTTGGGGTGTGAAACGAATCGTCTGCTTTTCTATGATTTCTTATGAGAAAATTTGCTGTGGTTTAAGAGTGGATTTGGATTACAAGCACAGTCCTGAAACAAATTATGCTTGTAATCCAAGGCACCACTGTATATAGATAGATATATGTATCTATATCTATCCTAAAAGGTTACACACAAGTAGGAAATACCTAGGGGCATAGGCTAGCTGACATCTGCCAGCCCTTTCCTGCGGCTAGAGCTAGGCTTCTATGCAGCGAACAGTTTAAACTTCAGCAATAAAACAGTAAAGATCCAGATCTATTAACTAGATAGGACTAATAAAGATTGTGCAATAGCAATGACCTCTATGTTTCTAAATATATATTTGTATAGGACCATTAAAATGATAATGTCTTTTTATAAAAGCATTTACCATACAATTCAATAGCTTTTTTCCCCTCTTGTATAACGGACACTAATAAAGTGAGAAATCTGCCGCCATGATGTAGACAACATTATCAGTAGAAATGGTCAGAAAATGAGGTCACATGGTGGAAATGTATGAAGAAGCATTATCCACCTGCAAAATAGGAAACCTGAGAGAGTCCAGCCGGTAAATGTTCATCTGGATTTGTCCACTCTCGGACAAGAATGAACCCATTCACTTAAATTCACAGACCTTAGATCACTCGGTAGAAATAAACCAATAAGCCTGTTTCTCATCGAGTTACAACAAAAAAAAGTATTTAATGCTTTTTCTCAAAACAAAACTCCATTGAGATGCTTAGAACCTTTGCACTCTCCAAGTGTCCTCCATCAGCTTTTCAATCAGACCTCAGCTCGCCAGTATATGAATAAGAGCAGGTACATAGTGAATTTGCTGGAATGCAGTAAGCCATCTCCATATTTACTTTAATTCTCGCCACAATAATACATCACACCAGATGTTAGATTATATAATCTGAATATTCCGCAAAAATAAAGGAATTTCTGCATACTTGTAGATTGCTACTTTCCAAACAGCCCAGCCTTTGCCAGCAAACTTTGCTCTATAATATTATATAATAACCATTATGACCTATAGATTAGATTTTCAGTCAGTGCAACGCAAATGAGGGATAGCGATAATGAATACAGGTTAATAACTTAAAGGGAGAACACAATTCTGCAGGAAGTTGTATTTTCTTTCTAGTCTGTCATGGTGCACAGGAACTGTACAGAGCATAAAAATTCTCTTGCTCTGGACAGTTCCACAGACAGAGGTGGCAGCAGAGAGCACTGTGTCAAACTGGAAAGAATACACCACTTTCTGCAGGACGTACAGCAGCTGATATGTATGGGAAGACATGAGATTTTTAAATAGAACCAACTCTATTTCAGGGACATATTGAGTAGAACATATTGGACTATTTCATAAGCTTATTTTTGTTTCAGTTATATGAGTCAAACATTAGTAGTTGTCCATTCATGCTACCAGACTGCCTCTGCCCTGGTGTACCATACCTCCTTCGACCCTCCTTGATGTACTGGACCTTGAGGCATCTCTCTGATATACCAGATTTCTGCAAGCTGTTTAACCTTCCTCTCTCAGTATAAATAATTGTAGAGGAAACATAGTTATTCAGTCCACAATCAGGTCCGTTAGAAATTAGAAAAATATTAGAAATATTAGAAAAATAGGATGGATATAGACTATGTAAGCTGGTGGTATAAATGTCTTATACTCTACAGTCTTTCTGTGTTGGACTGACAACTCCAAGCACTGGGTTTTATAGATCAGCAATAAGGACATCATTTCTAATGCCATAAAGGGCAGGTGGGGAGAATCTCCTATTCTTGTTAAAAATGCACCAGATTGGTCAATTTCCAATCTACTGGTACCAATTGGTTAAGAGTTCTAGGTGCCCCGCCCCAGACAAGCCGACCGATAGACTGTGGTTGGGGTAGCTCAACGGACTACTTAATGCAGACTATTAAGGTGGCATACAAAGCTGAAAACACTCTATAGTAATCAGAATGCAGTACCAGATTGTGACCCTGCCTCAGTACAGCAGCCAACTCCTTAGAGACACTACATTTTCCCATCGCTGGGTGCATCTGCTGAAGGCCGTCCCAGTTGTGGTTGCTATTGATCTTGCTCTTTTTATTTAGAAATATCTAGACCTGTTAACCTTATCAAAAAGGCAATCCAAACATCCTGATCATGAACAGGAAGAAACCTCTAAAGAAATAAACTGGATCTCTACACTTCCCACAAAAACTTGAGAGTGGACAATTTAAGCCAAAAAACACAAGAATCTGCAAATATACAAAATATACATAAGAAGCACTTCTGAACGTAAAGAGTACATTTACCTATGATGTGTCTACATATCTATAGATCATAAACATTTACGTCTAGTACTGATCTTGAGTTACAACCTGTGTATCATTTATATAAACTTTTCACATGTTGTCTAGACATGAAAAATTTAGATCACATTGTGATCATGAGTTATAAGGCTACGTTCACACAGAGCAAAAGGGGCGGATTACGCAAGGAAATATTTCCGCCTGAAATCAACTGACGCTGAATTCCGAGCAGAATGTAAGCAGAATCCCTGCATATTCCGCTAGGAAAGTGTTTAGCTCATAATCAGCTCTTGACAAATTTAGCGCGGAATACTCGAGGAATCTGCGCTGAATCCGCATGCATTCAGCGCTGAAATTCAGCGAGTATTTGGCGAGTAAACTAGACTATACCAGAATATATACTAGAATCCTCCTCCCCCCTTCTCTCCCCATTTCCGCGCTGATCCAGCGCGGAATTTCCGCTTGTATTACGCTTGTATTCCGCGCTGAATACGCACGTATTCCGCGCTGAAACAGAAAATCAGAGCCCCATTGATTTGTATAGGCTTCCGCTAGCGGAAGAATGAACATGTTCATTCTTCTGGCGGAAAGCGGATTAGTTCAGTGCGGAAATTCCACCGGGTGAACTGCAGAGCAGAATTTCCATTCAACACAGAGGAAATTAGCTCTGCACCTATTTTAACGGCTGAAATTTCAGCACTGATTCAGCGCAGAAATTCTGCTGCTTTTGCTCTGTGTGAACGAGCCCTAACTGATAATGAGTAATTGGGTAGCAGCATGCTCCACCCCACAGCCACCTGCCCGATCAAACTGATTACAGGAGCCTGGTCCATAGACTACAATGTACCCTAAAACAGCAGGTCAGGCAGCTGGCCAGTGACGCATGCGCCTGTGCACTACCCCTGGGTATAACTCACGACTGCACCAGGTCTTGGGACCCAATACAATCTAAACATTTGACATGTCTGAACAACATGTGAAAACGATCATACAAACGACAGTACAGCTTTAGGCTATGTTACACCTTTTTATGCAAAATAAGGGCCTCTGTTTTTCAATGACTGCCGCTAAAGATTATCACAATCATTATCAAACAATGGCCTTTATTTTGTCTAAAAAAAATAAATAATAAAAAGCTGACATTGTGAGAACACAGCCTCAAGCACTTTAGGAACATATTGGAAGATCATGATCATTATAAGCAGCCGTCTATGTAACTAGCCTTAAGGCTCTGTTCCCACAATGGGATTCTGCAGCCATTTTTCTAGATGGCCAGAAAGACATCCGCAAATCAAGTTCATGAACATAATTTGCAGTCGTCATTACCAATAGACGTCTTTCTTTTGGTGTTAAAATGACGGCCGTCATTATTACATAGTGGGCACATAGAGTTAAGATTTAGCGCTGCATTCACAATTCTGCAGGTTACAATTCTTAAAGGGGTTATCCAGTGCTACAAAAACATGGCCACTTTCTTTCAGAGACAACACTACTCTTATCTCCAGTTCAGGTGCGGTTTGCAATTAAGCTCCATTGACTTCAATGGAACTGAGCAGCAAAACCCCGCCCAAGCTGGAGATAAGAGTGGGGCTGTCTCTGGAAGAAAGTGGCCATGTTTTTGTAGCGCTGGATAACTCCTTTAATTTGTCACTGGCTACCACCAATAGGCCACTTTGCAGAATGTAAATTCCCAGATAACGCTTTGTGCACAACCCTTTTCCCTCATTTTCCATGTTAAATAGCTTCGCCTATGCATCCTACAGTTGGCAGGTGTATATAGTCATGTGACTGCCCTAGGTAGGAAAGAAAAACGGCAGATAGAAATGATAACCTAACCGAGTACGTAAGGAATAAGGGCTTCATTCTACAGCTCCTATCTTCATGTCATATTACACAGGTTTCATCAGTGAAAAATTATGTAATTACTGGAGTTTCCCTTTAAGCCCCAGGCAAAGGCTTTCAAGCAGAGTGTCTTCACTGATTGTAGACAAGTAATATAAATGTTGTTTTTAGTGGCACGGATGTCTCGTAGCGGACCTTCTGGCTCGCTCCCAGCACTACAAGTTAATTAAAAGTCAAAAAAAGAAAACGATTCTGTCACCGCCTGCGCCAGGGAGGAGACGAGTGTCTATTAAATATAGCTAAATCATAGAGAATTTTCCTTATAACATTTACAAACAGCTCCAGGAAAAAGGAACAGAGAGATGCAGCGATGTTTCCCATTGACAGTCTGGTTTACGGACATCGTAAGCTTAAAGCTTCCTGTATGAATGGAAGGCAAGCACATCCCAAAAATGACTTTATAACTGGGAACGTTGCCATGTGGCTAGAGAGTCGCAGCCACAACAGCAGCTGCAGGGTTCTCTAGGAAGTGCAGATTAGCGAGCAGATCTTGCACTGTGCATAGATTATCTTACTATATAGAATTTCCATAATAGCCAGTCACCGCTGAGGTAACATGAGCACAAGGTCTACTGTAACACAAGAGCTCGGCTTTCAGCACCGAACACAAGCCATTTGGCATTTAGAGTCGGCTTTGTTATGACTGTACTGTGTCAGAGCCAGAAAATATTTATACGAATATCTGGAGCACATAAATGGGAGTGGGGGGGCGGCTTATATGCAGCAGTATCGTAGGGTTAGATATATTCAACGGGAGGTAAATGTCATCAATTATCAACATTAAAAAGGTCAGAAAAACATTCCTTCCCCATATTTACTGTGCTGAGAATACCTTGAAAAATTTGTATACATGTTAGTGAATGATATCAGCAGCAATATTTACGGCCAGTACAACCAGCGATAGGGTCATGGGTAACCAAGGCTCGTTGCTGCAGAAAAGTTAGTCCACCTGGTTTAATCACATAGAAAAGCTGATAAAAATAAAATAAAAATAAAAAAGCAAGAAAAAAAAAGGTGGATACATACTAGCTATGATAGAGAGGTGTCAGTACACACAATGCAAAACAATGTGCTGCATATTGGGCTACATAGCCACAGACTGGCCAGGGTGTGCATCCCAGTCTAATTGAGCATCTGTTGGATGCGCTGGAAAACAAGTTCTATCTATGGAGGCCTGTCTTTTTATAGGACCTAAAAATATCAACTACTAAAACAGGACACCTTCAGAAGTCTTTAGGAGTCCAAACCTTGATCAGAGCACAGTATTAGGCTACATTCACACACAGTATTTCCATCACTATTTTTTCAACCAAAATCAGGAGTGGAATTTACAGGACAAAATTACAATGGAAAGGTTTTCACATTAAAAAAACAAAACAAAGATCTTTTGCTTATTGGTATGAATATATCAAAGGCTCTATATCTGTGGTATCAGGCCAGTTGCACAATAACGCTACAATTCTGTGTGTGTGTGTGGCCAGCTTAGTGGTAGTTAGACCACAGAGTAAACAAATGGAAGGAACTTGTAATCTCTCATACACTCCTCCAACTTCAATTTGCGTGGAAATGTTCTATAATTCTTGGCTTATTCACTTTGCTGTCAACAAACAGGCCGGAAAGGAAGAGCAGTGCACATTTGGGAAAACAGAAAACATTGACTTATTGTGCCAAGCATGTGCAAGTGAAGAATATAAAATAATGACGTGTGAGGTCTTTTTTCACTGACACAAAAGCATAACAAATCCTGCATATAAAGTACAATGAAGTCAGAGTCAGCTAACTACTTTCTCCATTGTCTGCATATGAGAAAAAGTAACTATATTATGTAAACATATGTTTATGCAAGAGGGGGGGGGGGTTATTCCCATTGTCGACTTCTTAAAGGGACTCTGTCAGTAGGTTTATGCTGTCCTATCTAAGGGTAGCATGAACTAGTGACAGAGAAGCTTAAAATAATGATATATCACTTACATTGTTCTGTGCAGCTGATCCTGAGATATCTTTCTCAATAACATGAACAATAAGTAGTCCTCTCCATTATGTGCATGAGCCCAGTAGTCCTGGATATTCATGAGAAGTAGAAAACTCCTCCCACCAGCTGCTGATTGGCAGTTATCTATCCATGCTGTGTATAGGCAGTCAACTGTCGATCAGCAGCTGAAGGACGGGGGGGGAGGGGTGTGGCAAGAATCCTATTCTCCTGCATATAAGAAGACTGGCTGAATAGAATGATGGAAGTAATACACCAATCTGTTCAGCATTTCTGTTACTAGTTCATGCTGCCCTCATTTTAGGTGGCATAAACCTGGTGACAGAGTCTCTTTAAACAGAATAAGAACTGTTCTGATGTATGCCAAACTAGCAGAAAAAGCTAGATCAGGAATAACCATGCTGAATAATATGCAGAAGGCTGAAATAAGATTAAAAATAAAAAAAAGTATTATTCGCCAGTGAGCCTGCACTTAAACACAGCAGCTAACCTGAACAGGGAGCCGCAGTGCAATGTAGTAACTCTTACATACACATAACACTATACAGGGAAAAGGAAAGTAGGGAAATGTCACAGAAATGTCACTACTTCAGCTTACTCTCTGAATAATTTCTTAGCATTACTACTTTTTACTGGCTCTTGCCCTTTCCGGAAAAGCAAAAAGTTATTTCAGTTGACTTTGCATATTGATCCTCTTTTTTTACTGTAAAGATTTGGCTATGTAAAGTGTGACAAATCATGTGTGTCCCTAATCCTTCAACAGGTGGCCATGCATCCTGCTATACATCCTGACCACCAGGTGGTGCAGTAGTAAGTTACCTAGCTTCCCAAGGCTACACTGTACACTTTTTATCATCTATACAATAAATAAATTAATTGGTGTGGCAACCTACTTAAAGGATAGAGGGTCTCTACCGAGATGGACTACTGTTCCTGCGCAAAAAAGATTGGCCTGTTTATGCATACTTTAATATACATAAGTAGGCAGGCCAAGGAACGCTCCCAGTGCACCAAATTAGCTCATTTACATAATTCTTTCAGATGGAATTCCTTGAAAATGGTAGGACATACAAAGATTACAAGAGTAGGGCCAGAGACAGGAGGTAGGGGCTACAGGGGACATATCAACAGGTTCATATGCAAAAAAAAAAAGCAGTCAAAAGAAAATGGTTAAAAATGCAGTATCAGCATCAGCAAAGTTACAAACTGATATATGAAACACCATGTGACCTTTTGCTTCACAGAAAGGATATTGCCAAAGGTGCCATACAACCCCATTCTGGCTCCAGTAACAGGGCCTTACATAGCACTAACAGATTCCATTGATTTTCACCCTTCAGGGCTGTAACAGAGATTTATGTACAATATATCTGATTACAACACCTCTTATATTATTATTATTGTTATTATTCTCAGAAAGTACGGTATATACTTGAAGGACTGAAAGAAATGATAGCTAGGAGAAACAAGCTGACAAGTACATGATTCTTAATGGCAGGTCTACCTCGATATTTCGCCACTTCCAGTAATGTCACAAAGGTCACGTCATTCCATATATTTCACCAAGTCATCCTGGATAACAAGAGATTCACGTTCTGGAGTAAAGAAAATTTACATAAAGGGGTTCTACAATACAAGTCTTTGACTTGCTAGAGAGCATGGATCATCAAGGCTACATAGTTGTTTTTTGTTCTTTCCTTCCAGATTGTCTTTGCCACTCTTTAGTTAAGATTTAGAGGATAAATTCACATGGGGCAATGTGGTACCCATTCCAAACAGCGTTAGATCTCTTGTACAGCTTTGAGTCCTGCACATGTAAGGCAGCACATAGTATTCCTATTACAGAACCATAGGCATGCTGCTGTATATGTGCCAGTATACACCTTCATTTTCTACAAAGAATACCTTCATAATAAAACCTGCAAAGGGTCATGCATTGTTTTTTCCATTCACAGATTCTGTATGAAAGTACCACAATATGCAAGTACAGTATGGGCCCACAGGATAGTCATATTCCAGACACGATTGTGCATGCAAAGCCCTATATTTATGACAGTGCAGTAAGGCCATATAAATAATCATGTCATGAAATACCATGCATCTTGCTCCCAAGGGCAACACCAACTGAGAAAATATAGAGATTAAGCCCCCCCCTATATACAGTCTTAGGCCATGTTCACACACCGTATATTTTTGTAAAACCACGACCGTTGTACAACGGCCGTGATTTTTACAGAAATATACGTGTCATTGCTGCCTAGGAATCCCGGCTGGAGAGTATACACATAGTTATACCCTCCAGCCCGGATCTCTCGCCACACCACAAACAACTGACATTTCAGTTTTCTGCAGCCGCTATTCATTGACTAGCGACCGCAGAAAACCATGTCAGTGCACACTATGGAGCGAGCGGATCCGGCTGCTCGCTCCATAGCGTGCAGTGGAGAGTTCTGATGCGGGCACGCAGGGATGCGCACACATCAGAACTCTGCGGGGCTTAAGATCTTTTCAGAGACTGGCCGCTCCGTGACCCAGCCAGGTCACGGAACGGCCAGTTTCATACGTTGTGTGAACATGGTCTTAGGCTAAGTTCACACACAGTATTTTTGCTCAGTATTTTGGTCCTCATATTGCAACCAAAACCAGAAGTGGATTGAAAACACAGAAAGGCTCTGTTCACACAATGTTGAAATTTAGTGGATGGCCGTCATTTTATGGCAAATAATTGGTGTTATTTTAAAACATCAGCCGTTGTTATGAAATAATGGCCATTATTTGTCATAAAATCCACTAAATGTCAACAGTGTGTAAACATAGCCTGTGTTTTCAATTCACTCCTGGTTTTGGTTGCAGCATGAGGACCAAAATACTGGGCAAAAATAGTGTGTGTGAACCCAGCTTCATTATGTACAGAGCCATTATAATGCTTCCATTGTAGTGCAAGGGGCTTCTTCTGTACATCTGTAAGCCAGTTGGTACGCTCATATAAATGGATGTGCTGTCTTCTATAAGAAGTACTACTAGTTGTAAGTGAGAATCTCTCTATATACATGGTATCCAATAGAGCCTGTTGCACTAGGGAGCAGTACAGCTGTGCAGGCAGGTGTGCATCAGGCTTGAGGGTGTTCATAGAAATAAAATATTTAAGCAGAGATTTTTATCTTTCCTAATGGATTTAAAAAAAAAAAAAAAAGCATTTACCGCATGCCATGTTCTGGTAATAGATAGGATATTCTGACAGTCTCACACAGGGGTCCATTGGCAGAATAAGGGCCCTATTCCACCGGACGATTATCGTTTGCATAATCGTTAACGATTAACGATCTCAAACGACCGCTATTGCGAAAGACCTGAAAGCGTTCGGTCATTTCCATGGAACGATAATCGTTACTTATGATAGTAATTGCGATCGTTTCTCTTCGCTATTTATTCGCTATTGCGTTCGTATCTATTGCGAACGACCGAACGATGTCTTATTCAATGCGAACGATTTGCGAACGAGCAACGATAAAAATAGGTCCAGGTCTTATAAAGCGATCAACGATTTCTCGTTCGGTCGTTAATCGTTAACTGCATTTCAACCGAACGATTATCGTTCAGATTCGAACGATTTAACGATAATCTGAACGATAATCGTCCGGTGGAATAGGGCCCTAAGTTCTGTGATAAACAAAAACCTTGGGTCTCCCAGAGACTACTGCATGGCAGCGCAATCTAATTTTAAGCTCCCTGGAGAAGAGTCTTGTTATTAGCTGATCGGTTCTGCTTATAAAACTTATCTTGCACTTCTATAACATACTCAATTAAGTGGATCAACTGGGAATTTTTGGTGATGTTTTCTAGTTTAAATTTTACTATCTATGTTATAAAATAATATTGAAATCTTGCAGTTTTTGTTCTGGCCACTAGGCCTATTAATAACATGCCACTTTCAATTCTGTAGACAGAACTTTTCAGCAACTTATGATGGGCAGAATTAGAGAGAGATGTGACACTATTATATACAGAACACAGGATCTGGACATTCACAATAGATAATACAATAATCTCTGCACATGTCACAAAGCATGCCTAGAAAATGTTTCCATAGAATTTCCCTATGTGCCTGTACAGTAGATGCTGTAAAGCAACTCTCTAAATGCTGTTATATAGGGCAACTATAATGTTCAGTGGGTGGCAGAATATACTATAAAAAAAACTGTCACTAAACCTTCCGCCCGCTAAACATTATAGTTCCCCTATGTTTTAGTATCTGACTCTGGCTCTGATCAGTAAAATATAATCTTGGTGACACATTCACTTTGAAAAATTGGCGGGATACAAAAAAAACAAACAAAAAACAAACACAGGACTACAACCAATCATCCTTTAGCTTTCAAATATGACGAAATTAAAAACTTGAAAGTGGGCCCCAACCCCGCTAGTATTGTTCTTTAAGAATTCCGGCAAAGCATTTATTTTACCCCAAACTGAACAAGAAATACTCTGATCATCCTTTCAACAAATACAGACAAGCAGTAGAGATCAGCTGCAACATGCACATGGAATTTCCAAGATATTCTATACCCCAGGATTAAAGTGAAAATATGTCATACTTCAAACTCAATGCAAGTTCATCCCTCCTTGTATAGTTAGCACTTCACGCTTATTATTACACTTAATCCAGTAACAAGATTACAGATTATTATGGATATCTTCAGTGGTAGGATTGTTAACTGATCCTGAAACCAATATCAATTTCCATTACCACATTGTCATACCAGTGATCAGGGTCCAACAAGACTGTGACATATGCCACATCATCAGTATACTTTACTCTCTAGCTGGGACCAAAATGACACAAACAGTAAAGGATTAAGAAGGTACCTGTTATTTGAAATAGGTGATGGTGTGTACAATTCCTTGGTAATTCTATGGAATAGGACATTTTGGCAAGAAAAATATATCTATAGGGAAGGAATTATGGGTCTTCCAAGGCACAAAGGTGAGTCCTTCCACAGGCAATACGTTATACTATTGCCTGGATCCATACACTTTTTACTAGCACGTCTTACAAGCTCAGTTGGGTGTAACCTATTATTTTGTTGCCATAAGGGGGGGAAAAAAAAAAAAAAGAGACTGGGAATGTTAAGCAGCAGAGGCAGTGAGACGCAGAGGTAGCTGCTGTTGAATGCCCCTGTCTAAAGTATGTGAATGCCCCTCTATAACGTATATAATTTGAACTAGAACCTGTCACATTGCAAATGCAGTCCAGTCAACAGACATCATTCCCATAGTTTTGTCAGAAAAGTTCCAGGATAACCAGTCATTTATCCTTGTAAATCTCATTCTGGGCTAATGGTGCCTATACACCTTCAATAACTATTGGCTGAATAAATGTTTGGCCATCAGTTCTCTCTCCCATCCTCCCCTATGCATGAATGCTTGGCATAGCCGAACATCCATGTGTATGGAGAGGGGTAAGCCACAGCCAGACTTCTCCGACGCCAATCTATCCCTCCAAAAGCAAAGGTGTTGGGCATTGGAAATCTATCCCTCCTGACGCTTCTCTTCACCAAAAGAAGTCGGAAGGGTTCTATGTGCCTTACATTGTCAGCCGAATCTGCTGCCAGCGGAAAGTTTGGCCGACTTTAGTATAACGTCACCTTTAGTAGTCATGTAAGCAGACCTACACAGTTATGGACAGGTTGTGGATAAGTGTTTAAATAGAGAGCTGTCAATCAATAAGTAGGACCGCCTAGTAGACTACTAAGAAAGAATGAGCATGAATAAATGACAACTTATTCTAGAACTTTCCCAAAAAAACTGTATATGAATTGGCTCTATAACATGATGTTCCCTTTAAGATGAGAAGCCTGTATTCTGCCTGTCTGACTAGAACCTACTTTTTACAGGTGATTTTTCACAATTTTAGCACTATTATGCATGAAACGGTTATAATATAATCTCTTCAGAAGCAGATTCTCAGTCAGCACACTTTACTAGTGTTTTAGAAGAACCTTTATTCTGAGACAAACTATACACTGCAGAAAAGTTCTAAAATGCAAGGTATCGTCCATACCCAGATTTCATCCTCACATAGTCACCACAAGAAAAATGGTTTCTAGGTCATCACTGATAGTTTTATGACTACAGGGCAAGGATCTGGCCAGTTTCACTAGATGATTCACACATGTAAATGTTCATCGTAATTTGATTTGGTCATAAGACAATATAAGTAGTTCCTTAGTAAAAGCCCAGTTGGTCACAGGTAACATGAATCACCTGTGATCACTTACAAGCATCCTGTGACCTCTGACCTATCACATGTGGACAAAACACTGGGCAAGCCAAATGGTTATACAAAATGACTTTTTCACAGTACTTTGGCTGGTTTACTTACCATATCTGCCAGAAATTACTTCAAAATAAGTTCAATAATATACATTTTCAGCATGAATTATCAAAACTAAAAGGAAAAAAAAAAAATCACAACCATTACTTTTACCCCCTATTTATAGAAGGAAGTTCCTCGGAACGGATTTACAATCTAGTCCAGAGAAGAGGAGCTGCTCTCTGATCCTTATTAGAAGCAGATTGCGGCCGCACCCTGAACATCAAAGCATGAACTGCAAAACAGGTTAACAGCAAGTAGAGGCATGAGGCTCTTCTCAATGGACACGCGCTCTTTCAAGTAGAAAAACAGACAAAAACAAAAAGGCCTTTTCCAAATTGAACCAACAAATGGCATGTATGCAGCTGGCAGCTAGATCCAGCCAATAATTCTGTGTGTAGGGATAGAACATATTTTGGCACTAGTGTGGCTGGAGGTGGAGGATATGTTGCCAACAAGAAATCTTGATTGGACGGGTTATAATAATAAACATATATCTAGCTTAAAAACAATAGCTTGGCAATATAGAGTCAGAAAATATAAGGAGGCCACATGGAGGAGGGTTAAACACCCACCATATAGTTGGACCCCTTTTCTATAAGAAAAGAGTTTGACCCATATTCAGTTTATATAATCAGGAAACTGTATAAACAGTTTATATTATTTCTGTTTTATTCCCCTGCATTTGTCATCAGATACTGGATCACTTTTTTTAGGCTGACATATATTTCTGCCAACTCCACCATAAAAATGAAACTGTGGGTATTCCAATGGAGAGAGGAGCCCAAGCTGCTGCTAGACCCCTCCATCAGTGAATAGGGCATCATACATGACTTTTAGGTATATGTCAGCTTAGCACTTAAATGAGGTACCTTACACTAGTGCTATGAATAGAATGGCATTTTCAGCTACAAGTAGACACTAAATGAGTGTTTGGCCTCTTCAAACAGCTGATTAGCCGAGGTCCTGGGATTCAGATGCCAGCCAATGTATTATTGAGGACAGGCTATTAATCTTTAAAGCTTGAATATCCTCTCTAAAGAGAACCTGTCTTTATGCAGCTGGGGTTTAGTATTCCAAAAATGCTTATATGAAGTCCACCCGTTTTCACTTTTAGGTTATGTTCACACAACGTAAGTTCCGCAGAAATCATGGCCGTTGTTATAAACAAGCATTGTGTGCTGTGGGGAGTTCTGATGCGGGCATGCACGGATGCGCCCGCATCAGAACGGCCGGTCTCATACTACCTGTGACCATAGCCCCAGGACCAATATCAAGGGACTTCAGACACATGCGCCTCATGCCATAGGGAAGTGAGCTGTACTCTCCTCAGTTTCAATAGTGCACTGTGCCCAAAGTCACCCAAGTCCAGATGTCATCTATAATAAAATGAATGGTAAAGATGTAAGATTGTAGAACTGACGTACTTCATAAAGCTAGTTTTAGGACACTAAACTCCAGCTGCATAAATACATGCTGGTACTTTAGCATCCTAAAAGGTAATGACAGGTTCCCTTTAATGGACATGTGAAGGCACACCATTGGTTCATTAAAAAGGGGTATGAAATTTAGGGTAGTAAAGTAGATGTCCTATGAAATTCAAAACAGGCAGGATGGCAGGGGGTCAGGGAACTTAAAGCGAATGTACCATCAGGTACATCGCTTTAAGGTTTTTACATCAACAGACTGGCGCGGCATGAGGATGCTGATGCTGTGGTCCTTTTTTTGAACATAGGTCCGATTCCCAATCACGTCTATTCCTGGTCATTGGGCTGGTCTGGAGCACTAGAGGCAGGCCCCCCAGTGTGATGTTCTGCCCTCCCCTCTGTGATGTGGCACCATTACCATCTGTGTTTTGTCACACTGGGGGCAGGTGGGCCCGCCTGCAGTGCTTCTGGCCGGGCCAGTGACCATGAACATGCATGGGAACCAGGCCATGGTTCAATAAAAGGATTATGGCACCGGCATCCCCATGCAGGCGCCAGTCTATTGATGTAAAAACCTTAAGGTGATGTACCTGATGTTTCATTCGCTGTAATAAACAAGGTATACTTCCCAGTCCTCATGCCTCTGTAGAGCTGCTCCAGGGTCAAGCTGTTATTTTCAGCCAGAACCCTTCCAACTGCAATATCACTGCCCGGCTGATCAATTGCCCGCTCAGTCAGTCAGTGACTGGGGTGGTGTCCTACCCCAGTCACTGATTGGCTGAGCGGGCAGTCGCTCAGCCAGGTATGTGACGTTGCAGCTGAAGGAGCTGCAGAAGGACGGCGGCTGTTAGCTGGACTTGGAAGCGGCACTAGGGGCATGAGTATAGCTAAATATATTATATATATATATATATATATATATATATTATGTTCCCCCCTGCCTTTCTGCTTTTTTCAGGGGACCTCTCCTTTAATAACAACTACTAAGCTACATTTAGAGTTTACACAGTAAAATGTTCCTAAAGCTTTGGCAAATGTGCACCCAAAGTGACCAATACTTTGGAGAAATGACTCACATGCCTCTGCCCTTTCACTATGGCCAGAGAGCATTACTATGCATATGGCAGAAGTCAATGTAATCACCCTAGAAAACACAAATCCCTGAAAATACACAAATCATGAGATGAGAGCATTTATAAAAGTCCCTGTGGATAACATCAAATCTTCGGAAACATTGCAGTATATGCTGGGCTCAAGACGATCTGCTACTTACAACCCTCAAGAGACCAATGAGTATTTATGAAGGTGAATATATTCTGCATTACTAGTTATTCAGAACAAAGGCTACTTTATACTGTATATCTGTGGTATTATACAGTAGGTATATACCATGTAACTCCATGGCAGGCAAAAAAAGGACATATGTTATAAAACGTAATAAACATCTGTAAATGACGTACAACCAGTCATACAGAGAAAGCCAAGGGTGAAACCAACCTGCCAGGTCCTATAATGACAGCATTTCCTGTACACAACGTCACTAAAGTGTCAGCAAGTGCAGAGGTGATTCATTCCTCTGACTTGTGGTGTGGGATGGAAAGGACTATAGTATTACAAAGATAAATCAAATAGAAGAACATTCTGTCAAGTTGTCAAAGCGTTTCTCAGCTGTGTCTGTTTCTGGGAAAGCTGGGTGATAACTTGTATGGCCAACATTACAACTTGTTGTCAACTAGCCTCCCTAGGTTATAGCTAATGATAGGTTGGCAAAAGCTGTGGGGAGTTTTAGTACAGTAGTTGTCAGCCAACATTAAAATTTAACATATCACCCTAAATTCGTTCAATACTTAAATGTGTATATAAAAATGGTTATGCAAATGTATGAAAATCACTGTTTTATAAACCTTCCTATTATAATCATGCTTATCATTATACATTTTGGCTGTCAATGTAACACAGCCCTCCCCGTAGCCTGGCTTTTGTGGTTACAGGGTGATTTATCAAAATGTTCTTTGAACAGTTGCCAAAATAATCCTTGACTTGTCAGCTAAAGTTGAACAGGGGTTAATATGCCAACTACATCAGCAGGGGGCAGTGAGGTCTGCCTCCTCTTATCATCCCTTACAACAACATAGCAAAGGTCACCAGACCAGAGGCCATCTCTCTCCTTACTGTAAACACCTACCTGCACCATGCTGCATGGAAGACACTTCTCAAAGTCACCTAAACACTGCAGAGTACTTGTATTTAGACCAGATCTAGTTTATACTATGCTGGGGTCAGGGAAGGGTGACAGGCTACCAAGTATTGCCAGAACACTCTGCTTCTAAACAATACAGAGAACACATGGGTTCACTTTGCTTTTTTTTCTCTAAACCCCAAATGTTTCAAGGATTTGTCTGTAATTTTTATATTAGGTGGACAAACCTTTTAAATAGCACAAAGAAATCTCACACCATACATGCCTGATCCTCCACTAGAAATCCACCACCAGCAGGTACAAGGTGCCTGACAGTGAATTGAGAAATCATTAAACTGACCAAAAAAATTAAAAACACCATAATAATTTTTCCTAATGATTTAATGTCTATTAATCCATAGTAGTATCAGGATTCATTATTAGTCATATAGAATAAACCACACTGCCTGTTATGACTATAGACAGCCTAATAAAGTTACAAGGAGCTGTCAGGCACAGTCTGTTACATTGTTATTTATCTGTTTGTAAACAACACGTTCTAACAAATAACAATGTAACAGACTGTTCCTTATAAAACAAACAGACATACACAAGGCTCCAGGAGAAGATGAGAGAAGAAGTTGTAGAGCCCAGTAGTTACCCCAGGAGATAGTCCCTCTCCTCCCTCCTTCCCAAGCTGGATCCTCAGGGCAGGGGCCCCTCCATGCTTGGGTTAACCCTTTCCATGTAGCACTTACCATATTGTAAGGTGAGTCTAGGAATAGCTTCATCCGCAGCCTGTACCCAGAGGATAGTAACCACAGTTTGTCCGAGGAAGAAGAGCCATGTCCAGGTCCCCATAGCCAAGCCTGGCAGCAGCCCCCTGGGAGCTTCCCCTGCACAGTAATCCAGGTGAGGTCTCTCGATTTTCAGACTTCTCTCAGGTTTTGTAATCCAAAGCAGAGTCGGTGTGGAGTGCTGGATATTGACTCAGTAAATGAAGCTTTGTAAAGTTTCCAGAGCTGAGGCTGTGATCCCGCCCAGCAGAGCTCTCCTCAGGCCTCCTCCTCCTCCAGCCTTCTCCTCCTCCTCCTCACTGCCACTCACTGACCTATCACATAGCAAGAGAGAAGAAGAAAGGGAGCTTTAAAAAGAGGTGAGGTTTCCTCTAGTATACAAGATTGCTGCTATGAACATCACTCAGCATAGTAGTAGACTAAATGTCAGCCCCTATGGTGAATATAAGAATAATAGAATAAAATTAGAAAGGTAGAATATCATTAGAGATGGGCTTAAGGTAATTTCTTGCTAGGCAGGGGGTTCTACTAAAATAACAGAGATAATAGAATATGTTACATGTAATAACATGATTTATTGTGATTCATCAATCTTACACGATCTTACATCTTACAGCAATGCCCTTCAGGATAGGTCTATGAATAATGGTGCGTTTACACAGACAGATTTGTCTGACAGATCTTTGAAGCCAAAGCCAGGAATGGATTTAAAAAGAGGAGAAATCTCAGTCTTTCCTTTATGACCTGTTCTCTGTTTATAGTCTGTTCCTGGCTTTGGCTTCAGTGATCTGTCAGATAAATCTATCTGTGTAAACGCACCCTAAACTTGTGCAATCACCTTTCATGTATAATTAAAACACAAACTTGCATGCAATATATGATTGTTGTCTGTATGGGATTCAATTGTGGTCTGCAAGAACTCCAGGCAGAACTACTTTTTTTTATCAAAATGACAGGGAAGGGGGTGGCTGAAGAAAATAGAAGCCTGGGAGGTAAGTGGATTTTTTTTGTTCACCCACCCCCTTCCTGGGCATTTAGAAAGAAGAAGTTCTGCCTGGAGTTCTGCTTTAAAGGAGAAGTCCAGCAAAATTTTTTATTTTTATTAAAGTATTGTTTTGCCCCCCAAAAATTATACAAATTACCTTTATACACTTATTACGGCAAATGCTTATAAAGTGCTTTTTTCACCTGCATCAAGGCTTCACTTCATGGATAACATAATGATGTCATGGCCCGACTCCCAGAGCTGTGCGGGCTTTGGCTGCTGGAGAGGATGATGGCAGGGGGATGCTCAGTGTCCCTCCAGTGTCCTGTGTCCCTCAGTGTCCCCCTGCCATCGTCCTCTCCAGCAGCCACAGCCCGCACAGCTCTAGGAGTCGGGTCGTGACATCACCATTTTATCCAGGAAGTTACATAGTTACATAGTTACATAGTTAATACGGTTGAAAAAAGACACATGTCCATCAAGTTCAACCAAAGTGAAACGATCAACCAAGTGAAACGATCTAACACTGTCTTGTGAAGTCATGTCCTTTCATAGACTTAGTGTTAGGCTGGTATCACACATGGCAGTTTTTCTTTAGAAAAGTACTACTGCAGTTTTAGAGCCGAAACCAGAAATGGATTTAAACAGGATGGAGGATATAAAGGAAGGACTTGTAGCTCTCGTTTCTGTTTGATCCACTTCTGGTTTCGGCACAAAAACTGCAGTGGCAGGTTTCCAAAAACTGCGGTGTGTTTCCAGCCTTAGGCTATGTTCACATAACGTTTGCAATTGAAACCATGGTCGTTCTTGTCCTAGAAAAATGAGTTGCATGCTGTTGATAAAGCCCGGTGGGTTGTAATGCGTGCAGCGTTTGAATTTATGTTACAATAAAGTTCTAAGAAGCATTGATACGAACGAGTGCCGGGATCCATTATTCACCTATTCATCATTTGCCTCCAGCACTGCGACACTGAAGGTAAACTGGAGTGCCGGTTGATCTATACACAAGATTTACTGTATGCAGAATAGCCATTCTGTCCATAAGATGGCCAAGCACAGAGGAACATGTGACCATGCCCCTCCCTCTGTGTCCTTCATGAGCATATACAGGCTGAGTGGAGGACACTGAGAGGCGTCATGGTCACCTGTTCCTCCATGATCAGCCATCTTATGGACAGGATCACCATTCAGCATACAGCGCAGGACAGCACAGTCTGGAGGAGGGGTATCAGGGGCCCAGTATCAGCGCTGCGAGGCACACAGGGAGCTGCTGTCAGTAAGAGAGGTGTGTACATTTACTCCAACTGTATACTAAACTATCTTACTCTAAAGTGGCCAACCCCCTTTAATGTACAAATAAGCTTAGCCTTATACCTTACAGCCGTGTGTGATGTGCTGGGCGATATTGTACATGCAGCAGCTTTGTGACTGGATGCAATTGATTCCTTGATGACATTGATCGCCGTCTGACATCGGGAGGCTAGACATTCCTATGCTGACAACTGAGAAAGACTCCTATTTACATGCAGCAGTCATTGCACTTCAGCTTGGCAGATAACACAAAGTCTTAAAACGACAGATTAAATTTGATCTGCTGTGAAAACTAAAATCATCTCTACATGTCATTTATATAGCACATAGCTATTATCATTGGCTGTGGTCTGAATTAATCAGATTGTTCACAAAATTGCAGTATATAAACCCAGTCTCATAAAGGGTTTTCAGAAGTAATATCCTTTAATCATCATGACAGTAATTTAAAAGGACTGCTCTCCTGCTACCCTGCATGGTCCAGGCTGGCACATCTACTGTGAACCTCTGCCAATCACTGTGATGGCACTGCTGGGTCCTCTGTGCAGCAGGAGAGCTCTGACACAGCACTTCTGATTGAAAACAGAGAATGGTTGGCACTCCATTGATATGAATTGAGAAAAAGAGATTAGAAAATGTAAGACTTGATTCACATGTGTTTTAGCTGGTATGTTTGTAGAGGTAAGGACATGTATATAGTGGAAAATGCATGTAAAATGGGGAAACGACAGTAAAAAAGCCATCACACATAGAACATTATCTGTTTAATAGGCTGCGTTCACACTACGTATATTTCAGTCAGTATATGTATATTTCAGTCAGTACATTTCAGTCAGTATTGCAACCAAAACCAGGAGTGTATTAAAAACACAGAAAGGATCTGTTCTCACAATGTTGAAATTGAGTGGATGGCCGCCATTTAACGGCAAATATTTGCTGTTATTTTAGAACAACGGCTGTTATATTGAAATAATGGCAGTTATTTACTGTTATATGGCGGCCATCCACTCAATTTCACCATTGTGTGAACAGATCCTTTCTGTGTTTTTAATCCACTCCTGGTTTTGGTTGCTATACTGACTGAAATATACTGACTGAAATATACGTAGTGTGAACGCAGCCCCCAATTAAACTTCCCCAACTAAACTTCCCCAACCCAAAGAAGCAAGAAAACAGAACTGACCATGATGGCAATGTAAGAGACAAAAAACTAAAACTATCTTTGAAAGGAAAATCATGCTTTTCTATTTGCTCATTGCTACCATGACTTCGTAGTCCATGGCTTTACCTTGCCTATTAAGATCTCAGCTGGCCATACATATTAGCTGTCTGGCAAAGGCACTTCTCCCATTTATCCTATAAACATGCGGGTTTAGCTTGGGCATGTGTGTCTCCAAGTTGGAAGAAGGACAAAAAAACAAAGGATCAGACAGTTAAAATCAAACTGCCTGATCTACAGCTCCCCTGACATCAGACAGGCGAATGTTCCCTTTGAAATTGGTAGGTTTATGTTGATATTTCGGTATATAACCAGCTTCAGGGTATGGTTATACAGACAAAAACCACTCAAAATCGGCTAAAAATCAACTGCATAAATGTTGGCGCTCCCATTCATTTTTGAGGATGCTTCTATGCCAAGCTGCCCTAAAAAGTGATGTTTTTTTGAGCACCCTATTGACATCAATGAGAAATGACTAAGAAAACCCAGGAAATTAAACAATAAATACCTAATATAATGTGCTCCTAGGTTTTGGGCCATTTTATACGGCACAACGTGAGGAGGAACTGGCACTGACCTGTCAGATCACCTCGTTCCATGCTCGTTGTCTGTGCAATTACACACATGCACATTGAGTAGTGGTGGTGGGGAAGTTGTGGCACAGGAAGCAGCCGGAGGGGGGTGTTCCATTGAAGAGAGTGGTGGTCTGCAGCCACCGATCCTATGACATGGAGCAATGTTTTCATTCAACATGTTGAAAGACAACGATCAGCCAACATTGTGCATGTCGGCTGATTATTACCTTTTAACTTGACCTAATCGGCCAAGTATGGACGACAATCATTTGTGGTAATAGGGCCTTCATGCTGTATGCTAATAATGGTGATCAGATCACAAACAATATATGCTTATAGACCTGATCACTATGACCCAATATAATCCAAAAAGGCAGCAGCACTCCGTAGTAGTGAAAAAAAGTGGAGGATTTATTCACAACCCATGCAAAAATACAGCAGCGACGTATCTGACCACAACCGTGGTCTTTTTTTAAGCCCATGACTAGAGATGAGCGAATCTCGAGCATGCTCGAGTCGATCCGGACCCGAACTTTTGGCATTTGATTAGCGGTGGCTGCTGAACTTGTATAAAGCCCTAAGGCTATGTGGAAATCATGGATATAATCATTGGCTGTATCCATGTTTTCCAGACAACCTTAGAGCTTTATCCAAGTTAAGCAGTCCCAGCTAATCAAATACTGAACGTTCGGGTTTGGATGGACTCGAACCCAAACCCGGTTCGCTCATCTCTACCCATGACCCATTATAACCATTTCCATGTAATTATTAGTGCTGCATTCCTGCATTCTCCATTGACTCTTCCCTAAATTCACGTAACGTGTGCAGCTGATCCGAGAGTTCATGTATTTTCAATGAGAAAAAAGCTGCTGCCAGACACTTTATTTTGGTATTGAGTTCCTAATAAAGACGACGTACTACTACTGGGCATTAGAGAGGGTCATGTAAATCCTTTCATGTTAGAGATATCCTTACAGATATTGGGTAAACTAAACATTTTATTAATAAAAAACCTAACTTTGAAGCTAAAACATGTTTTAAAATAATAATCCTCATGAATACATTAATACGTTCTCAGGGGTATAGTTCCTCAGCATTGCGTGCCAGCTGCAGAACTCAGCAGTGTTTGATATTATTGTACAAATGTTTGGGTATCGACTTTCCGAGGGCCCCTCTCTGTGGTAGCGATCACATCTCACATTTACAATGGATGGATTATTTTATTTATTGCTATTTTATTGTTGGAGAAAGCAGCCGAGTCTAGACTGAGCTGACACTTAGCCAATAAAATGTGTGAGCCGCTTTATTTTCTGAATTCCTGCTCTATGGGCCTGAAAATGGGGATAAGGCCTGACCTTTCCTTAGTGTGAGGAGGAAAACCCACACCTGTTAAACACTTGGAGAACCTGTTAATGGAAGCCTCAGATACGATGAATACTTCAAAATATAGAGTCCTAGTCAAATAAATCACGTTTTCCATAAAAAATAATTGGAGGGAAAGCAGAACATAGCGCTTATATGAAATAGTAGATTAAAAGGCATTTTGGCTTACAGCACACCCTCTCCACCCACCGTCCTTATATTTCTGTGTTTACAGAGCTTTACTCCAAGCAGCTCAGAACTCAGCCCAATAAAACAGCAAGCCAGACTTCTTCTAAAGTCATTTTCAGAGGAACTGAGCTGTTAAATGGCCAACATAAATGACTAAATTGTAACACCGGAAATATTATCCTCACCGGTGTAATGCTGTGGGCTCACACCTTACTGCTGTATTGTTTGGTCTTCCGGTGAAAAATCTATCTATCTATCTCTCTCTCTAACAAAACACAACAATCACTGAACTCAGGGAGAACAGCGAAAATATCCAATGGAGTACTCATTTACGAGTCTCCATTGATTGCCCCCTACAAAATTTGAATATGCAAAGAAGGGGTCCGTGGAGCCTCAGTTACGAGTATCAAAACACGGGAATAGCCAGATATCCCTCTCTCCAGAGAAGGAAGTCTGTTGCCAAGGGGTGCCCCTCCCAGTGGCGAGAGCACCAAACCACCCTGATACGTAGTCCCTCAGGTCCTCACTCTGTTGCGAGCTTTGGGACCTAGATCTATCTATCTATCCATCTCCTATCTATCTATCTATCTATCTATCTATCTATCTATCTCTCTATATCCTATCTATCTATCTATCTATCTATCTATCTATCTATCTAATCTATTTATCTAAATAGTTCGAAGAAGAGCTACACATCCACACAGATGATGCAGGTACTAGCAAAGGGGGATCCCCTCAGTATATCGCAAAAGTCCACAGCACACCAGCTTCAAGTGCAAAAAGGTGGTTTATTCCATCAAAAGTACATGAAACAAACTGTTACTTTTTGTTAGTTACTGTTTCATGCACTTTTTATGGAATAGATCACCCTTTTGCACTTGAAACTGGTGTGCTGTGGACTTTTGTGGTCTACCTATGTCTATCTATCTATCTGCATTATTTCAAATCAGAATCAGATTTCTACATGCTGTTATATGACATCAACACGTTCGGAAATAACAGATAATGGGGGTGATTCATCAAAGGGTGTAAAATATAGACTGGTTTAAATTGCCCATAGCAACCACTTACACCTCCTCTATCATTTTACCAGAGCTGAGAGCTGAGCTGTGATTGATAAATATGGGCCTGTCTCTGGAGTGACAGCCTGCTCAACCAATCACTGGCCTCGGCACTGTCCCTTCTCAGTTGGCTGAGCGGGTTGTCACTCCTGAGATGGGCTTTGAAGTAACGGCGGCTTCAGACGGCGGGGAACACTGGTGACTGCATGGGTACCCAGGGGAGCGCAGAGAGGTAAGCATAACATATTTATGTTTACTAATATGACAGCAACATGTTAAGAATTTTGGAGCTCTGGATAACCCCTTTAAGAACTATGGCTAAATGTCTCTGTCAGGACAGAGGAGGTAGGGAGAAGACGCTACAATGGGCCCTGAGTCTGAGCCCACCCACTGTCCCTACCTACTTGCCTCAATCGGTCCTAGGTAGTAACCACGAAGATGTTCCCTATACTGAATAAGTGCAACACAGAACAAGACAGACAGACAAACACAATAAAGGGAAGTCAACAAGCCAAGTCTCAACAAAACGGGCAACGTAGTACAAAATCAGGAAATAATCGGATAGTCAAAGGTCAGGTGGGAGGTCAGGTAACAAGTCGAGCAAGCAGAGGAATTAGGAACGGGGATCGCATTAATAGACAGGGGAAGCTGGGATCAGGGTATGAACCTTAATAGCCAGAAGAGAAGGACTGGCTCAGCTTTCTTTTATGAGGATCAAGAGCCCGGTCCGGTTCCCCGGTGTACTGGTGCTCTGATGCTCAAGGTTCCGGACAGGGATAGGAATATGTCAATCAAAAAATGTGCTCAGCTGCAGCAATCAAGGCTAGCAGTGAGCAGTGTAACTCCTGCATTGCCGGAAGCTAAGAAGCAAGGCCCAGTTCACACCAGGCTACTGCAGTCTCTTTACAGATACAGTTACTTCTAGGGCACATCCCACATGCTTTCTTAATAGGTCACCAATATCACTGTATACCACCCGCTTGTTTTATAAGTTTTAGTTTGTGATTCCCCAGTTAGGAATGTCTTTCTAAACAGGCAATGAAGCTTTAATGCTATAATTTACATAATACTTTGTACTGCACAAATTACACTGGCGGATTATGTTTTCTTTGTATACTTGCTTTATTGTTTTGACCCTTACACAGTCATGTGACCTGTATGTATCACAACATTTTGGGCATTGTTGTTCTTCTTCCTACACAATACATAGTTTTCTTCCTGTGAACAGCCTAATTAACATTCCTTTAAGAGAATCCGTAGGTTACAGGAACTCTTCATACATGTTGGCAATCTGTATTTAGGCTAGTGTGAGGATGTTTTTACTTAGTAGGAGAACATAATATTGTTTATTCTGGCCTATAATTATCTTGATTAATCTGAGTAAGAAATTCCACTTTGTCTTCAGTGCCTAATGACTCAGTATTCTGTAAGATGCATTTTATATATGTGTGTATCCACATCTGTGTATAAATAGCAGTTCCTTTCACACTATAGAATCAGCGCCGAAACTCTGTGTGGAAACCCACCGCGCAGACTCAGCGACGAACCCTGCCTTCTATCTGTTTGAATGAGAGGGCTTGTGCGCCTCCGCTCTCTGTGTCTCTCCGCTCAAAGAACAGATAGAAGGCAGGAATCTGCGCCGAGTCGGGGGTTTTCACAAAGAATTTCTGTGCCAAATACATAGGGGGGACATTTATTAAGTCTGGCGTTTTTTGTGCCAGGAGGAAAAATGTCCCCACAGCTCCCACAGTACGGAGATTTATGTAGAGGCACACTGCCTCTACATAAATCCCGTGCGCACCAGTGTGTGCGTTGAGGAAACCTACGCCACCTCAGAGCTGGCGTAGGTTTCCTTATCATTTTTTGTTGCAAAAAATGATAAATGAAGCAGACCCAGATTCCGGGCCCCCCATTCCGACCCCTCCACACCCCCTACCCGCCCCACTGGTGAAGGTGGAGTAAAATGGCAAGATGTGAATATTTTATTTGCAAAACGGCCATTTGCGAATAAATTAATTCACATCTGGCCATTTTACGCCCCAAAAAATTTTTTTTAGTTTGATAACTTTCCGTCATAGTGTTAACGGGCCCCTATGTGTTCATAATTTATCTGGCCCAATCCCTTTAATAAATCCAGTGTTAGGGACGGCCTTAGTGTCTCCTGATGTCTCACATTTACTATTCTAAATTTTCCTTGCAACATAAATGATGCCAAAGCCATCTCACTACCTAAGACCATGTTAACACGTCGTAAGAGACCGGTCACGGAACAGCCGGTCTCTGAAAAGATCATCCCGGCCAGTACTGCAGTACCGGCTGGATGATCTTTCACGTCGCAGAGTTCTGATGCGGCGCATCCGTGCGCGCCGGCATCAGAGCTCCCCACTGCACACTATGGAGCAAGCGATCGCAGCCGCTCGCTTTATAGTGTGCTCTGACATGGTTTTCTACAACCGCTATTCACTAAATAGTGGCCGCAGAAAACTGACGTGTCAGTTCTTTGCGGCTCCGTGAGGGATCCCGGCCGGAGCATATACTATGTGTATATGCTTCAGCTGGGATCCCATAAAGAAACAGGACACGTATCAATTTGTAAAAAGTATGGCCGTTGTTGCCGATTACAAGAATGGCTGTACTTTTACGAAAAGATACGGTGTGTGACCATAGCCTTAAATGTGTTCATTGGAAATTTTGGGGAGAAAGCTGTTGACTGAATAAGAGTTAGTTTATGGCAACTTAAAGGTAGCCATAAATATGTTTTGGCTTTATTAAAGCACACAAAATTAGTTGCAGAAGTTTATGCAACACAAAAATTCACTCCATGTATGTGTATGGGGTTGTTTCTGCTGCATGCACATGGATTTCTGCAAACTCCATTCAGAGGCATGAGGCGGTTGAAAAATTGTGCAACAAATTTGCTTTATGTGAACATACACCTACCATATGGAAGGTATGAGGGGCATTTTTTTTAAATAGCAGATATACATTTACTCTTCAGGCTACTATTTCACATTCAGTGTAATTGTGCAATAATGAAACATACCTCCGCCGGACCCTTCCACGCCTCACTCTCGTCATACCCCTTGGAGATAGCCTTCAGCTAACCTGCTGCGTCTCTGTCTACTAGCGAGGATGAGTTGTCTGCTTATTCATGCAGAGTGTCATACTATATTTTTTTCTACAACTCTGCGGGTATTATCTATAAAGATAATACAGGCATCACGTAAGTAAACTAAAATAATCATAGTGTCAAGGGCAAAGTGCTAGGCGTAGGCTATGATAATTCGTGGAGGGTTGCTGGTTATTTTCTGGATGGTTGTTAGTTAAAAAAAAATACAAACACCCTAAAAACAATAAAAACAGGATTTACTGGTACCAATATTAATGACAGTCCTTGCTGAGTCTGTCTGCAGTTTAGTATTCAAACAAACCTAGTATTCTATCAGAGCGAGGGCGGCGATGTCTCCACTTCTGCGCTCAATCCCAATTTAAGCTATCACAAGTGAGATGTCATAAACACACAGATTACAGCCTTTGCTCTGCTTATATTATATGTTCCTATTACTACGTGCAGACATACCGGTAACAGACTAGGGTAACCTCAATTACCACTTACCTGTCTGACAACATCACTGAGAAATTTAGCTCTTTGAACTTTGCCTACACAGAGGCTGTTACCGATGTCTGGCTGCGAAATGTGGAACAACCATAAAAGAACATGCTCTAATAGTTTAACAGTCTAATTCTCCGGGCCATGTGTTTCTAAAGCAAAAGTATAACGTGCTTTCAAGGAAAGTGTGTAGTTAAATTTACCATTAAAAGCTATAGGAAATTCAGCCAAGCAATGTCATCAATGTGACAATCTGGACATATTACCTGATAAACCACCATTAGGCCATGTTCACAAGGCGGATGACACCGGCCGTTCTGTGACCCGACCATGTCACAGAACGGCCGCTGTCAGTGAAGATCATCCCGACCGGTACTGCAGTAACGGACAGATGATCTTCATTTGCGATGAAGGTGCATCCGTGTGTGCCCGCATCCCAATCCTTCATAGCCGACAATGGAGCGTGTGGCCGGGGCCGCACGCTCCATTGTGTACCCTGTCAGGCTTGTGCGGCCACTATTCAATGAATACCAGGTGGACAAAACTGACATGTCAGTTTTCCTTGCGGCCGCTAGGGATCTCGGCCGGAGTGTATACTTTGGGTGTGGGTTTAATTGAAAAGTCTATTGGATTTAATAGTACAGAGAAAGGACTGTAAAAAAAGAAAAACTGTGTGTGAACAACTAAAAAATAATGTCCAGTGTTTTCAAAAGATGTCCGATAATGATTGTCATGATGATTATTTTGCCATCCCCACAGATAACGTCCGTTATTCTATATATTATGTGCATTGGGCGTCCTTCATTCCATTGACTGTGGCTGCTGGAGAGGATGATGGAAGAGGGATGGTCAATGTCCCTCCAGTGCCCTGTGTCCCTCAGTGTCCCCCTGTCATCATCCTCTCCAACAGCCACAGCCCGCACAGCTCTGGGAGTCGGGTCGTGACATCACCATGTTATCCAGGAAGTGAAGCCTTGATGCAGTAGTAAGTGCAGGGAAAAAAGCACTTTATAGGCATTTAACGTAATAAGTGTATACTGGTGATTTGTATAACTTTTTGGGGGGCAATACAATACTTTAATAAAAAAATGTTGCCGGATTAATGATATTTAATAGAAACAGAAATCAAACCCACAAACAAAAGCATGCCAAATATATCGGTGGCACATCCAATAATAAATGTAATAAGGTGAATCAAAAGAAAGTATAACAAAATAGATTTTATTGGTACCAAAAAGCAAGTGGGACAAACAAGTTAAAAACATTTAAAATACACAAATAAATCTATTTATTTTTGTATTTATTTATTTATTTGTGTATTTTAAATGTTTTTAACATGTTTGTCCCACTTGCTTTTTGGTACCAATAAAATCTATTTTGTTATACTTTCTTTTGATTCACCTTATTACATTTATTATTGGATGTGCCACCGATATATTTGGCATGCTTTTGTTTGTGGGTTTGATTTGTGCTTTTCATGCCAATTCGGTTTGAGCACCCTAAAATAATTTAGTGTGCTGTTTTATTGATTATATCGGTTTATGAGGTAGTGCCTTGTCCGTTTTTTTAGTTTCTCATTTAATAGAACCAGGGAGATAATCAGCTACTAGATCCTCCTGGTATTAGTTATCATGCAGAAAATAATAGGAACTGACTCATGATGTCAGGGGCACTATTGGACCATATCTATGTACAGTAGAATGTTGGCAGATCATGGTTTTTCACTACATTTTCAAATTGTTGCACAATGAGATTTGTTAGTATTGATCATAAAAGAACACATTTTACTGGACTCCTCGTAACTCAGCCTATTAGGAAACACCATTGTCAGCGTCTCAGCCCAAAATGCATCAATATTTTAGCAAAGAGAAAGTATTCCCTGTGCGACCAGTTCAACTTAATTTTTACCTAGAGAAGAAAATTAGATTCTGTTTACAGGGCTGTAATGTGATAAGTAGAATGGAAACATTTTTGCAGCCTTGTCTCCCAAAGAGTTAGAAGTTACCTTGAAAAGTGGCTGCATTTTTTGCATTAGTAGTTTAGTACATGTATTTTTTTCCCCAGTTGTGTTTTTCTCCTTACAAGTCATGTGATTCTTTGATAATAAGACTGGTTACAGAGTTTTAAAGCTTATCCACTGTGTTGGAGGGAGAATTTCATGATCAGCCAACCATTTCTTCACCAGCCAACTTAACCCGGATATGGCAATCCCTTGAGCGAATTTCCCCTCAAGTTTTTGGCTTGAAAAGGAGCCTGACGAGGATGTTGTAATCGATAACATCCCTTATTTTATTGGAACTGATCTTTCATCACTTGTAATACATATCCTCCCTGTCTTATATAAATCTTTATTATAAATTGCTACACCGTGTGTGTGTGTGTGTGTGTGTGTGTGTGTTTTAATTTTAGCAGATGTCTTATCTCATACTGTCTCACAGGGTGATATCTGTTATGTGGCCTCTAACACAACTTCAACTCTATATTACACACACACACACACACACACACACACACACTGTGTAGATGTATGCGACATGTAGTGTATCTAGTGGGGTCTTTATCTTTCCCCCTATTCCATAATGAATCATGGATCAATTTTTTTTATGGTTTCTTACTTTTTTCCCCAGAGGGGAAACGCTGAATTTGCTTCATGGCCATATTAATGCAATGATTATACCAGTCGTGAAGTCAGAGCTAGTTTTGGCTGGAGTCAGAAAAAATGTACAAACTCCAACTCAAAACTTAAAAAAAAAATCTTTCATATGAATTTTATAATAAATGTTCCTCAACAATATATATTTATGTTTTAATCTAAGGATCTTATTTATTACAACCAGAAAACCCTCTCTCACATACATTAAGTTTCCTCCATAAATCAGTAATTAAGCACTGGCCCTATTAGATAAGGGTGGTTGGGGAAAAGTTGTTGGTCACTATTTGGTGGAAGAGTCCATTGTGTTTGTGTGGGGGAGATCTGTGCTGTGTTCTTCCTGGATGCTGGATGATTGTGTATTAACAGCAGTGTAATATAAAGATATCATGTGTAATATAAAGAAGAAGGAGGAGAAGCCATAAGTAGAATAGCAGTAAATTCTGTCCTTAGTGTGGTGTTTTCTCTCTGGGACAAGATTGTGTGTTTTTCTATGCTATGGCTGCAGGAGGCTGTGTGTGTGCTATGGCTGCAGCAGGTTTTGTGTGTGTGTGCTATGGCTGCAGCAGGCTGTATGTGTGCTATGGCTGCAGCAGGCTGTATGTGTGCTATTGCTGCAGCAGGCTGTGTGTGTGGTATGGCTGCAGCAGGCTGTGTGTGTGCTATGGCTGCAGCAGGCTGTATGTGTGCTATTGCTGCAGCAGGCTGTGTGTGTGGTATGGTTGCAGCAGGCTGTGTGTGGTATGGCTGCAACAGGCTGTGTGTGTGGTATGGTTGCAGCAGGCTGTGTGTGTGCTATGGCTGCAGCAGGCTGTGTGTGTGGTATGGCTGCAGCAGGCTGTGTGTGTGCTATTGCTGCAGCAGGCTGTATGTTTGCTATTGCTGCAGCAGGCTGTGTGTGTGGTATGGATGCAGCAGGCTGTGTGTGTGCTATGGCTGCAGCAGCTTGTATGTGCGCTATTGCTGCAGCAGGCTGTGTGTGTGGTATGGCTGCAGCAGGCTGTGTGTGTGCTATTGCTGCAGCAGGCTGTATGTGTGCTATTGCTGCAGCAGGCTGTGTGTGTGGTATGGCTGCAGCAGGCTGTGTGTGTGCTATGGCTGCAGCAGCTTGTATGTGCGCTATTGCTGCAGCAGGCTGTGTGTGTGGTATGGCTGCAGCAGGCTTTGTGTGTGCTATGGCTGTAGCAGGCTTTATGTGTGCTATTGCTGCAGCAGGCTGTGTGTGTGGTATGGTTGCAGCAGGCTGTGTGTGGTATGGCTGCAACAGGCTGTGTGTGTGTGTGGGCAGGACCATTTTTTGTGCACTGAACCTGGAAGCACTGCAATACCAGGTCAATGCCTGTAAAGGACAGAGCAAGCTCTTTTTCCATCTTCCTTTTCTAAAAACCCATTTAACATATGGCCCCCAGATAGGGGACGTTTCAGATATTAAACTGATAAGAACAGATACTACACTTGATCTTAGCCAAAAGACTGAGAAGCGAGAGGACCACTTTTTTTAAATGCCCTGGAGGGTCTGAGAGAAAAAAAATAACGTCTACTTACCTCCTTGGCTCAGGCCCTGGTGTCTGCATTCCCCTGCTCCTGTTCCCCGACCGCTTGTTGGTCTAGAGATGGGACTTGGGACATGGTGTCCCACTCTGGCCTGCTCAGCCAGTCAGCAGCTGTACTGGTGTCCCTCTGCTGCCGCTGACTGGCTGAGCAGGCCTGGAACATCATGTCCAAAGTCCCGTCTCTAGATCAGGAAGCAACCGGGGGTCAGGTACAAGAATGGTGGAATGCGGACAACTGCGCTGGAGCCAGGGAGTAAGTGGATGTTATCCATTCCCCAGGAGTTCTCCGTTAATGTGTATAGGGAGGACAGGGGAGATAACTGTTGACCAAATGATCTGACTGTCGTCCAAATGAATTTGTTGAAGATTTTACTGCAAAGCATTACTCTACTAGCTTCTGGGCTGCCACAGAGAGCCACAATAACCCTCCCTCCCCCTGCTCACAAACAATGAATGGACCCTGCCCATGTGCCCTATAAAGGCATATGGACATCACAGTATTGGTGACCAGGGCCGTATTTGCCATTAGGCACCTGGGGGCTTGTGCCTAGGAGAGCAGTGCTTAGGAAATGCATTTGTGATCACCCTAATGGGGTGTTCTCAGTCCAGGGACCTTGGGCAACGTAAGCTGTAAATTAGTAAAAAAAAGCTCAATCTGCCCTTATAGTCTATACACGTGTGTCATTCACATGCTCTGGAATCCCAGCTAGAAAGTATGTGATGTGAGCTGGGTCTTTCTATACTGGGAGGAACAGCAGCTGTCTTAGCATAGTGACTTTAGCTTAACCCCAGGAGAAGTGGCTGCAGCTCTCTACTTGGAAATGGTAACATGAACCGAGACAAAACCATCATTATACAGGTTTGTTCTAACCTAAAGACATTTATCATGGAGGCCAGGCAGGAGATAAGCTGCTTGTCTGAACCTGCCTGCCATCTCCAGCCTTGCAAACTGGTTTATGATAGATTTTTATTTAAATCTCTAGATGAACAGTACACTCTGTAGCAGAAAACACCCAGAATTCTCTTTATTAAGCTTAGTCATGGAGATGTAATTTCATATTACTGCATTTCTGTTGCCGTCTTAAATCTACTTAATCATTGCTAATATTACAAACACATTACAAAGATTTTACAAGGAAAACAGGATTTGAAGATGTGTCGTTGGATTAACCTCAGCAGTAAATTCTTGCATTCTCCTCTTCTTAGTTATTTCTTTTTCTAAAAAAACAGTGTGACAACCAATATGGCCGCATCACATGAATTGTCACCTAGCTTAGCCCAGACCTCTAGTCTATGCGATGCCTTCTCTTCTCTGCCCAAGGTCCCCATACACCTTATACTTTTGTCAGTACTTTATAAGCACTTTATAAAGCACAAGGAGCTAATAGTGCTCGTTTGCTCCTCTCAGGCGCCTTTAACCCTTAACCCTTCACTTCCCATAGAGATTACAGGAGCGCTTGGCCATGCAAAATGTTCCTATTGTAGGTGTATGGCCACCCTTACACTAAAGAAAACAGAATTCACCATTTTTCCCCTACCTCACTCCACATTATCTGTCAATTACATTCAATCGCCATATTGTCTGCCCATCCCACTAGTCCCCTGCCTTAGGGTCACCTTTGATTCTCCTTTGTCATTTAAATCGCACATCCAGGCCCTTACTACTTCCTGCCGCCTCCAAATTCCAAATCCGTTCTTTTCTCAAATCTGATTCAACAAAACTACGATTACATTCCCTCATTATTTCCTTATTGTAACCCTGCAATATCCTCTTCTCTGGCCTTTTATTTAACAACCCCACTCCCCTACTATTCGTAACTCTAGTGCCCAACTAATCCACCTCTCCCCTAGTTCCTCCTCTGCCTCTCCCCTTTGTCATTTTTTGTAACTGCCTAAACACATCTACTCACCCTGTAGATTGTAATAGCCCTATTTCACGGAACGATTATCGTTCGTAGACTCGCTCCAATGACCGCTCGTTAACGAGCACTTAACGATTTTTGTAAGCGAACACATAATACGTGTGGGAACGTGAACGATATCTGTAGTGTAACGATTTTTTAGCGGTCGTTACATCGTTACATGGTTGTTTAAAACGTGGGGAAATGTAGGTAGACATTTCAAGAACGACTGAAAGATTTTTTATTCAACGAAAAGATTAGCGAATTATTGTTGAAAGACCAACAATTTTTTTTCGACATGTTGAAAAAAAATAGTGAACGACTCAACGACGATTTTGCTGTTGTCGTTCGCTCGTTTACAGCTGTTCCACAGAACGATTATCGTTAACGAGCGGTCGTTTAAACGATTTTATGAACGATAATCGCTCGAAAAAGTTCCATGGAATAGGGCCTTTAGCCCTCAGTGGCAGGGTCCTCTCTCCCTGACCCAGTCCCAGTCTGTGCGTTCCTGACGTTACCTTAACTTTTCACTTCTAGCACTGTGTCAGAATGAAAAGAAAACACCACTTCCTGCAGGACATACAAGAGTTGATAAGTATGGGAAGACTTAAGCTTTTTGAATAGAGGTAAATTACAAATCTATATAACTTTCTGAAACCCGTTGATATGAAATAAAAAGATTTTCACTGGAGTACCCCTTTAAGGTCCATACTCAGCAGCCATTATTACGATTTGACTGATTCCTGGTACATGCAATGATAATTGGTGCTCGTACATTTACAATTAGAACTCTGCTCACACCATCATGGTTTCTGTTACAACTGGTGTGAGGCTTTGATGGCAATGTGAATATAGCCTAGCAATAAAGACATCTTTTATCAAAAGCTGATGGCCCATACATAAAAATGTGTGTATATTTTTAATGCATATCCTTTTCTATAGTACATAATAATATTTTATTGAGTCTTTTATTATTGCTTCATTGCCAGGATGACACAATGCCATTATTATATTGTGTTTTACATAATCCTGTCATTTGTCAGGGCAGCCTCCCTATCTGATTGTAATTTGCACCATAGATAATGTTGGCCTTTGTAACATCTTTACAATAGCGAATGATCCTTTAGCTGCAGATCTCTGCTCATGAGTTTAGTGTTCCAATATGTATTTTTAGCCAGGAGGATAAGGACAGCTGGAAAAACAACCAGGAATAAGTCTTTTCTTTCTACTTTGTAGCAATGTGGTCAGCCTATATCATTGCCACATGTGACCTCTACAAAGCTAAGAAAATCAGCAGCTTCATATTTAGTATAGATAATAAAGTAGGCCGTACATGCGGTGTGGAGCTTTAAATTACACTGGTCATAAGAATTCATTTATAAACCTTTCATCTTTTAGGGACATGCCACATGACACAATGGCGGAGCTGTGGTTAGGTACAATCGGCAATCATCTCCGTTATATAGAGTTTAATTTTATTGCAGCCCAGAACGTTATATTTATTGGATTACATTTAATAAGACCGTTTCTGGAGGAATGAAAATTAAGCTGTATTTATAGGTCTTTGTTTTATTTTCTCTTCTGGTATATTGTTCTAAATTAGATTCAGTCACTGTGTAAGTTATATCGGCTCTTGGACAACAATTTATATGCAGTCAGGTTCTTCATGACATCACATAATAGCAAACAGTATAAAAGTACACACAGTATGCAATGTATTAAAATGTTATACAAAGATATGTACATTTACAATAAACTAGATTTTATGACATAAAAGTCCAACAATATAGAACTATAGTAAAGAAAAACCATCAAAGACAACTTGGAAAATAATTAAGTGAACAGAGCTGGAAGCAGACAGCTCAATACATTGCATAGTGGCCATGCTGGGGTGCTGCAGGTCCGCTCCCATTCACTTCAATAGAAGCTGAGTTGCAGTAACACAGCACTACCACTACACAATGTATAAAGCTGGTTGCTTCCAACACTCTTCACTGATCATTGGGGTATTGGTTGATGGACCACCATGATCACAAAATGCTAGCCTATAAGGAGGATAGGTCATTGATGGAAAACTCCAGGAAATCCCCTTCAACGACTATATAGACCTTTTGAAAGCACTTTAGGCTCTGGTATAAATTATCGTACAGTAAAAATTTAATTCATTAGGGTGTATTAAACATTTTGCTCGCTCTTAAACAGCCTCTTGCAGTGACCCATTCAGAGCAAAGCCATCAGAGAAGCTTTGACAGGTTTTATTTTTTCTCTCCTCAATGTTTTGTCTCTTAGGGTGGGTTCACACTGCAAAATTTGCGCTGATAAATTCCGGCAGATTCCGTTGTTAGTACTGACGTGTCAATTCTTTCGGCAGAATGCAGAATCCGCCCGGCCATACAATGGTGTCTATGGCACGGGCGGATATGCGCACGGCTGCGAACGGGTATGAGCGATTGGAATCTGATGGAACTTCTTTGTGCGGATTCCGTAGTGTGAACCCACCCTTAGGGTATGTTCACACATGGTATAATTCATGAAAAATACGTCCTTAATTTTCAATATAACAATGCACTATAATAAATACCACCCTCTTTTACATTTGTTCACACTTTGTTTTATTTTTACTCGGTATTACTGTTGTATTTAGCTTTTATTTTACTGAGTGTGAACCTAGCCCTAAGCTGATTTATGACCCAATAAAAAATTTGAGTAAATGTTTTTTTGTGGCGTAATATGTATATATTATATAAGAATACATAAAGTGTATTCAAAGGTTTCTATAGCCCTTAAGGCTCTGTTAACATAAGGGTAATGGCTTCCATTCTTAACTGAGCCATGATAGATTTGATGGATCTGTTTTCAAATTGATGCTGACAATACTTGACACTTGATAAGCTTGGTCAGGCTTCCATTTTTTTTTTTTTTTATAGCGAGAATAATGCTGCAGTCACAAACCAACACAGACCTGATAAATAAGGAACCTGGTGGTAGTGTGATCAGACACTAATAAACAATTTTATCACTATTACATAGAGGCTAAGTTTCATGCAGTGTTATTCTGTGGTGTACTGTCATCATATGTGCTTCTATGGGCAGGATATGTCATAATCCCAACTTTATTGAAGGGCAAAGTCAACTCAGCGTTTCCATTTAACTATGTACAACATCCTGCAATATATTTTATTTTTTAATGGCAGTCAACAATGGATGTATTGCACTTGGTTGGACCACCAAATGTCTGTGCTAAATGTATTGTGAATTTAGCCTCAGTCAGCCACGTTTCCTCAGATTTCATTGCAAAAATATGCAATTTTGACATCCAGAAGCCTGAAATACAGCAGCTGAAGCAGCCGTAATGGTGGCCATATCGATTGGGAGCTTTCCCAGAACAAGGTATATCTAGAAAAGTTTTCACAACTTGATATCAGATGAAAACTCAAGGATCTTTATTTGCTGGAGATTTTACTAGATGTGAAGATGCTATATATGACGTTTCATATTCTCAGCAGCTCTATAAACATGAAGCTTCATCTAAAGCTAATGTAACAGTAATGTAAGGAATGTCACACACAGACACATTTAATTGAACCCGAGAAGCCTAATTGTATGATGACAAATGATACAGTTCTCTCCAGCTTCATACTAGTCACCTGAGTTGCAGTAAGGATTCTGTATGTTAGTATCTGCTGGTACTATAAAAAAAAAAAAAAAAAAAAAAAAAAAAGCACAACACAACAATATCACATTGTGCAACAAAAAATTATAGATGCTACAATAATAACAATGTATATGGTGACAGCCTGTGCTTATTATGGTGAATATTGTTGGGATGGGTGTTGTATGGGTTTGTGTGTTACGAAGCTGATATCAACTTGTTTTCTGTGTAAATGTTCATGAAACCATAAAATCCATACATTTTGTTGTTGGTCATCCCCTGCCTGCAAACTGTCTTCCAATTAGCTGGATTTTGTTCTAATATAGTCTAATTATTTTGCTAATTTTTGGAAGTGATATTTGATATACTTATATAGTCAGGCCAGTTTCACATTGATCCTTTTTATGCTTCAAATTACTTCTAAAACATGAAATTGGTCATCCATGTTCAGCGCATTAGAACTGTTTGTGTGTGTGTGTGTGTGTGTGTGTGTGTGTGTGTGGGGGGGGGGCTAGGGTCCAGGTCTTGTGGCCACCCTTATCAGCATTTTTAGGTATATTGACTATTGTAAAAGTGAAAAGAAGAAGAACAGCTAAATAGGTTGTTACTTTTGTCATTTGTCACCAGTGTCGGACTGGCCCACCGGAGGACTGGAGGATTTAGAACCTGCACAAACACTGACTGACATATTGTTTCTCACTGGTTCTTCATTGGTGGGCCCCCAGGATCATTTCCTCTGGTGGGCCCCAGATACCCCAGTCCGACACTGTTTGCCACTGGGTTCTATCGCTAATAAGGAGACATTTTCTGATAAGCCAAGTCAATGGTGACAACAGTATGGTTTCAATTCCTGCTATTAAGTGTTGGTGCTAATCCAAAGATAGCCATTTGTGGGCAGGGAAATGAATTATAATGGTGGCTAATGTCCTGTGTCATCTTCTAAAGGATTCCCTGATCCCTGATTCAAATGGTTCTTATTGGTAAGAGCTATTCAAACTGCATATGCTATTCCTCTGGTAAATCCTGATAAAGAAGGTAAAATGAGTTGATAACGCGTTGCCCCATATTGCCCTGTCATTTCTACATCAGGTGTATTTACTTATTTAACAGTTTACAATCCTTTGTACCTGAAATATAATGTCTACTATGACTATATGGTGCAATACAATTGCTTCCATAAAGTGAAGATGCACTATGTTGTTTATACTGTGGTTGGATGTTCATTTAGGCATTATTACATCTTATATAGAGTTATTTGCTCATACTTACTCCTAGTTGTATTTGTTTATTAGTATATAGTTTAATCAGTACAATGTTGGTGCAGTCAATGCAGTGCAATGTACAATGTAAGTGCAGTACAATGCAATCTGCCCAGGATACCTACAGGATATTATCAGCAAATCTGTCAGGTATGTGCAGTAACCTGGTGTGAACTGGGCCTGTTTTTACTTTTGTGTGACACACCCGCTTGCTTCTCAGCTTCCTGGCAATACAAGAGTTAAACTGATCACTGCTAGACTTGATTTATACAGCTGAGTAAGTCTTTTGACTGGTTTCTCTACCTTTCTGTAAACTGGAAGATCAGAACGCCGGTCCAATGGGTATCCGGACCAGGCTCTTGGTCAGCATAAAAGAAAGCTGAGGCAGTCTCCCAGCGCTGGCTATTAAGGTTTACTCCCTAATCCCAGCTCCCCCTGTCTATTCCTGTGATCCCCGTTCCTAATCCCTCTGCTCCCCCGACTTGTTATCTGACCTCCCTCCTGACCTTTAACTACTCGATTGTTTGCTGATTCTGTACTGCGTTGCCGGATTGGTTCTGACTTGGTTTGTTCACTATCCGATATTGTGTTTGTCCGTTTGTCTTGTTCTGTGTTTCACGTATTCAGTATAAGGAAATTCTTTGTGGTTGTCCGCGGCTGCCTAGGGCCGATTAAGGCAAGTAGGTAGGGACAGTGGGTCGGTTCAGCCTTAGGGCCTACTGTCTTGTCTTGTCCCTGCCTTTTCATCCTGACAGAATGCTTCTGCAATCTCTTAAGGGTGCTAGCATCTACATTTTTTTTTATGTAGAGGACAGGAGCATTTTCAGGGTTTTGTACAAATCACATGGGGTCCCAGAAAAATAAAATAAAGCCACCCTCACCTGGTGGCCAAAGGTGCAACTCATCCTGGCCCAGGTAAGGAGCAATGCAGGACATGTAGTATCACACTGTCATGTAGAGAGGAGATACCAGACAGCCAACCAGTGCATGCACTTAACTAATACTGGCTACAACCTATAACTCTGCATCACACTTGAGTGGCTGCACTTTACCTCCTGTCTCTCTTCCCATACCTTATAGATTGTAAGCCCTCGCAGGCAGGGTCCTCTTCCCCCATGTACCAGCCTGTTATTTGCCTTCATGTAATGTGTCCTGATCTTGTACTGTTCCTGCTTGTTACCCCCTATCTATTGTATAGCACTCTGGAATTAAGGGTGGTTTATAAATAAATAAATAAATAAATAATAATAATAATGGGATTTTACCAGTAAAATGGCCACTTTCACTGGTCGATCAGCTAGTTTTTTTTTACATGTTCCGCAGATCTGGACTGTCTGTAGCATTATATGTTGAGTCTGGTCTCAAGTTACGATGGTCCAGAAAGTAACATTGTATGTTGAAAATATTGTATCTTGAGGCCATTGTAAGTTGGGGGACCACTGTACTGCGCTGTCTTGTGTGAGCCTGGCCTAATGATGCTCTCTGAGACTGACAAATATTCTGTAGTGTAAGGAGCTCAACTAATAGTAAACCCTGGCTTGCAGAGCCCCAAATCCCCACTTGTTTTGTGTTTGTTTGCATGGACATGTGAATACATACCAACCAGTGGACGTGCATAAAACCAGTAATGTCTGGAAAGAGCTCACTGGTTGCCTACACTTTTACACAGACGGCATTACAGATTGTAAGCACAATAAACTCTCTTAGTTCCGAGAGCAAACATAACAAGCAGCAGTATACTAACATGGCATTGTTGACCTCATTTCATAGTAAAAGCACAGACATTAGTAAATATTGCAGCCTAGACACTAACAGATTGTTGATTTATGCCATCTTTCTACAAGTCCTACCATGAGCTTACAGCTCACACCTGGGGTATTATATGACAAGTTTATGATTAGTCTACATTGCTCATTTAACCTCCCCTGACCCCGCTGCCTAGTCTAACCAAGAGCTAGTCACGTCTCATTTTCCGCACCTGAATTGACTACTACACTCATTCTTGTGTCTGATTTTGTCTTATGAAGATGCACAATATTACGCTGTTGTACATCTGCTCTTTCAGGCTGTCTGAGAGCCAGGGCCAGATACACTCATGGGCACTGTAGGTTTGAGCCTATAGGCAGCCCCCTGGGAGGGAAGCCTGCTGAAGGGAAGGTAAATTAGGAAAACTTTATATGTTAATTAGACACATTGGGAGCAACAAGTGGAAAGCCGCGGAGGTTGCTAGAAATGTTTTTATTGTTATCTGGGGACTAAGGGCGATAAAGTTTCTTCTTAAGGAAAGCACCAAAAGGTATACAGAGTCTTACAGGTCATGCAATGCTCCACTGGGAGCAAAAGTAGCTCTCTTGATGGAGGAAGCGTACTCCCTAGTGTCACCCATTGGAGGTTGCATCCCAGCAACTCATTGATCGTCCCTTTAAAGTGCCTTTAAATATGACTTTGGAATATTTGATAAGCCAGAGTCTCTCCCAGAAGGAAGAGTTACTCATCTATAGACAGATGTTTTTGCCATTTATGAATACAGAAGAGAATGCAGGCTTATGAAACATTTCATGTTAAAATATTTTATTTCAGTCGATGAAAGTTATAAACAGTCCAAATGTATGATTTTGAAGCAATAGAACCATCTGAAGCATTGAGAATAACTCTGTACAAATAATGACCCACATCTGCGTCTGTTCCTCCATGCAGATGTGGGTCATCCATCCTTATGGGACATTGAGGATCCAGTTCCTGGAAAACCAATGGGATCCAGTCTGATACAAGCCTATACAACCCTGATGGCGAACCTATGACACGCGTGTCAGCACTGACACGCATAGCCATAGTTGCTGATACGCGGCCGCCATGCGGCCGCATACAGAGAAGTGTGTCGCCGCATGCAAGCTCCAAGACAGTCCAGCGGCCTTACAGTGCGGCCCGACCCCATGCAGTGCCCAGACACAGCTACTGTGACGCCACCTGGCACAATAGCTGCATATGGCTGGCCGAAGCGGTGACGCACTCCAGACCCGCCTTGCTCCTGCCTCCAGCATCGTCTCCTGGTGCCACAGCCCGCATCCTAGACCGCAGAAGTATTGTCAGGGTGTGTAAGGAGGGATGGGGGTCGGGGGATGAGTCAGGTGGGGTATTGTGTGTGCATGTGTGTGTGGAGGGATGGGGCCAGGTGGGGTATTGTGTGTGTGTGTGGGGGGAGGGATAGGGTCAGGTTGGGTAGTGTGTATTTGGGTAAGGAGGTCAGGTGGGGTAGTGTGTGTGTGGAAGGGTCAGGTAGGGTGGTGTATGGGGAGGGATGGGGGTCAGGTAGGGTAGTGTATGGGGAGGGATGGGGGTCAGGTAGGGTAGTGTATGGGGAGGATTGGGGGGTCAGGTAGGGTAGTGTATGGGGAGGAATGGGGGGTCAGGTAGGGTAGTGTATGGGAAGGGATGGGGGTCACGTAGGGTGGGGTAGTGTGTGTGTGTGTGTGTGTGTGGTTTTTAGTTTACTTCACACAATAATTATTTTTTGGTGTATTAAGTACAGCTATATATATTACAATTACATATTTTTGTTATTTAAACTACAAATAACTCAAAATTATGGTGTCTTTTCTCGAAATGACACACCATTCGAGTTATCGACTTGCCCATCACTGCTATACAAGATGATTCAAAACCTTCCTCTGCTACCAAAAACATAACTTTTTTTGGAAAGTCTTGAGATTCTTTGACTTTTTCACATTTTAGTATGATGTGACCTTGTGCTAAAATAAAAAAATATATTGCTAAAATTAAAAAAAATATATATATTTAAAAATTTTTTATTCTGCACTTATTCCATAATGAAAACGTGAAACTGAATCTTGCATTTTTTTTTTTAAAGGAAAAAGTGAGAGTGAGAAACAAGATTTTCTGGTTTGATAAAAACAAGAATTGACTAAGTTCCATGTCTGAAGAAAACCAGGCAAAGAAACCAGAAAGCGTGGTGGTGTCAGCATCATGCTGTTGTGTTTTTCAATGGCTGGGGCAGGGAGACTGGTCAGGGCTGAAGGAAATCTGAATGGAGCAAAGAACATAGATATTCTTCAGAGACATTCTTCCAGAAGGCTCTGGAGCTCAGATTAGGCCAAATGTTTACCTTCCAACAAGACAATGGCCCTAAGCACACAGCTAAAACAACATAGGAATGTCTTAGGGACAACTCTGTGAATATCCCAGAGTGGCTGAACCAGAGCCCTGACTTGAACCCAATTGAACATTTCTGGAGAGACCTGAAAATGACTCTACTGATGGCTCCCTCTAACCCGACAGAGCTTCAAAGCAGCTGCAGTGAAGAATGGCAGAAATTCCCCAAAAACCTTGTGGCATCATACCCAAGAATTGTAGGAGTTTTCCTCATTGTCAGTGTACAAACGGGCTGGCAAAGATAGTTATAGGGCACATCTAACATGTAAGTGGAGTAGTTGTAGTTTTTAAGCAAAATGATGTCAGGAAACATTATATTTATTACTATGTTGTGATAAGTTATATAGCCAACAAGTTAGGAACTTTATCCTGTGTATGGTTTATGATACAGATATACTGGAGGAGTCAGACACACATTACACAGAGGAAATGAGTCACTTTTAAAGGAGAGATTAGGCTGAAGAAGATGTGTGATCGGTCAGAGGGGGTTGAATAATTTTATGTAAAAATCTAAAAATCCATAAGCAGATAGAGATATGAGGTCAGGTATTTGTGGTATAAAAAGCAAAAAAAAAATTCATTTAACTACCATAAAAGTTTTTTTCCCCCTTCAGTTTTAATGTTCTGTTTTCCATCATTTAGATGCAGAGTTCATCCATTATTATAACATGCCAGTAAAACTGCAGATGAAACTAATCTCCTGTGCTTACTACAGTGGCTGATGGGTCAGGCAATCAAAAACATTTATCAGCAATCCCCAAGATAAGTAATAAATGTCTGATCCCTGGGGTCCCACCACCAGGATTCATCAATCTCTGTAGCCAAGATTGGTTCTAATGTTTGAATGGGGCTGACCAGTTAGAAGCACTAAAATGATATGTGAGACTGTAGCGCTACATGATACTTTTGAGAGGATACAAATAATATGATTTTGAAGAATACATAAAATGTGTATACATTAAACAGGATTTCTAGTCTTTTTTTTTTTTAATTAGTGTGCTGTCCTTAGAATATCAATATCCAGACACCATTGAGGCAAACAAGGATGAGCTGCAATACCAGATACATCTATTACTGAATGCAATGGAGCGGTACTGGGTAGGAAGTGAAAAGGCCACAGTTCTCACACGAGTGCCATGGCACCTTTAGTAAACTGATTGGTGGGGGTATCTGGAGTCTGACTGCTATCAATGACATATTGATGGCCTATCCTACTGATAGTGTACAAGTGTACTTGTCAATGACAAAAACTTTTGACATGTATTAGAGTCATGAGTATAAAATGAGCAGGGAGACAGCTGTGCTACTGCACACTTCTATTCTGGCTCTGTGTCTGTGAGACCTGGATGACACTATAGACTTGGGAGGCTATCTAGGTCATGTGACACAGAGCCAGGAGTGAATGCACAAGGCGCATACTTCTCCTGACTCATTTTCCTGATCAGTCGAGGTCGGAGTGGTCTCTCTGACTTATGAAAAGTTTTTGACAATAAGAGGTATGCTTTATAAAAGTACTCAGTGTTCTCAGTATTGGATAGCTACTAGCAGTATACTAGGCGCGAGGAAGTCTTTGACGCCCTTGGCTTTCAATCATTAGCTAAAAAATGAAAAGGATGCTTTAGTGTTTTGGTACTGTGGTACAACCTGCATGTGCAATATTTTGTGTCCCAGGGGTTGTCCTACACTTACAAGTTATCTCCTATAGCAGTCAGGCCAACCATAGTCTTAAGAAAAGGGACACAAGTCTCCTGTCAGAATGGATTAGTGGATCGCAGGAAATTAGACAGGAGAATTCAAGAAAGTGAGGTCAAGTGAGGTCGCATGAATAGTTAATGTGTAACTTTCTTTTTTTTTTTTCAGAATTCAATAGTACAGGCGATTTTAAGAAACTCTGTAATAGGTTTTTTTTAGGCATTTTTTGCCTTGATTTTGGTGAAATTGGCAGAAAATAACTGTTATTGCAAATCGCTGGAAAATTGTGGCAAAAATGGACCAAAAACACAACAAAAATGGCATTTAAACACAACCAAATATTACATATATTGGTACCGACTTGCAGCTGCCTGATATGTTCCATGACTGCAGATGGCAGCTAGTGACAAGTTCAGGTGCTGCCCCCAATTAGTGGCCACTCAACCCTCATATTATAAAAGTTGAGGGGGGGGGCACCAATCAATATTCAAATGTGGTGCTATATTATAAATGGGCGGGGCACCTATAAATGCTCATATATGTTGCCATATCAGGGCTGATAATAATACTTCTAGTAAGTGTGTAAAAAAAATTATTATTTTTTTTTATTAATAAAAATCCCATTCCCTAATAAAAGTTTAATTCACCCCCCTTTCCCCATTTTATAAATAAAAATAAATAAACATGTTTTGTAATTGCACAAACTATTAATTTATTTAATTTCTGATCTCTCACGGTAAATTGCGTAAGCACAAAAAAATTCAAAAGTGCAAAATTGCGCATTTTTGGTTGCATCAAATCCAGAAAAATTGTAATAAAAAGCGATTTAAAAGTCGTATATGCGCAATTAAGGTACAGATCATGACGCAAAAAATGACACCTCATGCAGCCCCATAGAGCAAAGGATAAAAGCCCTATAAGCATGGGAATAGAGCGATTTTAAAGGAACATTAATTTTTTTAAAACGGTTTAAATTTTTAAAAGCCATTAAATAAAATATGTTACACAAGTTACATATCGTTGTAATCGTGACTTCTTGAGGAACATGCAAAAAAAGTCAGTTTTACCCCAGGGCGAACGGAGTAAATACAAATACTCCCCTAATTAATTTTTTTTTTCCCCCAATTTCCTCACATTTAAATTTTTCCTGGTTAGTGGCGCAAAAAATAAGGGCTCATGTGGGTCTGTAGGGGAAAAATGCAAGCGCTATGGCCTTTTAAACACTAGGATTAAAAATACAAAAGCGCAAAAACAAAAATTAGTCCGGTCCTGAAGGGGTTAAAATATAAAATAATGTACTTTCCCCCTCCCTCACAATTCAGTTCACAACATTAAATTATTCCAGACTTCAACCAGACCCCTAAATACAGACACTGGACCCTAAAATTAATTCAGACCACAGATTACACCAAAATACCCCCCCCCCCCATACACACACATTGCTCCTATGACCTTGCTCTTCTAGCCCCTAGACTGGTTAACCTGTATCCTCCTGCCCCCACCCTAGACTGGTCACCCTGTATCACTCTGCCCCAACCCCAGACTGGTCACCCTGTATCCCTCTGCCCCAACCCCAGACTGGTCACCATGCACCCCTCTGCCCCAACCCCAGACTGGTCACCCTGTATTACTCTGCCCCAACCCCAGACTGGTCACCCTGTATCCCTCTGCCCAAACCCCAGACTGGTCACCCTGTATCACTCTGCCCCAACCCCAGACTGGTCACCATGTACCCCTCTGCCCCAACCCCAGACTGGTCACCCTGTATCACTCTGCCCCAACCCCAGACTGGTCACCCTGTATCACTCTGCCCCAACCCCATGCTGGTCACCCTGTATCCCTCTCTTCTCTGATTGTCCTCCCTGTCCCTTTTTCACATAACTGTAGCTTTAGTATTCCTCCTCCATTGTGCAGACTGTACAGTACCTGTGGTCGAATCATAGTTACATGGTAGCAGCAATTGTCTGATAATAATGGCAAAAATGTAGCCAGGAGACAATACACCATTGAAAGTCTGTTTTGGTGGCCATGGGCCCCCCAGGAGCTTAGGGCCCCAGACTTCCACTCGAAACAGACCTTTTATAATCCACTACTGGATTCACAGGTCTGAAAGGTCAATGCTTATCTGGGAGTTTGGTGAGGGAAGATTGCAGGATGTAGTGTTTTGCATCTCTATCTTTTCTCCTCTCAGTGCTCACTCATCCCCCTTGACCCCTCCCCACTCCATAGAGCATAATGGACACAGAAATCCTGCTTCTTCTGAAGGAAGGAGAACTGCTTTTGTGTACAGAAAGAAAACTCATTTGCTTAATAAAGCCTATTACAGAATTTTTAAAAATCACTTTTGATATTCACTATTGATATTCATTGATTTCTTAAAAATTAGAGTTACATATAGATTTATGGAAATCCAGCCAAAGTTAAAAAAATATATCTAATGTTTGCTAGTTTACAGTTTAACAACTTTAGACTGTCACATGAAAATCTCAAGAATGTTGCATGTACATATGACTAAGTATATTCCTGTGAACTGTAACTATCCTAGCTCTTGCCTTAAAGAACTCTGTGTGACACTGAGAAGAGAGCCGTACAGTGCTTGCCCTCTGGATATATATTTATCAGTTTATCAGTTTGCTTTATATAATATGTATATACATTTTTTTTCTTTTTGTTTTGTGAGTACTCTTATTTTCCCACACCTTTGGGAACAAAAACAAAAACTAGTTCCTAGCAGAGGTGTGTATTGCTGGTTTCTCACGAATGTATGTTGTATCCATATTACATTTAATTTTACAGAACATAATACAGAACTAATATGAGTTGTTCACACCTGTGCATAAAATACATAGTTTGCTGCACGACCCTGCTCTGAACTGCCGCAATCCTGGCTGCAGCTATTAGTGGGTGCGGCTGATCACAGCACCCGCTAATTATGACAGTTAAATGCAGCTGTAAAATATGACAGCTGCTTTTAAATGTCCTTTATAGCCCATCTCTGGTGTCTAGTGATCACGATGTAATCGTGGAGGGGGGATCCGTTGTACTGGCTGGGCCAGTGCTCAGTGTCAGAATGATGCTAATCCTGCCGCATAACCCAACTCTGAACTGCCGCAATCCCGGCTGCTTTCTGCACACAGTACCCGCTAATTATGACAGTTAAATGCAGCTGTCAAACAGATGTTAAAATGCAGCTGTCGTGGGTTGCTGCAGCCCAGAGTAATAGAGCGCTGATCTAATGGATTAGTGCTCTATTACGTATACTATATTGATCTCTATGAGAGATCAGTGTAGTTGTATTAGAAGTCCCCTGGCTCATGGCTGGGTTAAACATGTAGGTGAGCGGTCGTTTGACACGGCCAATATCTTACATAGTGTGAACATAGCCAAATGGTGTGTTTACACAGAGAATTTTTTCTGACAGATCATTAAAGCCGAAGCCAGGAACAGACTGTAAACAGAGACCAGGTCCTATGGGAAAGACTGAGATTTCTCCTCTTATCAAATCCATTCCTAGCTTTGGCTTCAATAATCAATCTGTCAGATAAATCTTTGTGTAAACACACCATAAAAGCAGTTTATAATTTATTGTTTCGATTGACAACTCAGGCCATGTTCTCTCTCAGTTAGACAAATCCACAGCTTGGTAAGATCAGTGAGCACTTTTCCTTCTACCTGAAATATAATTTGCAATATCAGGCTATGTTCACACTACATAAGCTACGTAATAATCACGGCCGTTGCTGCCGATTTGCAACAACGGCCGTGATTACTACATAGCTTAGGTAGTGCTGCCTTCAATGGAATCCCGTCCGGAGTGTATACACATGGTATACACTCTGGCCGGAATCCCTAGCGGTGCAGCAAGTAACTGATATGTCAGTTTTCTGCGGCCACTATTCAGTGAATAGCAGCTGCAGAAAACCCTGTCAGTGCTCACAATGGAGCGTGCCGCACACTCCATTGTGAGCAGTGGGGAATTCTGATGCAGGCGCACACGGATGTGCCTGCATCAGAATTCAGTGGCGGTAAAGGTCATCCGGCCGATACTGCAGTAGCGGCCAGGATGATCTTTTCTGACACCAGCCTTTCTGTGACCTGGCTGGGTCACGGAATGGTTGGTGTCTTACCACGTCTGAACATAGCCTTAGATTGGTGCCAGGATTCCCTGATTGTTCCAGGTGGTGTACATGGATTGTGTGCCCCATGGAGGACTGTCAATGATGTCAATGGTGACAGTTCTGTATAGCACTGTGGAGTATGTCACTGCTATATAAGCAAAGGGAACTAAACAATAGGTCTCTGTGTATACAGGGCACAGACTATATAGACCTCATCTGTAAATGGCCAATCCTCTGTGTGCAGTTACAGTCCTGCAGTCTCTGCAATTACAGATATTCTATACACTTTACTATCACTGAAATGTATAAAACCCCTTTATATGTTTCTTGTCAGTGTACAGTATATTGGTATACAGCCTACAACATGTGCTGATTCTGAGGCTCAGCGTGAATGCCAGGCTACAGCATATTATGACATAAGGGAGGAAGACCAAGATTCTCAGTGTTGCTATAGAAACTACAATAACGTGTCTTTCTCTCCTTTTTTTAACCAAAGTAACCCGTTCCCTACATTATGTACAGAACTAGGTTATAAGTATAAACAAAGAACATATATGAAATAATAGGTCATTACATGGAATTCATAATTATTTCCTATTGGTTCTGGTGCCTACAGTATAATGAGATTTATTTAGTGTGATGAGTCTATAGACATGGTGTCATGATGTGTGTATACATCCTAAACAGACATCCTACATAATGGTGACATTCAGGGAATTACATCATGAATAGGTGTCTGAGTTATTAAATTATTATGGCCGCAGTTATCGCTGTAGCCATTACAGGTCACTGGGTGTATGGGCATTTGCATATTTATACCGTGAGCTCATTATAAATTATTGCTCGTATTCCTTTATAAATGTCACAGAAAATGATGGTCAGACTCTGTTGCTACTGCAGAAATATAGATTTTTTTTATTTTATAGAAGCTTAACGTAGCAATGGAAAAGCATCTCAGCCCTATGTTTTATGTCGGGTTACTGCATCCATGCTAAGATTAGCTTGTCATTACTAGTGACAATGATAACTCTTGCTAATGTCTTTGATAAGGTTCCATTAGGGTGGAATCATGAAAGCCTGTAATGGCCATTTACATACAGTGGGATTTGCAGGGATGTGTAGCAACATAAATCCATGCCGGACCCAGTAATGGAAGTTTCTAATCAGATCACCATTGACACTACAGGCTCTAGTGTGGTCATAGTTGGAATGAAATTGGTAATCGGATCTTGGTCATAGTACAAGAGAAGGCCAGGACTATAGTAGTGGTAATCTATGAGCATAAAAGCATGGCAATGCAGCCACTCAGCTCACTACATGGCAGTAGAAAGTGCTCATGGACCTACCCGATACGGCAAAAGTCAACAGGTACAATAATGGTGATTGCAATGGAAAAGAATTGCTAATTATAGTAGATCCAACTATTGAACCCATTTAGGCTATGTTCACACATAGCATTTAATTAGCGTAAATTGCGCGATCATGGTAAAATATTGCTAACTAATATGCTATGTGTTAACATAGCCTTAGGCATAGCAATTATCATTACAATGTGACATGCGATCCCAGCTCTGAATATGGTGCCCATAAACCTTCACTGCCACTGCCAGATATCTCTGAACAAAAGGGTCGGGAAGTGTAAATTCTGCATAACTGACCCTTCTCTTCCCTACCATCATCAGGGGAGAGTTGAGATGCCTCCATACGCTTTAGACAGTTGGCTGGTCCACTGACGTTGGCAGGTTTATTTTTTTCCTAGACAGTTTAGGATGTTGGAGACATGAAGACTGATCTTAATGGAGCCCCTTGTGACTGAGTTGTTGCTGTACCTTTGGAATCATTTTGGCAGGCATGTCAACACTGGGGAAACTATTCACTATAGCTTCAATACTTATACCGGCTGCAAGCAAGCATGACTGGCTGCAAGCAAGCATTACTGACATTCAGATATTAGCAGATATTAGCATGGAGTCGATGAAGCATCCTGTCTTTTGCCAAAATGGCCTCACGTAGACCCCCCTGTAGCCATCCTGTCTGTAAAAGTTAAACAACTAGAAATGGGGGGGGGGGGAAACTATCACCAAGACTTTTGAAATTATTGCTATTAAAAAAGTTTTAAAATCTCTAAAAAGTCATTTTAAGGCTGGGTTCACACTACGTATATTTCAGTCAGTATTGTGGTCTTCATATTGCAACCAAAACCAGGAGTGGATTAAAAACACAGAAAGGCTCTGTCCACACAATGGTGAAATTGAGTGGATGGCCGCCATATAACAGTAAATAACTGCCATTATTTCAATACAACAGCCGTTGTTTTAAAATAACAGCAAATATTTGCCATTAAATGGCGGCCATCCACTCAATTTCACCATTGTGTGAACAGAGCCTTTCTGTGTTTTTAATCCCCTCCTGGTTTTGGTTGCAATATGAGGACCACAATACTGACTGAAATATACGTAGTGTGAACCCAGCCTAAAGATGTAATTAGTGTAAGTGTGAAAATTATTAGTGTAATTAGTGCAACATTTCCTGGAGCCACACCTTCCATGATGTGAGATGAGCATCTCACCACAGGCAGCAACCTAAAATGTCTATGAGGGGGCAGCACTGGAGCAAAGAACCATGACTGACAGCACCTTTCTGTAGCTCCAAAGTAGTTGAGAGTGGCAGCCATCTGTTCCTTGATCTCAACTGGTATTTTCACTTCCCGCCATGCTCTCCCATTGTCAGCCCATTGTGTTGATTCTAGTGTTGGTGCTTGCATTTCCTAATTGCTCCTTTAAGTAATGCTACTACTTAGACTAATATGACTATGTTGCATAGTCTAGTCTGGGGACCCAGTGCAGACTCCACATGTCCCACAATTTATATTTACAGTATTTCTGTAGGTATCTATGTAAAGTATTTTTATTTTATCTATGGCTTCTTTTTTTTTTACTCATTTTAAGGTATTTATGTAGAATATTTATATCTCACCTATGGCTTCTTTTTTACTCTTTTAAAGTATTACATTGCTCTATCTTCTGTATACTTAAGTGCTTGAAAATGTGTAAAATGTGCCTTAAACAGCGTAAGTGATCTGTGAAGAGGGCACAGCACATCTCTTCCGCTACTAATACCATTGCACAGCACATCCGGCTGTCTGTTCCAGGTTCTTATGAACCTTTCTGTCACTTTTGTACTGTTCAGAATCATAGAGCTGCTAATCCTCTGCTCACCTCATCATACTTGGCTTATGAGAATACAAGGTTTGCATCTAAAGGTCTTCACAAGGATTAGTAGTGATAGTAAGAATTATAGCTATATTATTATTATCATTAACATGACTGCAGGGGACAATATCGTGAGAAGATGAAATTATCTCTTGGCTGTCTTCCATAACCACATGATCTCTTCTATCACCTGTTCTCACTTCTGGAGTATAGAAGAGTTTACTTGACAGGCAGATGACTTGTATCTCCTATGTATTGTGTTCTTTAAAAACAGGGGAGTATCTGTAGGGTGTATACCGTAACTAAGGCTGAAGTTAATTTTCGAATTCAAGGTAGATGTTATGTAAAAAGTATACATATGCATATACAAGATAGATATTATGTAAAACATGTACATTCATGAGCTAATCCAGAAATTTCCATAGCCTTCAGTTACAGATGTGTTATTGTAAGTGTAAACTATGGAGGGAATTTATCAAGACCAAAATAAAGCACATACCCCATGCACGCCGCCAGATTTACTTCAGGATCTCCTTCACCACCCTCCTTCACCGCTGCAGTCACTGATTGGTTGAGCAGGCAATCCATCAGCCAGGTAAGGCATTTCCCCCTTAATCATGATGTCATGGGAACTTGGGGAAAATGCCTTTCAGCGGGGTACCTGGAGCCTGTCACATGGCGCAACGTGGCTAATCACTGGACCTCTCCTTTAAACTCCCTTTTTTAGTTTCATCTTTCAATTACTTGATCATTGTTGTATATTCCAACCTAAAAACCATCCGCTAGCAGGCCCATAGTTGATGACAGTGTAAATTTTTTTTTATATAAATAAACGTATACATAACTCTCTACACTTCCTGATGTCCTGCTAGATTTGGTCCGCTCCCTGCAGCCACCACTGGAGCTTCTAAGCTGGTCTTTGAAGTGACAGGCCACTCAGCCAATCACTGGCCACAGCACTGTATGGGTGAATTGGCTGAGCGGACTGTCACTTTCAGAGGCCAGCTCAGAAGTTTCAGTGGTGGCTGTGAGGAGCGGGCTGAAGCGAAGAGAACATAGGGAGCGCAGAGAGTTAGTTATAAGTTTTTTAATGTTACACTTATTAGGCAAGGGCTGCACGGCCATCGCTAACGATATATACTGTATATACAGCCCTTGCTGCATGATTATCAAGCTATGTAACAGGCTCAGTAACAAGCACTGATCTAGTTGATCTGCACTCATTTACATTAGTCATCGGGCTGTGTAATATGGCCCTTAGTGTGTCTTAACATTCTGGATTTAAGAGCAGATTCTGTACCCAACTGCTGACAGAATCTATTGATATTGTGCAGGTAATGCAAGTGAAAAAGATATTGGGGGAGATTTATCAAACTAAAGTAAAGTAGATCTGGCTCAGTTGCCCATAGCAACCAATCAGATTCCACTTTTCATCCCTCAAATCCTTTGAAAAATGAAAGGTGGAATCGGATTTGTTGCTAGGGGCAACCAAGCCAATTCTACTTTACACCATGTTTGATAAATCTCCCCATTTTCTATATATATTCTATGGAGATATCAGTCTGTGCTATAAGTGTGCTATGCATGTTAAACTCCATAACTTAGTCAGTATTGTGGCAGATTCTGCACAATTTAACCTCACTGAACTACAATGGCATGGCCTATCTACAGAGACTCCAGCATTTATGGATAGGAAACGCTGTTACCAGAACTAGGCGGTGGAGAGGTGATGGCTTCAGTCTTTTTTTTTTACATATAAACTCATGAATAATTTGCTACTTCTATGCCTATACATAGTTAAAAAAAAAAAACATTGTCGGTCATAAAGTTAACCTAGGTTTTATATTAAAGGAAATTGCTAAATCAGTGCACATTTATCATATATAATGTTTTCCTAGTTGTGAATTATTTGTCATGTAGTATTACATGGAAATATTGCTGTCCAAGAAGTAAATGCAGATACAATAGAATAAATCGAGCTCAGCAAATCAGGGACAGCTCGGGGATGATGAAACTCAAGTGAAGGAGAAATAAATCATTAATCTTTCTATTGCCTGCAGTCTGACCAGAATCAGCTCCAACAATCTAACTTTGCTTACTCATTCAGAAATCTTTTTCTTTTATTTGTCCTATGGAAAGGTAAGATTGCTGATTCATGCAACATCGATCGCACCCTGCAGCAATATCACAGTGACCTGGGACTGGGGAGCATTCTACGGACGCCTGAGCAGAATTTCTATGTGACTTCCATTCAGTTAGCCTTGTTCCAGGGGGACCATCCATAGTGACGCAAATGCTTCTCTCTTATATAGAGCTCTCCTATTTTGGAGCACAATAAAGTTATAGGTTTCCAGGAACATGGTTTATTATAAAGCTTTATTGGGGTAAATTCTATGTTGTACCAATGACCCATCTGAATGCTGGCATATATAGCACTGATAATTGCTGCCAGATCTGGCTATACTCAGGTTAAAGAGTTGCCTTTTATATCCAGTTCCTGTAAATGAAACCACTCCTTCCATTCAACATTTTTTTACAGCTCCTAAAAATAATAAAACACCGGCGTCTTTGTAGATTAAAAGATGATACCCTTGTATGTATTTTTAGAAGTGGGTTTATTCATTGAAAAACTGAACGGTCTGGCATATTTTCTAAGCCATCAACACAAAGGAGAGGAAAGGTTACCTGGCTGTATACAAGCCGACTAATAACAGTTATGTAAGCGGAATTCAGATAATAGTCACTAGCTAAGAAGAACTGCCCTCAAGGGTAGCCAGATATAGCAGATGGCCCTCTACTGCTGGTACATGCATATAAACACCATATTAGCCACCTATTAGCCGGAAGGGAGAACTGCTGTAAACAATGGCTCCTAAGGACTTCCTATGTTTATGTATTACATTTGAATGAGCACAATGTATTACTACGGGTATGTTCACACAGAGTAAAAGTGGTGAAATTCCGCGGTGGAGCTTTCCGAAACGGAATCCCACCTGCCGTCTGTTTTAATGGGACGGCTCGTGCACCTCTGTTTCCGCCGCTCTCAGCTCAAAGACATGTCAATTCTTTAAGAGGAGAGTGGCGGAAGCAGAAGCGCGCGCGCCGTTCCACTGAAACAGATAGCAGGTAGGAGAATTCCACCACTTTTACTGTGTTTGAACTTACCCTAATACTATTTATACTGGAGTAGTGGCTGCTGCTGGGCAAATGTGCCACCATAATCACTATTAACGGCAAATATCGGCTGTTATTTTATAACAACGGCCATTATTTGCTGTTTAATGATGGGCATCCAATAAAAATGGCTGTCATTTGTGAATATAGGCTTACAGTATTTTTTTTTATTACATGTATCTGCAAAAAATTATGTCCGCCATTGACTAAATCGGTCAGTATCTAGTAAGGGCAGTGCAAGCTTTCAAAGGAATTGTCATTCATTGGCATGCTTAAATAGTCATCTGTCTATACAGTAGCATGGTACATTTTATGGATGTCCTTTTCCGTATTTCTTATAAAAATGCTTTTGCCTGTCAGTTACAGCGTCATGGAGGCATGTCAGAGTCATTGATGATCCCAATCCTGCTGCGACACCACCAGCAACTTTTCAGTGCCCCCTCTGCCTCCTCCCACTTTGACAAGCAAGGCTCTCTAAGGGCCCTATTCCACGGGACGATTATCGTTCGAATTATCATTACGTAGTTCGGATCTAAATGATAATTGTTCGGTTGAATAGCAGTTAACAATTAAACGATGAACGAGAAATCGTTGATCGCTTATTAGGACCCGGACCTATTTTTATCGCTGCTCATTCGCAAATCGTTCGCACTGAATAAGACGTGGTTAGGTCGTTCATAGTAGCAATGAACGCAATACCGACGACCGCAAGAACGATCATAAGTAACAATTATCGTTCCATGTAAATGGGTGAACGATTTCAGGCCGTTCGCAATAGCGGTTGTTTGAAATCGTTTATCGTTAACGATTATGCAAACCATAATCGTCTCGTGGAATAGGGCCCTAAGTCCTGATGAAGTAACGCAGAGGTGCCATGCAGTCCCCACTTGGCGCAGGAGCATCAACGCTTGGGGACTGTACAGCCCCTTTGCATTATTTTAGTGAGACTGAGAGTGCAATGCCCATCAATCAAATCAGGTGGAGGTGGAGGGGGCATTGTAAAGGAGCAGAAGGCAGTGCAGCAGGGTAGGAATTGAAAATAAAGAAACAGACTTCCATAGCAAAGGTACCATAGTAAAGTGATACTGTCACCGCCCTGCCACCTTACTTTTGCTTAATTTAATCAGTGGACAGTGTCACCTAGACAGTTTTTTTACTGCAGTTTGGCCCCATCTCCCTGCTGGGTAGAGGGCCCAAGTACTGTGAAGCCCCCCCTAGGGGACACTGTCCCCCGATAAAATGAAGTGATTTTAGAGCAGAAAGAAGACACAAAGAAGTGTTATACAGTATATATCACATGTGAAGCATCTAAGCTTGTGGATGGCGTGGAGAACCACATATAGTAAGGGAGTGATAGGATCACTTTAATGTAAGCGCCATGCATTTATATCTGTTCCGAGGGTGACAGTTTCCCATTTAAATACAGCCCTACATAAAACTAAGGACATAGATGCAAATACGATTATATGTGTTTTGCTGCATTAAGTATGTACCCATCAGATAATAAGTAAACTTAGTTTTGGGAGCAAGGTATTAGACATTATGATAGGGTGCCATGGATTGTTTAATCCACCAACATCATTTTAAAGAGAGGAAGTTGCTGAGCAAATTGATACATAGTTTTAGGGGAAACAATTTATGATATTGTTTCATTTATTGATTGAAATCCCAGATTTTCTGGGTTTAGGACTCCAGTGGGCGGACCTAACCAGTGATTGGAAGCCATCTGTGTATTAGTGTACACGCAGATATAAACTGAGTAGGACCAGCATATAGTAAGCAGAGATCTAAATTAACAGTATAGAAATTAAAACGAATCTATCCCTGCACAACTATATATCAATCTACTCCGCATCTCCTGCCCTATAACATGATGATGATTTAATGTGACAGGTTCCCTTTAAGTTCATAACTGATCACGTGATTTTATATGTTTCTCAGCACAGTAAACTTCATTGCATATAAAACCGCTGTTATGAAAGTGATACCTAACCTACTGATGAATTCTGTCAATACATATACTTTTAATAAGCCTGTACTAACAGTACCATTCTGCCTCATGAAATGCCAGACATGTAATTATAGGAAAACTGAGCCCTGTATACTGTTTCCACTTTAACAGACGTGCAGCAGTGATTTGCCAAGTGCGGTAACATGGTAACCTGAATTAATTGAGCTTGGTATATACTTGGCTGCTAGTACATGGAAATTGTAAGAGCCTGCGGGAGCTAGGGCAGGATTCAATCATTTGTGTAGTATTCCTCTGTGTCTTGACTCCCTGCTACTAAGAATATCAGTGTGATCTCCCTTCTCTTTGCACCTTATTCCAATTTAGCTGTTTGTCTGGTTTAAAAATATACTTACTATCAAAGGAATAGTGGTGTGGAAACCGATGACACTCAATATGTGAACAGAAGACGTTACCAGTCAGCAAGCATCGTATGGTATAGCCTCTGTGTTCACACGTACGTTGCAGATAAAAACTTGTGTGAAGTGCTATGAGAATCTATGGTTGTGATAAACACTGTCATTACTGTGATCAACCACTTATAACATCATTACTGGGATGGTACTGATACTAATGCAATATACATAATGCAATGAAGTTATTAAAGGGCTTCTCCAGTTTTCATGTATGCCTATGCATCTTTCTAGTATAAATTAAATTTATTTCTAGCAGGTGTTAGGAGTCTGATTGCTGTCAATTAGTTGAAACATTTACATGCAAAAGCTGAATCTTTACTGACCTCATACTTCTTACAGTCTTCTTAGAGCCTAGCCCTCTGAAGAAACCATGGTGAAACACGCATTAGGGTTAGTGGTTGCAGGATACATTTGGACAGTAATTCAGTTATATAGCTATGTGCTTTAGATATTTGCTGCTGCTTTATTTGATTATATAACTGCTATACTTCTAGGAATACTTGTACATGTATTATAGTGATTCTGCCATTACATTTATATGTACACAATATCTATTTTATCTAAGGCTGGGTTCACACTACGTATATTTCAGGCAGTATTGTGGTCCTCATATTGCAACCAAAACCAGGAGTGGAATAAAAACACAGAAAGGATCTGTTCACACAATATATTTGATGTTATTTTAAAACAACGGCTGTTATATTAAAATAATGGCAGTTATTTACTGTTATATGGCGGCCATCCACTCAATTTCACCATTGTGTGAACAGAGCCTTTCTGTGTTTTTAATCCACTTCTGGTTTTGGTTGCAATATGAGGACCACAATACTGACTGAAATATATGTAGTGTGATCCCAGCCGGGTAAGCCTGTATACATTTTTGTACTGGTGCCACTCCTTATGTTTTTCTGTATATTCTTTGTATGACTAAATATTTTCAATGTCTTTTATTATTATTTTTAAAATAATTTAAATAATTGAGTGTTTGCTAACCTGGTAACTCACTCATACTATTATGTAGGAATGCAGTTGTCTATCCTAACTATTGCTTTGTGAGCAAAACAGCAAACATATCTAAAAAATGATGTGTCCAGCAGAGTATTTAAAAAAAAAAAAAAAAAAGAATAATGCAATTGAATAAAAAAATATAATTGAAGGAAAGTAGTTTTATGTATTTGAGTGCAATGCAGATTTATACCCATCTGTCACTTCCTGCCTCTGGTAAACTGGAGACCAGCCAATATGGTTGGCATTATAGCTGTCACTGGGGTTGTCCCAGCTTTGCCTAACTCTTGTATGGCAAAGCTTCCTAGTTATTGCCCATATGTCAGCCATGTTATCTGGAAGCAACATTTATAATTATTTATGTCAATGTTGCATCGGTTTATCATTGCAGGAGACATTGAAGACAAATTTCCTATAACATCCTATAACATTTTTTTCAGACATAAACGTATGTAACTGATGAATACAGAGGATTAGATATATTCTATGATCCCAGAGATGTTGTTCAGGACACGTAGACCTCTCCAATCTTAAATTGTTCATAAGATAAATTTTATGTTCCACTCAACCATAGTGAATTTGAATGCAATGAGATATAGAAAGTAAATTGAACATTTTCATACACCTTGTGTATGTATGTATGGTAAATGGCATTTTAAGGTCCTTTATTTAAAGCAATTTGTGTTTGAATTAAATGGCACTTTAGTAAGGGATTGTCCAGTGTGTGCTCCATTGACATTACCAGCTTAAGATGTGACCACAGTATTACAGGGCTATCATGACAATCTATTACAGAGAGTTCTAATCAATATTTTCATTGGATGCCTGCAATTCTACAAAGCCAAAAGCTATAATAGATTGGCCTCTCCTCTTTAGTTAATAGAGGGGAAGCCCAAGTAATGGAACCAATTCTGTTGGCTACACATGTTCTAGTTGAAATAGGCATAGTATTAGGACAAAAATCACCTATCATGTCCATAGGCTGTGTTTACTGTTGTACCTTATCCCTGCTTATGTGAATAAGGCTGAATACTAGGTACACTAAATGTGCATCAGGGTTCGGTCTCATCCCTACTGTGCATTGTGCAATGCTTATTGTGCAGTAATCCTGTGTGTCTGTTTGTGATGGTGCTGTGTCAGAATAGGGTCTCTGTGTGCACAGTAGAAAACCTTGATGTTGCAACTTTTTAAAGAAATCACATATGGGTATTTTTTCTTTGTTGCTGTACATCCCAGGTATACAGTACATGAGGGTCCCAACATATACTGAAGCGCACAGCAGAAGGTCTATTCCATTTTTTGCCACCATTGTAGTCTACTTTTAATAGCGTGGGAAGAAGCTACAATAGAGTCACCAGGTGACTATGTTCGAACCATTAAGTGACTGGACATGCTGCTATTTGCCTTGGTATACATTGTCAATCAATTTTTGATGAGCTGAAGACATATACTTGTATACTTGACATGTATAGGAATAATTCTTACATGGCACGAGAAAGAGAGTGCCAAACTGTCAGAGCAACGCTTGCCTCCTCCTCATTCCCCACTCATTGCCTGTGCTATTATACACACACAAACAGGGAGTCGGTGGAGCCTGAAGGTGGGGGTAGGGAGCTGAAGGAGGGGGTGCCCATTCATCCAGGTGGCCCATCGAGTTAGCGGCAGTCTGCTGCTGCTTCTATTACACAGAGCAACGTGCAACAGATCACATGTTGAAAGACCACGATCAGCCGACATTGTGCTGGCTGATCGTGGTCTTTTTACATGAGCTATTACACCAAATGATTATAGGCTGGAACAGTCGGTAATTGGCCAAGTACGGCCGATAATCGTTTGGTGTAATAGGTTCCTTAACACTGTGTAAACTTAGCCTAATCAATGCGCTAGGTAATCGGAAGTGCCCTCTATTGGTTTTGATCTTATTAGCAGCTCTCTATCCCTTTCCTTTACCAGCACCTGCTGATGGCAGCACTGTGGTGCCATGAATATGATATATTCAACAGGCAATCAGCATCCAATGCATTTCCTGCTGCTTACATTGTATCTGGCTCTTGACCATGTGTTTCTGCTTTTGGGTTTGATTCCTGAAAATCACCCTTATTTCAGTCCTGTTCCTAATTTATGCTCCGGCCTTGTTTTTTATGGATTGTCTGCCTGGTACCTGTTGTTCTACTCTCCATTCTGACCCTTGGCTCTGTTCCTGATTATACTGCCATATCATTTTCTGTCTATTAACATTCATTACAGCAATCATTGGTTGAGGCCTATATTATGACACTGCTATATCAGTGCTACTGCTGCTAATCTAGGACTACTCTGGACTTGTTGATCTTCCCGCATTAAAGTCCAGATCACCCTGTGGGGGTTTAGGGTAAATCCAAGGCACTCTGTACCACAGTCAGCACCAAATGGACTAGGGTTCAGAAAAAAAAATATAAAGCTTCAGCAGCTCCTGTGTGCTTATGACAGTGTGCATATAAAAGTTATTACGGCTTTTTAAAAAAAATATAAACAGGGTAATAGCCCCTTGCCATTCCCAACTGAAATATTGGACATCCATACAAATATATGGCTAGATCTAGATTTACTGTTTGTCACGCACTATGCTTTTTAAAGGGTATTTGAGGACAGTATTGAGAAATACAACACAGCTACTGTACATTCATATTGAAAGCAACAAAATGGGATTTATTCAAAATCTGAAAGGAGATTAAATTCAAAGCCCTCAAGTACGAGGAACTGAACTAATTTAAAGAACCAATATAAAATGCCTGTTACTCTATGGTTTTTAGGGCTATTAAACATGAATAAATATTCAAACCTTTCTGGTCCATGAATAGAATGACTGTAATATGGCTTTTAATATGAAAGACGTTAAAAGCCAGACGCAGATAACCTTTGTCTTTGAGAAATAGTAGAACAGCTTTAGGGAGTTGTAGCTTAAACTATACCTCAAGGCTTCAAGCACAAATATCTTTCTCAGCTTTAATAAATCCATAGCCTCTCATCATCAGGGTCAAATTTTTAAGAATTTTTTTTTTTCGGAAGAATAAATAGCACTCCTTAAAATTCAATACACGAGAAGGATCCCAGTACTCGTTTTTTGAGGAAGGCTACATTCAATTGAACAATTTATTTTCAGCCTATTATGTGAAATAGAAAAACTAGATGATATCTTTTGCATATCAGTGGTTCATTAGACTGATTCCTTACAGAAACACTGCTGGAGCTTTTCTTTTGCTTATATAGTGCAGTATAATACAGATGGCCAGTGTGGGATAGGAGGATGGTAAAACTCTGCAGATGATCCTTGTATGGACTCACCAAGTATACCACTGCATTCCTGTGTCATTTAGGGCAGAAATTATCTTTTTGGCAACATTTTATAAATAAAAAGACATACGAAGGAACAAGGAGGGTGGAGCTGGGTAGGGAAGGGCGGAGTCTGAGGACTGCCAGGAGGGATCCCATAGGTAATGATGTGGTTCACAAGACATTGGCCACAATGTATGGATTCAGCTGAGCTGGGATGAAAAAATGGTTCTCCAGAAGTACTACTAATACTGCTAAAAAGATATATATATATATATATATATATATATATATATATATATATATATATATATGTGATCTGGAGTTCTTTATGTTATGTTTTTTTCTAATTTGTACCAACCATTATGTGTAACTTTCCTTAAAACAATAGTACAAGCAAAGGTAAGAAACACTATAGTATATCTTATTAAAGAAAAATCCTTCTTTCTATTAGACAATAGACTAATTATTAGACTCTGTTCCCCCACTCCAAAATTCACTAATTGAGCCTGTAGAGGAGATGCATTTTCAGCTTCACTAAGAGATCAGGTTACATCTCATGCATATGACATATTTTACTAGATTATTAGAAAAAAATTATTAGTTACAGAACTTATTCTGCATTTTCAGCTTCACTAAGAGATCAGGTTATATCTCATGCATATGACATATTTTACTAGATTATTAGAAAAAAGTTATTAGCTACAGAACTTATTGTTCTGCATGTTGCAGATAAAGTACCAAGCAGCTTCCTTCGAGGCTAAATCTAAGGCTGCGTTTACACACACACATAATTAACCAATTATACATTTATACAATTATACATTTATTTCTATATAAATTTTGTAGTATTTAAGAGTAATAGCAAAAGCAAGGAGGCATTCATTTTGAATTATGTTTATTGCATCCTCTGAAGTTAAGCACTTGAGATTGTAATGTGTGTTTTGAATTTATTCTTCATGGGCTTGGCCGCTTCCTACTTCAACCCACACTCAACATGTCACAATTAAACTTGGGACCACACATTAACAAAGCCACCATGTAGAGCCCCCTCTTTAGCGAGGGATGCTTCAGCAGCAGCTCTGCTACCTAAGACAAACATAAAAACTGAACCAAGCAGAGAAGATGTATATTTTATAATGCAAGTATGAATGAATTAATGGTGGAGCATCACATCAATGTGTACGTTTGAAAGGCAGCAAAATGTGCTGAAATTGGACAGTACCAGTGACCGTCATGTTCTATTTCCTATCCTACAGTTTACAGCAGTTTGACATATAGCGGAGATAGAAATCTACATAGAACAGATGCTTAAAGTATCCTATAAAAAAACCTTTTCATTATGGAAGAGTCTCTCCTCTTTATATACTGTAGAAGTTGATCCACTCTATAATAGCCACATTATGGGATTGTAGCAGGATTTCCTGCATTGGCTAATGACTGTAAAATCAATGCGGATCTCTTCCACAACATTTATCCAGATGATCACACAGGAAGGTAATACATTTATCCTAATGTTTCCGCTATTCCCTGTCTATAAAATTCCTATATTTTTATTGCTGCATGAACAGTATCTGACTCCTTGGGCATGCACCGCATCAATCACAGCTTGACAATAGTGGCCTGAATACTGCATCAGTTATTCCTTTCATACTCCCGAATAATGTAGGCAGGTAGACATTTATCACAGCGACCAGAGGTAGGCTGAGGAAGGGAAGAGTCTTGCTGACATAGCTGAAATATATTGGAGTCATCACTCTTTCCATGCAGTGAGATGGGGAGAGACCTTCATTTTCATTCCTAGTGTATATGAATAAATTCCAGTTGTATAAGAGATAGATGGAACTGCTATATGTAAAATTGCTATTTATTTATGGCACAGTGCCCAAAGGGGTCAAAGAATGAGATCTTCCTTCTATTTTGCAGTTTACGAGGATTTTATTCTTGTATATCAGGTTATGTTATTTGATAACCATTACAAAAAAACAGTGGTTAAAATAGTCTATACATCTGAGATTAATATTCAGGGGGAGGGGGTTATTTTGAAAGGCTCTGGCTATGATCTACTATGTATACGGTTCTGCTAAAAAACTTTGGCCACCTCTTCTAAAGCATTTAAAGGGGTTGGCCACTTTATAGTAAAATAGTTCAGTGTACAGTGTACTCCCTGCATATACTGACAGCAGCTCCCTGTGTACCTTATAGAGCTAAAATCAGACTCCACTCCTCCAAGCTGTGCTGTCCTGCCGTAAGTCTGTCCATAAGATGGCCGACATGGAGGAGCATGTGACCATGCCCCGTCCCCAAGTGTCCAGCACCGAGCCTGTATATGCCTATGGTGGACACTGGGGGGCGGGGCCTGGTCACATGCTCCTCCATTTCGGCCATCTTATGGACAAACTCACCACAGAGCAGGGCAGTACAGCCTGGAGGAGGGGACTCTGATTTTAGCTCTATGAGGTACACAGGGAGCTGCTGTCAGTATATACAATGAGTACACTTACTAATACTTTGTACTGACCTATTTTACTATAAAGTGGCCAACCCCTTTAAGTTTTAAGGCTAATTCACATGAGATGTAGATGTGACTATAGGTTTGAAGCAACTAATCATCATATCACACATGTTCTTTTGGTTTTACCATAGGGCTGCAGACTATACTATTGAGCTCTCTATCTCAAAGGAAGAAAAGAAACAGTTAAATTAGATATTCAGAATAAGCAGCACTAGGAGTGTCTTGCAGCTGCCTTCCTTTCCTCTATAGGAATGGAGCCAGATGTGCATGTAAATGGGCAGTCTTGGACTCATAATGTTTCCTTATGAGTGTGCGCTGTTTTTAGGATTATAAGACGAGTGGTTTGCATTTGACTTGAAATTATAGACTGTGAGTATCAGAGGAATTGTTGATATATACAGCCTGCCCCTCTAAGTGTCAAGCGTAACTACACTATTGCTAGTATCTATAGGAACTTCAGTATGTAAAATTCTAGAAATAATACAGTATATGGGTTATGCCACAATACACATCTATCCGTATAGATAAGCAGATGCTCTGCACATATTTTAATTTTAAGAAAATCTGTCTGCAGTTTTGAGCTCTTGAAACTGCTGACAACCCTATACAGAGCACAAGTGTAGTGAGTGAAATGAGGAGTGTAATGATGCCTGGTGTTTCGGTCGTAATACTTGCATAACAGAGAAAAGTGTTGTTTGATGTTCTGGCCGCTTCTAACCCGACGGCTCCTTTTGAGTTAGTCCAAGAGTTCTTTGTTATGACAACTTCTTCCTCTAAGCTGTGAGTGACAGCTGTAGTGTCCAATCATGAGACCACTAGAGCTGAGAGGAGGGTCTGGAAAAGCCATTTCCATCTTCTGAGCAGTTGACGTCGTGGGAGCTCGGACATTAAATGACCTTTTTCTTGCAAGTTTCATCACCAAAACACTAGATATTATTACATTCCTCTCTCTGTCCTCTGTACAGGGCTGTCAACAGTTTTTAGGGATCAAAGCTGCTGACCAATTCTATAAGTTTGTTCTTCTTCTGTTTAGGTCTTTGCACTGGGAATGCTCTTATGTGTCACTTGACTCAGGTCATATCTTCTCTCTAGCAGCTGCCCCCGTGCCACATGTTCTTCACACATAATTAATAAGCAAATAAAAAAACATCGCAATTTCAAGGATCAGTTGTTGCTGTATGAACAATGTATTCCATGATTTTCTATAAGTACAGTAGTTTCATAAGCAGTGATGTTGCACCTATAACCTTCTCCCCAACCATCACATGGGGCCTCTGCAGAGCTTTTTTACTTGTTTAGTGTTGTTCTATCAGTTGTACATGGTACACATACAGATGGTTACATTTTTTCAGTACAGGACCTGTGTGTTTTGCTGCTCTGTAGTTACCTTTGCTGATGTCATTTTGATCATATAGTGAAATACTGATTAAATCCAGATACAATCTCCCTATTGCACAATTGTTGCTATCCATATGAAGCTTCCCAAATTTCCAAGTATACAAGTACATGTAATGTTTTATTGATGATAAGCTAAAACTTGTTACAGAATCCTGCAATCCCTTGTGTACTGAACCGAGGCCCTATCAATCTGCTTCCCGTCATGCTAGTTCATGTTCTATGGGATTTTGTACTGTTCAATGTTCACTGACCAGCATTACCTGCGCAGGTCTTATAAACTCCCAATGCCCTCTGTTCCAGAAAATGCTCTCTGCACCACATGAAAAAAACATCTCCCAATATCATCTTCAGGAGTGGTCCTATCTCTTACAGTGATAATATATTGATAGGATGTATTACTTTTATTATTAGTAGGCGGTCTAACCTTAAGTGTATGGAGTAGCCTGCAGATCCCCACACCTGCCAAATAGTTGTGTGCACTGCCCTGCAGGGAAAACCTAGAAGTGGATGCATTGCAAAACCAGTGCTGCAGTGCAGGGGCGGATTAACTTTACCATAGGCCCTGGGCTGTTCACCAAGCTTGCCCCCCCCCCCCCCCCCCTCCACAACCCACTGTAACAATGGCAGCACTAGCTTTAGTCTTTTTCCTCCATAATGCAGCCTGTTAAGGACCTGTGGTGACATCATTGTCACATAATAAGGTCCTTCAGTATGTTCTCTAATGTTACTACATTGTCTCCTGGCTGCAGTTTTGCCCTGTTTTGTGAAAAATTGCAATAAAAAGCTGTAATTTTATGCAAATCATGGCAGAACTGTAGCATGGAGATACTACACCACTGAAAGTATAGGTCTATTTGGGAGGCCATGGGCCCCCAAGAGCTCAGGGCCCCGGGCTACCTCCCGAAACAGACCTATTATAATCTGCTACTGTGCCTTTGTTAGAATCAGATCAGTGGGGTCAGAGACCCTGGACCCACATTGATCATAAAGTGAAGGTAGATCTGAGTGATAGGAATAGGAAGATAGTAATAGCCCTTTATTTGTTTATAGCCGTTAAGCAAAGGCTGATGACCAAAATCGGCTTTTGGGTTCCTGTGGAGCTGAGAAGTACTGTATGTTCTAGTCGTCATCTTCAGATAAGATATACAATTGCTAAAAATAAGTCAATATAATTTTGGAAAGGTTAATCCCAAAAGTGAGGGTAATGATATGTATATGTATACAGTGGGTGGCTGTAAAGGTATGCATAAATGGTCACTAGTCTCATTGACAATGACAGCCGGCAAGGCATATGCTAGTGCTTAGACCACCACAGAGCTGGCAGCATGTTCATCAGTGGTGCATAAGAAGCAATTGCTGTCATTCTTTATCTCAATAGAAAAAGGATATGTGGCACTGCATATTAGGAAGCACATGTTAATACCTATATATAGTTCAGCCATGGTTGAAAGCCTGATTTAAAAAAAAAAATAAAAATCTGAAAAACTTTACAAAAAAGACTTGGACAGCTAGCAATTTCTACCACCAAACTGGAAAACCATATTAAATAATAAAGTAATATTAGTCCATAGCTGGCTATGTTCACACAACGTCAAAAATAGAGAAAAGGCGGATGATTTTGCTATTTAAAAAATGTCCATTATTGTCGCGATTTAACTGACTGCAATGCATTACAGTGAATGGAAAGACGGATGTCCAATGCACACATTGTATTGAATAACGGACGTTGTCATGATCATTATTTTAATGTCAGCTGAGATAATTATTTTCGGACGTCTTTTGCAAACAGTGGACGTTTTTATTAGTTGTTCACACACCGTTTTTCTTTTGTCACCGTTCTTTCTCCATTTTTACTATTAACCCCTTAACGACATCGGGCGTAAACTTACGCCCTGGCGCCCTGGTACTTAGCGCATCAGGGCGTAAATTTACGCCCGATGTTTCCCCGATCGCTGCGTGTTCACACACAGCGGTCGGGGAAGATGGCCTGCTATAAATCATAGCAGGCCATCATAGCTTCTCGGCACGGGGGGTGGTTAACACCCCCCGTGCTTACGATCGCTGCTATAGGCTGATCAATTCAGATCAGCCAATAGCGGCGATCGGAACCTTTCCGGGTCATCGGTGACCCGATGACCCGGAAAAAAATGGCGGTCGGTGCTGTCCGAGGACGGCACCGACCGCCATTACTGTAAAAAGTAATGTTGATCGCCGTGCCACCGGCCCGATCGCCGTGAACGGCCGGCCGGCCGTTCACGGCGATCGGGCCGGTGGCACGGCGATCAGAGTCCCACAAAATAGTAAATACCTGCCCTGGACCCCTCAGCTAGGTAGCCGAGGGGTCCAGAGCAGGTATTTGTACATTACTCACCTGTCCCGGGCTCCTGATCGGCGTCCTCCGTCATTCCGTTCGGTCTTCGGGTCTTTCCGGCGGTCCTCGTCGTCTTCTTTCGGCTATTTTCGGCTCCAGCCTCGTCATTTTCCGGATTTTGCGCTCTGCTGCCCCCTAGCGGCTGATATGTGTAATACACTTATCAGCAGCTACAGGGATATTCAGAATATAGAAAAAGTGTTTTTTTTTTCCCCAATTTTTTTTTTTCTATTTTCCGCACCCTATCGCCGCTGAGTGTTGATCAGCATCGCACGAAAGTGCGCTGCTAATCAGCAACTCCTCCTTTTTGGCGTAGGGTGTTTTTTTTCTATATTCTACTGCCACGGTCTGCTTATAAGTGCCGCACATAAGTGCGGCATTTATCAGCAACTCCTTTGTTGGCGTAGATTTTTTTTATACTTACTGTAAAAAAAACACGTAAAAAACACTACATTACACCACACTACATTGAATAAAGTTTGACACTACACCACTACATACCCCATATACTAGTCCCCATATAAAGATGGCCCCCAGGGTGTTTTCGGTGTCAGAGGGATACGTTATTATTGCCTCCGACACCGAAACAGCCAGTGAGGATGAATGGGGGGGATCCTTCTTTCCTCCATTCATCCTCATCATCCAGTGACGTGTCTGGGGGTAGCGTAGCGTACGCTGCCCCCCAGACACGTCTTTTCCGCCAGTACCGTCCCAATAAGAGATGACGGTATGGTGTGAAATTCTACAAACTCTGTGAGAGTACCTCTGGGTACACTTACAGATTTAGGGTACATGCACACTGCGGAATGGCGAAGGATAACCCTTTGTGCATTCCGCAGCTGGCACCCGCCGGCGGACTGATGGAGGCGCGCGTCTCCATCCGTGTCATAGACTCCATGTTATGCACGGGCGGATTCCGTCGTCCATCCAAAGAATGAACACGTTGGACGGAGAGCGGAATCCGCCCGTGCATAGAATGGAGTCTATGACACGGACGGAGACGTGCGCCTGCATCAGTCCGCCGGCGGGTGCCAACTGCGGAATGCACGAAGGGTTATCTGTCGCGATTCCGCAGTGTGCACGTACCCTTAGAGTGTATGTAGGAAGGAACACCCGAATCCAGCCCCCAGATGCCCCCCCCCCCATCCTCGGAACAAGTGGGAAGATCGTCCGGGAACTGATCTTCCCACTGCTGGATAAAGGTCACCACCTGTACGGATAACTTTTATACCAGCACCCTCTCTTCCGGTCCCTCACTGCCCGAGCTACTGTAGCTTGCGGCACGATACGAAAATATCAGAAGTAGTAATAGAGCCCTAATATTTAGCAGCCATGGAGCGGACCCAGCGCTTCTGGATATGAAGAACCCCGTATCGCACCAGGACAACATTTTCCAGGTGACGTCCCCCACACTGGAGAACAGGAGACCCCAGAAGAAGTGCAGAGTGTGGCGTAACAGGGGGATCAGGAAGGACACCATTTCCAGTGTGACGCCTGTCCTGATCACCCCGGCCTCTGCATATTGGATCGCTCCAAGGCGCACCACACGTCATTGGAGTTCTACATTATCTAAATTCTGTCCCTTATTCCTATTTCAGGGGTCATGTTGGTCCGGGGATTATTCTGATCGCCATTATGGAGTCGGGAAGGAATTTTTCCCATTGATGAGGCATCTGTCGTCTGCCTCACGAGGGGTTTTTGCCTTCCTCTGGATCAACACAGGTTGAGTTTGATGGACACCTGTCATTTCCAACCTTATAAACTAATAATTGGCCTAATACCCCCAAATAAATTAGAATTGTCCCTTTTTCCCAGCTAAATAGATATGGCCGCCATTCCCATTAGAGGATGCCATGATGCAATTACAAAGCCTCTGTGCGGCCAGGACAGTAGAAACCCCCCACAAGTGACCCCATTCTGGAAACTACACCCAATAAGGAATCTAACAAGGGGGGCAGCGGGGATATGGCCCCCAAGTGACGGCCACATTTGGGACGTGAAAATGAAAAAAATGGTATTTTTTATTTTCTCGGCACATGTTCTACGTAAGTGCCTTTCACCAGTGGGGTCCATATGCTCACTGCACCCCTTGTTAGATTCCTTATGGGGTGTAGTTTCCAGAATGGGGTCACTTGTCGGGGGTATCTACTGACCTGGCAGCACAGGAGCTTTGTAATTGCGACATGGCCTCCATCCTCCATTCCAGCCTCTAAATGGCGCTCTGTCCCTTTGGTGGCTTGCCCTGTGCCCATATGGCACATTATGCCCACATATGGGGTATTTTCGTAATCAGGGGAAACTACCCTACACGTTTTGTGTTAATTTTCTTTTTTAACCCCTTGTGGAAATGGAAAAAATCAAGGCTAGACCAACATTTAGTGTAATTTTTGTAAAATTTTTACTCTAAATCATTAATCTTGTCATGATTTTTTCATTTTCACAAGGGGCTAAAAGATAAAAAAAAACACTAAATGTGTAGAGCAATTTCCCCTGAGTACGGAAATACCCCACTTGTGTACATAAAGCGCCATTCGGGTGCAGGGTAAGCCTCCGAAGGGAAGGAGCGCCATTTCGTTTTTGAAGGCTGGATTTGGATGGAATGGATTTTAAGGGGCCATGTTGCATTCAAAAGGCCTCTGTGTTGCCAAGACAGTTGAACCCCCCCACAAGTGACCCCATTATGGAAACTACACCCCTCAAGGAATGTAACAAGGGGTGTAGTGAGCATATGGACCCCACTGGTGACGGGCACAAATGTGGAACAATGTGGCGTGAAAATGAAATATTACATTTTTTACACTATAATGTTGGTTTAGCCTTAAATTTATCATTTTCACAAGGGGTTAAAAGAGAAAAAAACACACAATATGTGTAGAGCAATTTCCCCCGAGTCCGTAAATACCCCACATGTGGACATAAAGCGCCATGTGGGCGCAGGGCAAGCCTCCGAAGGTAAGGAGCGCCATTTGGATTTTGGAGGTTGGATTTGGCTAGAATGGATGATGAACGCCATGTCGCATTTACAGAGCCCTCGTGCTGCCAAAACACTGGAAACCCCCCACAAGTGACCCCATTCTGGAAACTGCACCCCTCAAGGAATCTAACAAGGGGTGCAGTGAGGATATGGACCCCTTGATGACGGGCACATTTGTGCCATGAAAGTGAAAAAATGAAATTTTTTACTTTTACGTCACATTGTTCCACATTTGTGCCCGTCACCAGTGGGGTCCATATGCTCACTGTGCCCCTTGTTAGATTCCTTGAGGGGTGTAGTTTCCAGAATGGGGTCACTTGTGGGGGGTTTCCAGGGTCTTGGCAGCACGAGGGCTCTGTAAATGCGACATGGCCCTTGAAATCCTTTCCAGTGAAATTCAGCTTCCAAAAGCCAATTGGCGCTCCTTCCCTTTGGAGGCTCGTCCTGCGCCCCCTTGGCACTTTATCGCCACATGTGGGGTATTTCCGTACTCGGGAGAAACTGCGCTACACATTTTGTGTCTTTTTTTTCCTCTTATCCCTTTAAGAAAATGAAAAATTGAAGGCTAGAACAACGTTTTAGTGTAAAAAATAAATTTTTCTTTTTTCACGCCATATTGTTCGTAAAATCTGTGAAGCACCTGTGGGGTCCAAATGCTCACCGCACCCCTTGTTACATTCCTTGAGGTGTGTAGTTTTCTAAATGGTGTCCCTTTAGGGGTGTTTTTTAGGTTTTGGCACCCCAGAGCCTCTGCCAACCTGAAGTGGTACAGTCAGAAATGACCAAATATAACGGAGGCATTGAAATTCACTAGGCGCTCCTTTGTATCTGAGGCTTGTGGTTGCGTCAAATAGCGCAACATATGGGGTATTTCTATAAACTGCAGAAACGGGGCAATAATTATTTGGGTGCATTTCTCTGGTAATAGGTTTATAATTATGAAAAATATTGGATTACAATAAAATCTCTGCACAGAAAATTAAAATTTTCAAATTTCTTACACACTTAGCTTTTATTTCTGTGACTCCCCTAAAGGGTTAAAACACTTTATGGATATGCTTTTGCAGAGTGTGGGGGGTGCAGTTTCTGAAATGGGGTGCTTTGTGGGGCTTTCTAACATACAGGCCCCTCAAATACACTTTAAACCTGAACAGGTCCCTAAAAATATCTGATTTTGAAATTTTACTGAAAATTTGGAAATTTGCTGCTAATGTTTTAAGCTTCCTATTGTCTAAAAAAAATTAAAGATCGTTTAATAAATGCCGCCAACATAAAGTAGACATGTTGCTAATGCTATTTAATATATAATTTATGTGGTATAACCACTTTCTGTATACGCAAAAAAGTTTCAAAGTTGGAAAAATGCAGTTTTTCACATTTTTTCACATTATTTGGGTTTTTTTCATAAAGATTTGTTATGATTATCGACTCCAATTTACCAGAAATGTAAAGTACAATATGTCACGAGAAAACAATTTCAGAATAGGTAAAAGCATCCCGAAGTTATTAATGACTAAAGTGACACTGGTCATATTCATAAAATTTGTCTCTGTCATTAAGGCCATTTCAGGCTCTGTCCTTAAGGGGTTAAATTCAATGAACTTTTCAAGTAAGCCACACCCAAAGTCCAATAAGTAACCCCAAACTAGAATAATGTACCAACAGCCGTCATTGCACTAAGGAAAGGCCAGACAGCTAAATGACTTCCATTATTTTAGCCTCAAAATGACGGAGCTGAAAAAACATTGTGTGAGCATAGCCGCTCAGTGTTATGAACTAGTGTTATTTACTATGCCCTGCTAAGCAATATAATCAATCATACTAATCCTAAAGATTCTCTCGTTAAAAAAATCAGGCAGATTTTTTTTTTCATGGACACTAAAAAAAAAAAAAAATTATGTTTTTACGGCCTATGAAGAAATTTATGGTTGTTGGCAACCATGCATCCAGTTATCTATGAATCATTGAGCGTTCTCCATTCCAGGCAGATTGTATATGGCTACCGTAGATCATGCTTGTCGTATTGTATAGACATAGATGTTTAATACTCATATGTGATGTCAGTCAGGAGCCACAGCGAAAGCGGTATTAGAGCATGGGCAAGAATTGTTCTCACTCTTTGTAGAGTCGTAAAATTTTACTGGACATTATCCAAACTCAATGGTATTTTGTATCCCTCTTGGGAACCTAAGGCTATGGGATTTATAAGAAAAGAAAATACAATTGTTTTTTCTTTCTGCTTTTACGTCTGGTGTCCCGTGACCTTTCCCAAGCAGTGTGGTACATTAGAAGCCACCAACACCAGTTTATTAAGATTTACCGCTGGAGGCAATGCCACATTGGAGATGCTTTGTATTCTAGCTAAATGTTCTCTGAAGAAAGTTTATCACTGTAAAAGTAATGGTAGAACTGATAGAACAGTTTCCTAGAAACATATAGATCTAATTTGCCCACATACCTTCAATAGCAGTAAGCCAGATGTTACTAATGGCCATTATGCCATCTTCCTGGATTGATGCCTTGGAGCACGGCGGCGCCTTCTTTCATCTGAGCTGCCCGTCCAGAGATAAAGTGGATCTCTGAGACCTTTCCGGCGCAGACGCAGTGGTGAAGATGAGCCTGAAACTGGATCGGGCATAAGTATCCCTTTCTTTATGCTTTGCGCATGCGCGGGATTCGCCGCATGCGCATTAAGCATGTTTACAAACAGTGTGTCGCCGCTGATGTTGTGGTCTCTACGCCGTGCCCAGGAAGATCGGACCGTTTGGGGGATCCCGGGATCACCTTATGAACACCACCAATATGGTATTACGATGTCATGGACTATTGGAGTTGTAATTTATATCACTTTGAAGTGTATGTGTATTGGTCACCTAGGTGACGACCAAGGGGTGGGGTGAAGCCACTTATGTCCAATGGGATCGTTTGGGGTGTGTTTTTGCACTGATTAACTATGGAATACCCTTGTGTGTGAACCAATCTCACGACAGGAGGGAGTATAAAGCTATGCATTGTGTCTGTTGTATCTATGCTTGAAAAAGGTAGCTGGATTCTTTATTGTGTGGACTTTAATAAACATCGCTGGAAAAGATACCTGTGACCTTTTTACTACACTGTTGCCTTGGAGTGAGTGTGGAGTAAAACGGGGTTATCCATGTCAGCTACCTGCGGAGTCAAGGTGTCCGGTGCTGGTTCCCTTTTGTGTTTGCTGTATACTATTTTAGACAGTACAAACAAATATTTGAAATGAATAATTTTACAGTATACACATGTATGAAATAAATACATAAATATTTATAAAAAAATCTGTATTCTGTACTACCAAACTTGGTTTAAATAGACTGTGTAATTTTGATGGAAGACAAAAAACAAAGCAAAACTATACCCAAACTACAGACACAGGGCACCACTGGCTGTGTATGATAGAGGAGCAGGCTTTGATACCACTTCGTTCAGCAATTGGCAGGAAGTTTATTGGAAGCGGTGCCAAATCTCCCACAGACTTTCATATACTGCAGCTAAACTGTGTGCAACTCAGACACCAGCCCCCTCCTCAAGTACCACTCTGTGTCCATGCAAGTGCTGTTATTCTTGCATACCTCATATTTCATTGCTGCCTGAGTAAACAGCAAATACCTGCTGACATAAGGGCTCCTAATTCTGCAGCGGTTTGTTACTTCAGTTTACATTACCCTTAGAATCCACAGAGATCTACCCAAAGTACATTTATATTTTTAGATAAAATAAATAAATAAAAATAAAACTATACAATAGTGTATATACTTATATTTATAATGATGTGTTTTCTAGGTCTTTCAACAGCATGGCAGTAGATGACTTTTAAAATCTATGAAATTGAAAGGGAATCTGTCAGCTGCAATTCATAGTCAAGTGCCAAGACTTTTAGCTGTTAGGGCGAGGAGACACATACTGTATATCTGAAAAATGATTTTATTCTCCTATACAAAGTGTCAAATACAGCAAGCTGGAATGCCTCCTCACTCCTTCTCCCATCCCTATCCCTGCTTGTGACTCAGCTTCCAGCTGTTAATCAAACAGGGATGGGGCACAGGGGCATAGAGCCATAGCAGCTGTTACTGGGCTTGTCCCATTAGGGGGCCCTATGGCCCGCTCCTGCAATACACTTGGCCCCCTGAGCTGTTATCATTTGCAGCACCCGGAAGCTGAGCAGGCCTCCTGGGTTCTTCAAATGTCCCTTTAACCCCAAGCACTCCTGACCAGCGCTTGCAGTTATGCGCTTGTAGCTTAGTGGTCAGTCGGGGGGAGTGCCCCGTCTCTTATCTGGATTGAGTAGATGGATAGTGAATGGGTCAGTGATGGCAGCAGAGACTGAAATTTGCTCCTACTGCCTGCCCAGTAGTGGATGTGTACCTGAACATGTATAAAACATGCTACTGTAATGGTAATTTTGGGGAAAAAGCCTACTCATTTGGGAACTAAGGAAGTCTCCCCCCAAAAAATTTGTTGACATTTGTGCTATATCAACTATTTTGTCACATTACGGGGCAGTAACCATTTTAGCACTGACAGTAAGGCTGCTCTAGCAATGCTACCAGCGACAGGTAGCACTGGTAAGTATTGGAGAACTGCAAACGCTGGTGGCTAACTGCAGCCATTAGCATTTGCAATTCTCCAATATTTTTAAGTTTCACCTGGACTTTTGCACTTTTTAAAGGGGTTATCCAGCGCTACAAAAACATGGCCACTTTCCCTCTACTGTTGTCTCCAGTTTGGGTGGGGTTTTGAAACTCAGTTCCATTGAAGTAAATGGAGCTTGATTGCAAACCGCACCTGAACTAGAGACAACAGTAGGGGGAAAAGTGGCCATGTTTTTGTAGCGCTGGATAACCCCTTTAAAGCATCATGTCCAGGTTCTGTCTGGAGTTCAGGATTGCACGCCCTAGCGAGGGCCAGTAGTACTTTATGTAATATTTTTTGCAATGTATACTTGACAATCCCTATAGTTGGAATAAAAACAAATAAACAGGCCTAAGCCTGGCCTTCAGGGATCTAGTTCACAAGAAAATTGATGTCTGAGATGAATACATGCAGGCAAGTTGGTGCAGGTGGGCTTGAGGAATGGAATGCTCTTGTAGACAGGGACAAGTCTCATAGCTGTGAGCATTGTATCTTAGTTGCTAAAAACTGGAACAACAACCAAAAATAATAGTCGGCTTCTGGGGTAGAGTTCGAACCTCCTGCAGTCATGGAATAGTCCACTTGTAATGACTCTAGTAAATTTTCATGTTCAAATGATATAATTTACTCTGACAGTTTGTCATATAAATGCAGTACAGAATGCAGGTAAAGCATAATATGGTGTGGTATAAATAACACAATGGAAATTATTGCGGTGAAGAGGTATAATCAGGTGTTGGGACCATGTAACACATGTTGAGAACTCCTCATCCAACCATCGAAAAAAAGCCCTGGTGGGGCCAAAACGTACTGACCACAATTATTTGCATTGTATTATAAGATATTTCTACCTGCATTCTGCACTGCATTTCTAGGACGGACTGCCAGAATAAATTATATTACTGGAGCAAGAAAATTTACTAGAGTGCTTGGAACTCTTTTACTGACTATAGTGAGGAACAGCTCATCCATATAGCACCTAGATAGAGATGAGCGAACCTCGTGCATGCTCGAGTCCATCTGAACCCGATCATTCGGCATTTGATTAGCCGTGGTTGCTGAAGTTGGATAAAGCCCTAAGGCTATGTAAAAAACATGGATATAGTCATTGGCTGTATCCATGTTTTCCAGACAACCTTAGAGCTTTATCCAACTTCAGCAGCCACTGCTAATCGAAGGCCGAACGCTCGGGTTTGGATGGACTCGAGCATGCTCGAGGTTCGCTCATCTCTACACCTAGACCATAACCTGAAGTGCACCCATTATTCTATTATATAAGTCCACTTGTAATGTGCATTCATGAGTGGCTTGGCAAATAGTACAGACACAAAGTGAATGACTACTATAAAGAGGCGCTACAAACACTCAGCTAATGCTTGTAATGGGTTTAGAGCAAATATTGAGGTCTATGAGTGGGAATAACTTGGAAAAACAGGATCTTAAGCAAACTGTGTTATTAAACTATACTTAGTGAGGCACGGGTCTATAACAGACGTGGAGATGTATGATGTCTACTCTGGACATTACACTGAGAGGTTTCTGCTATTGAGATGTTTACCGCTGCCCAATGCACAGCACAAAACTTATGAATGATGTTTTATTTTTATAAAGAAAATGATAGGACATACCACAATTCAAAGGTGTTTCGTCCTGAAAGCTGTCACATCAGGCGAATAAAAACCTGAAAAAAATAATATAAAAACTACATTAGTATCAGTAAATCCCAAAACAACGCCATAATGTACCCTGTAGTATCCTCTATAACAAGTTTTGTAACCAAACGAGTCTATTTTTGTCATATACACTGGATAAAACTTGTCCAGTTGCTGAAGTACACATAGGGCTCCATTCAATTGATAGAGGCCAAAGAGTTTCCTCTTGGACTCTGTATGGTTCATATATTGTTTTCTTTTCTGAATAGAACACCTTATTAAAATATGCAATCACATAAAATTGTAAAATTAAAAAAAACATATAACATATACGCATAGTACTTTTTAACAATAATGTTTTTTTAAATGTATAAGGTGTTTTTATAACTGTTCGCCCATACAGCGTGATACTTTGCAGTGTCCCATCAGAGGTAGTGTTCTTCATGACATCCTACTGGCATATGCCACCATTATAGGCTGAAATTGTGATGTGAACAGAGCCTTAGGGTATTGTAACAGAGCCAGAGTTTTGTGTGACCAGAGTCTTAGGGTAGGTTCCCACTATGCGTCAGAATTTCAAGCGCAGGCCGCATGGCAGCCTCTGCTTCAAGTTCCCCCTGTCCCATAAACTCAATGATATTCTTAAGCGAAAGTCTGCTGTTCGACTAAAGAATTGACACGTCAATTGTTTGAGCTGACGGCAGATTTTGTCTATGAGTCTATGGAACAGGCGGAACTTCAAGCAGAGTTTGCTGCGTGGCCTCCACTTGAAATTTAACTGCATATTCCGTAGTGGGAACATACCCTAACTGATCATTGTCTTGCTTTAACAAAATCATCCAGTGAATGACCAAAATCACCCAGTGTATGACCAAAATCATCCAGTGAATGACCAAAATCACCCAGTGTATGGCCAAAATCACCCAGTGTATGACCAAAATCATCCAGTGAATGACCAAAATCACCCAGTGTATTACCAAAATCACCCAGTGTATGACCAAAATCACCCAGTGTATGACCAAAATCACCCAGTGTATTACCAAAATCACCCAGTGTATGACCAAAATCACCCAGTGTATGACCAACATCACCCAGTGTATGACCAAAATCACCCAGTGTATGACCAACATCACCCAGTGTATGACCAAAATCACCCAGTGTATGACCAAAATCACCCAGTGTATGGTCAAAATTACCCAGTGTATGACCAACATCACCCAGTGTATGACCAAAATCACCCAGTGTATGACCAAAATCACCCAGTGTATGACCAAAATCATCCAGTGAATGACCAAAATCACCCAGTGTATGACCAAAATCATCCAGTGAATGACCAAAATCACCCAGTGTATGACCAAAATCACCCAGTGTATGACCAAAATCACCCAGTGTATTACCAAAATCACCCAGTGTATGACCAAAATCACCCAGTGTATGACCAAAATCACCCAGTGTATGACCAACATCACCCAGTGTATGACCAAAATCACCCAGTGTATGACCAACATCACCCAGTGTATGACCAACATCACCCAGTGTATGACCAACATCACCCAGTGTATGACCAAAATCACCCAGTGTATGACCAAAATCACCCAGTGTATGACCAAAATCACCCAGTGTATGGTCAAAATTACCCAGTGTATGACCAACATCACCCAGTGTATGACCAAAATCACCCAGTGTATGACCAAAATCACCCAGTGTATGACCAAAATCACCCAGTGTATGACCAAAATCACCCAGTGTATGGTCAAAATTACCCAGTGTATGGTCCTACATAATAGCTGTCCCTCATTTACTGCTGTGTTACACCTAGCAGGAGTAATCCACTAGAGTTAATTCTGAAGAGAATAAGCATGCGGCAGCTGAGCGGGTGATGTTTATAAAGATAACATTTCAGCGCAGAGCTTGTTTGTTATCGCTCCACTTTGTAGACCTTATGAAAATTCCCAGCTTCAATGCATAGTTGTGCAATGTGACTGGCAGCCTGATAAAGCACAGGCCTGCAGATCAGTTGAGGAGATGAGCACAAGATTAATTCCCCTTTTCAGGCCTCACAGCTCAGTTTATTGTCCCAGATCAACTAAACAGTGCTAATTCTTACAACTGTCCAGACTTAAAGGGGTACTCCGGAGATTTGAAATTACTACATTGCTTTATTAAATTTATATTACCTTGTAATATAACTTTATCACAAAAAGTATATATTATTTTATTTGCAAACATACTTCCAGTACCTGGCAGCAGTAGGGGGGCGACACAGTACCTCTGCTGCCACTGCTGTGTTGGGAACTGTAGGGCTATAATACCTACAGTTCCAGATCACCTGCTCTGTTCTAGAGCTGCTGAGCAACACTATACAGAGCAGGGTTTGTGTTCTGGTGTATTGTATATTGTTATATACAGTACACAAAGGGGAGGGCACTGCCTGACATGATTGCGGTGTCTGTGCACCAAGATGGCTTGACCTCCTTTTCCTCTGTCATCACATGACATAGTTGTTGGACCTATAAGGTACAAAAAAACAGCATACAAACACAATGGCGCTTTTGAGACAATCAGAACATTCCAATTGAATTCCATGGGGGAACAAAGCCATCATTTGCAAAAAAAAAAAAAAACCACACCCTCAGCATGGTGCATTATGGAAAAACTCCCACAAAGCCTCAAAAAACAAAAAACGAGAGGAAAGAAAAATGAAAAATGCCTCACCAAAAAACACCATGGGGGAGATTTATCAAACTGGTGTAAAGTAGAACTGGCTCAGTTGCCCCTAGCAACCAATCAGATTCCATCAGATTTTCATTTTCCAAAGAGTCTGTGAGGAAAGAAAAGTGGAATCTGATTGGTTGCTAGGGGCAACTGAGCCAATTCTACTTTACACCAATTTAATAAATCTCCCCCCATGTGTGTAAGGCAGATGATAGATTTCCATTGATTTCCAGCTAACATCTGGCCGCTGGCATTTTTGATAAAAAGTTTGAAGCCAGCCTCACAGATTAAGTCCATGGAATACAATAGTAATACAATAGTGCAAAATAGTACAATTCAAGGGCCATGCACGACATATGTGAGCTTGAATGCTGGGGCCACACCAAAGGCTAGAATGAGTGCTGCTTTTAGCTGAGAGATCTTCTGTTTTACAGGCTGCTGACAGGTCTCCTACTAAAACCAGTGGTACTGTAATACGCATGCATAGGCAAGTCCAAAGATGTTGAAATCTACAGTACTTTCACAGATGCAGTTATTGTTTCCCTTCTCCCACTGAGGTATCTAACTCTATCAACCAGATGTTATATTACAGCATGTGCTGTCCCTAGTGGTATTGGGGTCTTTATATAGCATTTCCCCTAAAACAGTAAACGCAGCTTAAACAATGTCTAAAAAATGTATAACATTCAAGTCCAGGTAGAAAATACAAAAAATTAAACAGCCAAAAAAAATTCAAGTAGACTGGTAAAGTGTGTAGCCTTTCATATAATGGCCTGTCATCTTCCATGTTCTGTGTCATGGCAGCCTTTCATACACTATATAGCCTGCTGTACTCTGCTGCCTTCTGCGTTTATGAAGTGCAGCTGCCTGACACATCTCCTGCATTTTATTCCAATACGCTGGCTCTTTAAATTGGACTAATTTACAAATGGTTTTTATAGCAGAAATCTGTCAGAATACAAGGCACTTCTCTTCTGTGACAGCAACCCCTGGAGAAAGCAATTACTTCCGTCAGATGAAGAAATACAAGCAGATACCCATTTGCTATGTAATTGAAAATGGAGTCTGTGAACAGCATATAGAACAAGATACATTTAAGTCTGAAGCGAATGCAAGACAATAGGAAATTAAAAGGATCATATTATTACCTTGATAATTTTGTACATGCTCACATTTTTATTCATATTAATTTATTGCTGGAAAGACCCACCTATATTGAGACGTAGTAAACATGTACACATAGACCCAGCATAATACATTACATTTTATTCGGATTAAAGGACATGAATAACCAAGAGGTTTTTTTTTTTTTTTTGCTGATTTCCTGATTAGAATTAGATACTGAAACATTCTTTTTTCTAACCTGTTTCTCCTATGGCTGTATCCATGTTTTCCATCTACCTTCTCCAGGCAATGGGATTCAGCGGCCGAGCAATCGGGTTTGCGCAAATCTGAACTTACTTTGCTCATGTTTAGCAATGACCATGAATGTGCAGTCACCTCTACACCATGGCAGGTGAACCCTATTTTCAGGATTGGGAAATCCTCAATAGTGGTACCTCAATATACCATAAATGTCTCTAGTAGGATTAATCTCTACGGTATGTTCAAATGTTAAGGTTTTTAGTTGCTGAACGTTTATGTGTTGTGAAGAGAGGAGTGGTAAGCTGCTGTCAGACATGTTTGGCAGCTTATCCCTTGGAGAACAAAGAGGCCACAAAGTTGAAATCCAAATCACCTGTCGGGAGAGCCAGGCGGCCCCCATATACCTTACAGAGTTGCCAAAGCCTGCTTAAGTTATCAGGTTAGGCTAGGGCCACACTGTGTTTTTACTGTCTGTTTATGTATATGTTTTATGGAAAAAACAAATGGTAAAAATGGATGCAGTTTAACCCCTTAGTGACCGCCGATACGGCTTTCTACGGCGGTCACTAATGGTCCTTATTCTGCTGCCATCAGCTTTTTACGGCGATGGCAGAGAATAAGGCTGCGGGGCCGGGACGGCCCCCACCCCATCCCCCCGGCTACCGGAGGTAGCTGAGGGGTTGGGGCAGTGTATGAGGTCCGTCCCGGCCCCCCCCCCCTTACCGACGATCGCCGCTATTAACGTTATAGCGGCGACCGTCGGTAAAGGAGATTACCGGTGCCGCCGCCTTTCATCTCCCCCCGCCGTGAATCTACGGCGGGGGGAGATGAAATAACTGTCCCCCAGACCTCAGATCAGCCCCCCCTAGTGCCCCAATAACTAACCCCCCTCCCCCGGCGGCCATCATTTCCAAGATGGCCGCCGCCATCGCTGTGAACCGACTAATGTCGGTTCACAGCGATTTAAAAGTTAAAATGAAGGAAAGCCCCATGCTCTCCGCCACCGGAGGTAGCGGAGAGCATGGGGCAGTCATCGGGGACCCCCCCTGTGGGGTCCCGGTACAAGCGATCAGCGGTATATACTATATACCGCTGATCGCTTGTGCCATGTGCTCCAGGCACTTTTTATCCCCTGTCACCATGAATGATTGGTGACAGGGGATAAAAAGTGATGTCCCCCCACCCCCCAAGTCGCCCCCCCACCCCCCGTCACCCAGTCACCCCCCCTTCCCCATATACTCACCGGATCCACGGAGCTCCTTCCTCCTCGACGTCCTGGCTGGTTATGAAGTGCGCATGCGCTTCACAACCAGCAAACTCTGAAAATTTAAAGTGACAGAGACCAATTTGGTCTCTGTCACTAAACTATGATTACTGAGATAGAAAATATCACAGTAATCATAGTAATACAGTGAAAATGAATATGTAAAGTACAAAAAGTGACAAACATACAAAAAAATAAAACACACACTTTTTATTATAGTAATAATTGCAGTTTACTCCCAAATTACCCCTAACCCCTCCCCAGATTACCCGTAACCACCGCACGTTGCCCGTAACCACCGCACGTTGCCCGTAACCACCGCACGTTGCCCGTAACCACCGCACGTTGCCCGTAACCACCACATGTTGCCCGTAACCACCGCACGTTGCCCGTAACCACCGCACGTTGCCCGTAACCACCACACGTTGCCCGTAACCACCACAAATTGCCAGTGACCCCCTCCCGATTGCCCGTAACCACCCCAAATTACATGTACCCACCCCAGATTACCTATAAGCACTTCAGTTTATCAGTAACAATCCCAGATTGTCTGTAACCCTTCCAGGTTGCACATAACCCCCCAGGTTCCCCGTAATCATGCCAGATTACATGTAACCCCCCCCAGATTGCACGTAACCACCAAACGTTGCCTCTGACCACGCCACGATGCCTCTGACCACGCCACGATGCCTCTGACCATCGCACGTCGCCTCTGACCACCGCACGTCGCCTCTGACCACCGCACGTCGCCTCTGACCACCGCACGTCGCCTCTGACCACCACACGTCGCCTCTGACCACGCCACGGCGCCTCTGACCACCCCAAATTGCCAATGACCCCCTCCAGATTGCGGTGCCCATGCCAGATAACAGGTATCCACCCCAGATTGCCTATAAGAACTTCAGTTTATCCGTAACCACCCCACATTGCCCGTAACCACCCCACGTTGCCCGTAAGCACCCCAGATTGTCAGTAAGCACTGCAGGTTGCCCGTAACCACCCCACGTTGCCCGTAACCACCCCAGATTGACTGTAAGCACTGCAGGTTGCCCGTAACCACCCCACGTTGCCCGTAACCACCCCAGATTGTCTGTAAGCACTGCAGGTTGCCCGTAACCACCCCACGTTTCCTGTAACCATCCCAGATTGTCTGTAAGCACTGCAGGTTGCCCGTAACCAGCCCACGTTGCCTGTAACCAGCCCACGTTGCCTGTAACCAGCCCACGTTGCCTGTAACCAGCCCACGTTGCCTGTAACCACCCCACGTTGCCGTAACCACAGCAGGTTGCCCGTGACAACCACACGTTGCCCATAACCACCCCTCGTTGCCCGTAACCACCCCACGTTGCCTGTAACCACCCCAGGTTGCCGTAACCACAGCAGGTTGCCCGTGACCACCCCATGTTGTCCGTAACCACCCCAGATTACCTGTAACCACCTCAGGTTGCCCATACCCACCCCTGGTTGCCCGTAACCACCCCACATTACCTGTAATCTCATTTTTTTAATTCTATTTTAGTAACTGCGCTATTCTAATAACCATTACTAGCTGCAATTTTGCTCCTGTAAATTGGCGCTCCTTCCCTTCTGAGCCCTGCTGTGTGCCCATACAGTGGTTTATGCCCACATATGGGGTACCGTTGTAATCAGGAGAACCTGCGTTACAGATTTTGGGGTACGTTTTCTCTCCTGTTCCTCGTCAAATTGAGAAATTTCAAACTAAACCAACATATTATTGGAAAAATTAGAGTTTTTCATTTTTACTGGCCAATTTTGAATACTTTCCTCTAATACCTGTGGGGTAAAAATGGTCACCACACCCCAAGATGAATTCTTTGAGGGGTGCACTTTCCAAAATGGGGTGAATTTTGGGGGGAATCTATTCTGCTGACACTACAGGGGCTCTGCAAACGCACCTGGCGCTCAGAAACTTCTTCAGAAAAATCTGCACTGAAAATGCTAATTGGCGCTCCTTCCCTTCTGAGCCCGGCTGTGTGCCCATGCAGTGGTTTATGCCCACATATGGGGTATCGTTCTACTCAGGAGAACCTGCTTTACATATTTTGGGGTACGTTTTCTCTCCTGTTCCTCGTCAAATTGAGAAATTTCAAACTAAACCAACATATTATTGGAAAAATTAGAGTTTTTCATTTTTACTGTCTACTTTTGAATACTTTCCTCAAACACCTGTGGGGTCAAAATGCTCACCACACCCCAAAATAAATTCTTTGAGGGGTGCACTTTCTAAAATGGGGTGACTTATTGGGAGATTTTACTCTGCGGACACTACAGGGGCTCTGCAAACGCACCTGGCGCTCAGAAACTTCTTCAGCAAAATCTGCATTGAAAAAGCTAATTGGCGCTCCTTTCCTTCTGAGCCCTCCTGTGTGCCCATGCAGTGGTTTATGCCCACATATGAGGTACCTTTTCACTTAGGAGAACCTGCGTTACAAATTTTGGGGTACTTTTTTCCTCTTGTTCCTCATAAAATTGAGAAATTTCAAACTAAAAGAACATAATATTGGAAAAATTTGAGTTTTTCATTTTTACTGTCTACTTTTGAATACTTTCCTCTAATACCTGTGGGGTCAAAATGGTCACCACACACCAAGATGAATACTTTGAGGGGTGCACTTTCCAAAATGGAGTGACTTATGGCGAGATTTTACTCCGCTGGCACTACAGGGGCACTGCAAACGCACCTGTCGCTCGGAAACTTCTGCAGCAAAATCTGCATTGAAAAAGCTAATTGGCGCTCCTTCCCTTCTGAGCCCCGCTGTGTGCCCATGCAGTGGTTTATGCCCACATATGGGGTACCATTGTACTCAGGAGAACCTGCGTTACAAATTTTGGGGTACTTTTTTCCTCTTGTTCCTCGTGAAATTGAGAAATTTCAAACTAAACGAACATATTATTGGAAGAATTTGAGTTTTTCATTTTTACTGTCTTCTTTTGAATACTTTCCTGTAATACCTGTGGGGTCAAAATGGTCACCACACACCAAGATGAATTCTTTGAGGGGTGTACTTTCCAAAATGGGGTGACTTATGGGGGGTTTTCTCTCTGCTGACACTACAGGGGCACTGCAAACGCACCTGGCGCTCAGAAACTTCTTCAGCAAAATTTGCATTGGAAAAGCTAATTGGCGCTCCCTTCCTTCTGAGCCCTGCTGTGTGCCCATACAGTGGTTTACGCCCACATATGGGATACCGTTGTACTCAAGAGAACCTGCATTACAAATTTTGGCGTGCTTTTTGTCTCATATTCCTTTTGAAAATGAGAAACTTTAATCTAAACGTATATATTATTGGAAAATTAAAATTTTCAATTTTTTTACTGCCTAATTGTGAATACTTTCCTCCAGCCCCTGTAGGGTTAAAATGCTCATTATACCCCTAGATTAATTCTTTAAGGTGTGTAGTTTCCAAAATGGGGTCACTTATGGGGGTTTTCAGGATACCAGACTTCTAAATCCATTTAAAAAAAGAACTGGTCCCTAAAAAAATCAGTTTCACGAAAATGTGATAATTTGCTGATACATTTCTAAGCCCCATAACACCCTAAAAAAGTTAAATATGTTTACCAAATTATGCCAGAATAAAGAAGACATATTGGTAATGTGACTTAGTAACTAATTTATGTGCTACGACTTTCTTTTTTTAGAAGCAGAGAATTTCAAAGTTCATAAAATGCAAATTTTTTCAATTTTTCATGATATTTTGATGTTTTTCACAAAAAACACACAAAAATAGTGACCAAATTTTGCCACTAACATAAAGTGCCATATGTCACGAAAAAACAATCTCAGAATCGCTAGCATACGTTAAAGCATCACTGAGCTATAAGAGCATAAAGTGAGACAGGTCAGATTTTGAAAAATTAGCCTGGTCATTAAGGCCCAAACTAGCTGCAGCACGAAGGGGTTAATATCATTGGTCAAAATTAAACATTCAAAAATGGATACAGTGAAACTGATGCAAAAACGAAGTGTGAAACCAGCCTTGGACTGAATTTTGATGGAGGGCTGGCCCCCTCCATTGATAATCATTAAAGGGTACAGGCCATCCGGGGAGGGTGTAGCTCTAACCCCAATGATTATGGAGGGGGCAGAACGTTGCAGGGGGGCTTACCGGGCACAAGACATGCTTAGAATTCTCTCGCATATAAATCAATAAGTCCCCTTGAGGCACCAACTTCCTAAGGAGAAGTAACTCTGAAGTGTAGGGCAGAGTAACAGCTCAGACAAGATGGCTGCTCCCATACTAATGTACAATAGTAAAATAGACAATCAGGCAGTGAAAACTGATTAGAAAAAAAAGAATGTGTCAGCATCTGGTTTAATTAAAAAATAAAATCGGTGATACATTCCTTTTAATAGGAGCCAGCGAAGTGTGCAGACAATTTATGAGCTTGGAGCACAATATAATCAGAGAAAGTACAAAATATGCACGTAGCACACAACCTACACATAGAGAATGAGGAGTCTCCACTGAACCTTGATCACTCCTGTAAGTAGGTGTGTATTCAACAATCTGGAAATCTCCCAGTGTTTGTTATACTGGTATCAATGTAGCATCTGCGATAATCCTGAAGTACGCTAACACCTGCTATCGCCTAGTCACCATTGATTCATCAATCAAACAGATGACATAGGCAGTGCTTATCTGTGGTAATGGAAATTCTCAGTGTCCTTTTGGTTCCTTATTATAGAGCTGCATGTACTCCGTGTATAGCCCTACTGTACCTCCGTGATGTATTATTTCTTAAGCTGCTTCCACATATGTGATCAGAATACGTCCAAACACGCCCCCATTTCTCCCTCAATAGCAGCACAACATTGCGCAGCTATTGGGGAAAGGTGATATGGGGGTGCGGTTTCCACAGTGATTGGAACGCATTAACACTAGAGATGAGCGAATGTACAGTACAAACAAAGTGCTTTATTAGCTCGCCAATCTGCTTATGAGCTGGCTGCTTTTGAAGTATGTGCCGCTTTGCCAAGGGGGCCTGAAAAGCGGTATCCAGTCCTGGGAGAAGTTTCCCGGGACTGGATCCAGCTTTTCCAGGCACCCAGGGTGGAGAGGCATGGACTTTAAAAGTAGCCAGCTGATAAGCAGATTGCCGAGCTAATAGAGCGTTTGTACTGTAAATGTGTTCATTCATCTTCAATTAACACATATGTGGAAACACAGCCTCCAAAATGGGAGAATATTTCTTTAAGTCACATAGGCTTTGTTCACACAAAGTTTTTCAGCTCCGTTTAAAATAACATCCGTCATTTTGAGTTTAAAATAACAGACGTTATTTAGCTGTATAGCTTTCCCTATTAATACTGGTACATTATACTAGTTTAAGGTTACTAATTGGCCTTTGGGTGTAGCTTAATTGAAAGGTTCATTGAATTTAATAGTAAAAACGGAAAAAGAACGGTTACAAAAGAAGAACTGTGTGTGAACAACTAATAAAAACGTCCGCTGTTTGAAAAAGACGTCCGAAAATAATGATCATGATCATTATTTTGACATCTGTAAAAAAACGTCTGTTATTCAATACATTGTGTGCATTGGACTTTCATGTTTCCATTGACTTCAATGCATTGCATTGCAGTCAGTTAAATCAAAATAGAAAAATTGTCCGCTTTTTCTCTATTTTTGACGTTGTGTGAACATAGCCATACAATGTCATATAGACGATATTAATATCACAATTTATACATAATATATGTACCCTATGACCCTGTCAGAACAAAAATCAGTGGAACACAGTACAGGAACACAGATTACCATTGGCACCTTTTCACATTTTTATTATATGAAAACACAGTATGTCTGTGTGCTTGAGGTGTAACTTTCTAAATGTAGTCCTTAACAGTATCTTTTCTCTTCTTTCTCTTCTGCAGCTACACAGGTCGTAACTGAATAGCCTAATAGATAACATACTAGAATAATGGAGGAGTCTGGAGGAGTATATAAGGAGTATCTAACAGTCTTAATCTGACATATAAGTGACAGCATCAGCAGGTCTCAAGTAGCCAAATAACAAGCAGAGTTCAGGGTAGGGAGAGGTTGAAAACGATCAGTAAAGAAACCAAGGGCTTGTCCGCACAGCTACAAAGGAGTTCCCTTGGATTTGTTCTGATAGAGTTGACATTTGAAATAAAATATTCATGTGTATATATTTATTGCTTGTTATCTAGATAGCACCAACATGTTCCACAGCTCTCTCCTCTAAACGCATCAGCTCATGAATAGTGATATAAGTGGCGACAGTGACTGGACATTGAAGCTATACAGTATAAGCCATGTGGAATAAATAATAACTAATGCTATCATCGCACAGGTCTGGCTGCAGAGGTCAACAGCTTTCCAAGTGAGCAGTAGATTGCCAATTGCCGCACTATAAAGTGCTGTATCCTATAGACATCAACCATTGCACTTCTTAGAGGGACATTCAGGCTGTTGAATTGAATTGCATTTTTTGGGCTTAAAAAACACCCCAAACACAATCCCACAAAACTTCCAACTGTTTTTCCCCCCAGCTTTTTGGAGTTTTTTCTGTCAGTTTTTTTTTATTTTAGTGTAAAATAGAAAAGACATTTCTTTCTGGCATTTTATAAAGTATCCAGAATGTTTTCTAGTTATAGTCCAGATTATCAGTTCTCTTCTGAACCCCATCTAGACTGCTAGACTATAGGAATTTCTGGCCTGTCATACACCAAGATTGTTACATAGGCTCACTAAATAAGCATAAATGTTTGCAGAGATGATACAGGAAGCTTCTTAAAAGGGCTATGAATGGACTTTCCATATCTGGAAATTTCCTGCCCCTCCTGTGTCTTGTCCATATTTTAGTTTCCTCATTAAAACCAGGCAGCTCTGAATCACTGCAGACGTCACCATTTCCTCCCTGTAGGATCATCCACCTGCAAACAATATCAGGCGTGGACTTTGTAGAGAGAGCAGTGAGTCAGCATGTATCATGAAAACTTTTACTTTCTGTGGTGTTTAAACATGCTAACCTTGTGACAGGAAGTTACTTATCATGCCTAGGTATTCGGAATTTACACATCTGAGGAGGCATTTATTAAAGGGAATGTATAAGCAGGTAAAGTTGTCCTGACTTCCTGATAAATACTGAGCTGCCCCTCTTCAGTAATGGCAATTACCGAGGAGCAGCCTCAGTATTCATCAGGGGCATTGCTAGAGAAGCAGGCAAGCTTCTCTTTCAGTGCACTGAGGTGTAAAGGACAGCCCCCAGTGCACCTAATGGGCTGATGTCTATTAAACATCTCTTACATGAATAGGGCATACCATAGTGAGGGTACCCTGCACTTCTTGTAACCCCCCCGAACTAGGCCATTATAACCTGCTCATAGATTCCCCTTAGAGGCGTTTCATTTCTCTTTTGGCAGAAAGGATGTAGCACATTTTTGCACATGTCTGTTTTACAATGTTCACCCCACTTTACAGAAGTGTTGGTGGAGAGAGCATGGGGAGACAGTGGCCTCTGAACACAATAAATAATAAACATAATAAATAGGCACGTACACCATTTACCCTTAGTTGCATATTACTTCAGCTGTGCTTTACAGTAGTATAAAAATACAGGATGACATCTAGTGGCCAAAGTGCAGTACTACCTTTACTATCCACTGAATACCCAAAAACATATACGTTCAATGCCAACCTACATATACACACACAGAACCAGGGTTCTGGGACACTGCATCTGCTCCGCTGAAATTATCAAGAGCTGCAGGCCTCTTTACAAATACTGTGTAGCCTCAGACATCTATGCTAGCTCAGGAGAAGGAGGCAATTCTGCTAAATAAATGGATTTGCAAAAATATTTATCTTGGTTAACCATATAAATTCAGATTAGAATACCCACTTTAAGAGGCCTGCACCAACTAATACATATGCAGCATCTTAATCCTGAGTAGTTTAACTTAAAATCAGAACATGAAACGTTAATAGTATATTTCAGGATAAGTGTGTTTGAAGTTCAACCACCCAAGTTCAATATTCATATTTTATATAAAGTATTTAAGACCATCTAGAATGAATGAAACACAGATTTGTTTCAGCTGCAACATTGGAAAGATTACTACAGGGAAAAGCTCAGGGGGCTAAAAGATCTTAAACTGTAATTTCTTACAGGCCACAGTGTGGGAGAAGGAATATAGTGGAATATAGATACTCTTTATAAACGTTCAAGCCCTGCAAAACTCATTTATTTCTTTTTTTATTTATAAGAATTACATACATTTTATTTGTTTCATGAAGAGATACTTAAATAAGATTTGGCGAAATCCTGATATGTAAAAACTCTTGATAATTATAATAAATAGCCCTTAAAGCGAATGTACCATCAGGGTACAAACCCACTTGACTTATTTGCTGCGTGACTCAGTCTTAAAAATAAGCAGGCAAAACGCAGGTTGGCTTTATACAATTGTTCTGCGTTAAAATACGCAATTGCGTATTTTTGAAGCGTGAAGCTACATGCGTTTTTCGCACAGGTTGTTAACAACTGATGCTTTGCTAACAACAAGCTTCACGCTTCAAAAATACGCAATTGCGTATTTTAACACAGAACAATTGTATAAAGCCAACCTGCGTTTTGCCTGCTTATTTTTAAGACTGATTCACGCAGCAAATACGTCAAGTGGGTTTGTACCCTCAAGTACATTCGCTTTAAGTGTAACGTATCAATAGAACGGTGCCATCGCAGGGAAGCCTTTCCCGCGTTCCGTGTTGGTGTTTCTAGGTTTCCTAGGGATTGTTTACTTAACACTAGCTCTTCATCTCACTAGATCCTTAGTCTTTTTTCCCTAGCTGGTATGATCAGGGTTAGCTCAAAGATGGCAGAAAACCATCTTTGAAATATCCCAGTTTTACACACTCCACAAATGCTTCCTGTTTGCTGTAGCTCACTTGTCAGCTCTGCCATATAGACTGAGAGTTAGGGATCAGAGTCATCTCATTATCATTAGAGGGATGGTTTGTTCATCACTGTTCTGACTGTAAAAATGTAAGGCACCCTTTCTGTCAACTGACTGCCCTTTTTTTCCATTTCAGTTGCCATAAAGAGTTTCTTATACAGTTAAAGTTTCAAAATTAAACAAACAAACAAAAAAATACTTTTAACATTTTCATGAAACAACTGTCACGTTATCTTTCATCTCCATTTCCTTAAAAACATAGAAGATTGATGGCAGAAAAATATCATAGGTTCTAGTTAGTCTTTACCCGATACAATTTTAAATTCTTTTTAAAGAATTGTTTAAACACTGAACACTGCAACTCTGACAAATCATAGCTCTTAAAATTTGCCTAGGAGAGAACGCTATGAAGCATGGAGTGGATTTGGAGCTGTGTTTGCTTATGTACAACCATATCCGAAAAAAACCTCCTTTACAATTCGACTATATTAAAACATGTGTAGACATTCAGTGATTAGTTATAAGAGCTCTAAACGTAGAACTATACACCCACTACAAGACATCACTTCGGGTACATTGATGTTCTGGAAATAAACCTTTCCATGTATGACCCATGTGGCTAATAGCACATACTTAGATCAGTTAATATGCATAATGCAGTTTTTTTAAATGGCTTTTAGTAGAATTATGGGTCACAAACAGGTTAACTTTCCCCAAAGCTTATCATTTACTTGCCAATCCTAGTGATTTCTCTGAGCAGTGCATTTTAATCTCTTATACATGTACAATTATATAGTCTTCAGGTGGACATGTGTAGCAGATGAGTGCTCGAGCCTCACAACATAGCCCCCCTTCTCACATTACATGGATGAATGGAGACCTTAAGTGACTGTGACTTCAAATCTCTATTACCCAGGGGCCCTAATTTAGTTGTTGCACGCTCACCATGAAATCCCTGGTCCCAGCTTTGAATTCCAGCCAGCAACAGCACTTTGTTATTCCTTTATCTTTCACTCTGGGCTTTGGCAATGGCCCAGACATTACTTTCCAAATCTTTTCCTGCACAATTTTCTTTCTGTACTTTTGCAGGCCTGTAGAGGATCTGGGGGAAAGAAAGATTTCCTCGTAAAGTCTGACTTTGGCCTTAAATTACATGGTGACTAGTAAGCAAGAAGGATTATGGAGATAGTAGGGGGTGTTTGTCTATGTGCTATCTAGTTTCCTGGAACTGCAAACTGATTGGGAAATATGGGGGTGTTTCACAGGAAGGGGGAAGGTTATTCAGTTGTGAAACACAATGTGTGAACCATTGCAAATTACTTTTATTTTACCAGACACATTGAACAAACATCCATTCACGTCCTCCGTGTAGTCAGGCTTAAAGCATAATTCCACATTATTGCAGCACTTGCACTGACTACATAGTAATTACTGGACAAAGAAACATTTGCTGTAATGGCTTTATAAAAAGAGAATCTAATATGTTTGGTAAACTTTCCTTAGATGGGTGGTTTCCAAAATTGTTTCCATAAGGCAACCATATTTTACTGTGGTTGTAGTTGTATGAGGAATAGTAGATTTTATGTTTAGTTTTCGGCCTATATGTAATGTGTTGGATCCCTTTTTTTTTAGGAGGGACAAAGGAGAAAAAAGGCAATCTGTGCAGTGATATTTTTTTCTTTATGTCATTGTGGTTATGATGATGCCAAATGTATACAGTTTATGTTTTATTACACAATTTATTTTTATGCAGCTGCATTCCGAGTGGCATAACCTTTTTAGTTTTCCATAGCTGTAACTTTACGAGGGCCTGTGTTTTTTTTTTTTTTTGCGGAACAGTCTGTAATTTTTATTGATACTATTTCGGTCTACATACGACTTGTTGATTAACGTTTATTCTTTTTTAAAGGGGGGACGCACTGCATTTCTTACATTGTTAAATGGGTTTTCTATATTATATTTTTGTTTTATTCACAAACATGCTTTGCTGCAACTTAAATTTTTCTAATTAGCTTCAATTATAAATTTGTAAGACTTCTATTACTTAGAAAGCTGATCACATGTGTGACATCACCAACCTGTCCGAGATGGTAACATCACCGACCCAGGAAGTCAACCTGTCCAGCTTTGAAAGACCCGTCCTGTGTATGGGGCATGTCTTAGGGCAGCAGGGAGGGCTTTAGTGATGGTGGCAGCAGGGGAGAAGAGGTTCCCGCTGTCATCTTGTGCCGTCCGCCCATCCAATGCTTGCATTTGCAGAGTGCTCTGCCTGTGCAGAAGGGGCTGCCTTTTGCTGCCTGGTGCCGCTGCTCTTGGACACCTGTAAATTGGCAGTGAGCACCGCTCTCTGCACAGACGGAGCGTTCTGCAAATACAAGCACGGGACGGGCAGATGGCACAGGACAGCAGGAACCTCTTCTTCCCTGCTGCCACCGTCACTAAAGCCCTATTTCTCAGCAAATAGATGGCAACAGGAATGCCTTCCCTGTTGCCCGAGACATGCCCCGTACAAAGGGAGGGTCTTTCAAAGCCAGACAAGTTGACTGGCTGGGTCGGTGATGTCGCCATCTCGGTCGGGTTGGTGATGTCACGCGGTCATGTGATTGGCTTTCAAAGTAATAGAAACCAGCCGAACTTATAATTGAAGCTAATTAGTAAAATTTAAGTTGCAGTAAAGCATGTTTGTTTAAAAAAAATATAACTTGGAAAACCGTTTAATTATTATTCTTTTTTTTGCATAATTTATATAGTGTGGGATAAATAATATGATACTGTTATAGGACGGCTTATTATATTTGCAGTGTCGTTATGTTTTTAATATTTAAAATGTGCTTTTACTTTTTATCTGAATGCCTTTTTTTTCACCCATTTTCTTTTACTTCCAATATGACTTGACCCAGTGATCCTTTGAACGCTTACATAATACACTGCAATATATCTGTATTTCAGTATGTTATGTCTGTGAGTTTTACAATGACAAGCAACCTATTAGGTTCTGCCTTAGGCATCAACACCAGTTGTGTAAGATGTCTATAGAATGTAGGAAATAGCCAAACTAAATGCAGCTAGTGGCTAAATAGAGAAGACTATTTGCTATCAAGCAAAAGGGTTAGGCATAAGCAAATGTTAGAGATTATAGATACATTGTAACAAATACAAAGTAAAGAGACTTTAGGCAATCAGATGACATGGAAGCTCCCTATGCAGATAGAAAAATGAATCATTCTTCCAAAAATTCCAGCGAAAGTGACAAGCTATCCAACCTAATGGATCAAGTTTAAAACAAATTTTCTTTCTTTACTGACAGCTCCAGCAGAATTAAGAGTGGGGAGTTTATGGGAAAGGGTATAAAGGGGAAAACAGAAGGGGCAATCTGCACCATTGACATTATTGTGTGCACATTATACTATTGAGGATGCCCTTATTTTAGAGAAACATCACTGACAGCGTCTATAGCAGGGGTAGGGAACTTCGGCTCTCTAGCTGTGGCAAAACTACAACTCCCAACATGCCTGGACAGCCAAAGCTTTAGCCAAGGTTCCCTACCTTTGGTCTATAGTATGCATGTATAAGGGTCCTGGCTGTGGGAGGGTGAACTTAGATTCCCACAGTAGCAACATAGACAACTACAGCTAGCAAGACAATTTTGAATAGTATATGCTCTACAGCAGATTGCTGAGAGATATATATTCTCAGTTTTACATATTATGTGTATCCCGGATAAAATAATATAACAATAACATTTGGCTGCTACACCTTTTCTTGTCTGATTTTGTACGTTAATAATTTCAATAGTTATAAATTCAATTTAGCATGTAGTTGGTAGATACATCTATTGGACTACTGGATGTAGTCTAGTGGTATTACATAAGCCATGCATACTGTAGCTATTTGTCTGAAATTTATACTTGGTGTAAAAACTTCTCTATAGACACAAGGTCAAAACTGATTGCATAGTGAACAGGGATGACCAATGACTAGAAAAACATACAATAGTAGTAACCAATGTGTAAACTGGAAAAAATGCTTGAAGCTCTAATACATAAAGTCACATGGATAAATAGTCAATCATTTATGTAAATCTTTAAACAGCTCTGCGTTATGGAAACCGTTATCATTTTGTGATCTTCTTACTTTAGTAGGCGTCTGTAGGATGCAGGGTCTTCAGCACTGCTAAAAATATCTCTGCTGCTACACTGTCAAAGTAGAAATAAAACTTTCTAAAACAATTTGCACTTCGTGTATTTCTCACCGTCAGTGCATGATGAAGATTTCACACAGGCTGGCTGTAAGGAGGGGGCTATTAGCATATTTATTCTTCTTACAGACAAATGTTCTTCTGACAAGAAATTATGGAAATGCTGTTATTAAAATTAACAAAATAATAAGCAGAATCTATTTTGCTGCCGTTAAAAGATCTTAACTACTGTACTATGTAGGGACACGCCAGAAAATAAATAACTTTACATGATCACGCAAAGAATAATGTCTATTGTTCATTGTTTTCTGCTTATACACTGGACAATATTACTTGTTTTTAGCATCTCTCTACTCTGACTGGTAGAATAGGGACCAGCTGCTATGATGCCTGTATGCCCCAACTGGGCAAATTGAAATGAGTATCTTCACAAAAACCTTTAATGTCTATCTTTTTAATGTAGTTCATGGAAACACATAAGCTTACCAGTGGCCTTCACAAGATCAATGTCTAATCCGGGGCTGAAAATGTCGCCCCATCATGGCCAAATAAAAGAGACCTATACCACGTTTACAGATAAGGGGCAGCCTCTTATTGTGCGCAACATGTACTGTTGCACTAGGGCCAGGTGGAAAGGGGACAGCAGAGAACGGGGAATTCTTGCTATAGACTTGAGATCTACACATCCCCATGTGTCACTGACCGGTGAGAACCACAGGCACAGAACCCTGCAGTGACATCTTTGGAAGTCTGTGATTATCATGTAACTGTGGCATGATAAACAATATCAATAAGAAAGGAATACAGTGATAAAAAATAAAAAAGTTGTGCACAAATTATCATTAAATGACACAACAGTTACTATTGGTGCGGTAAGTTATGTGACTTGAAATTAGAACTACAAAATGTATGCAACCCCAATCTAATGGAGAATGATCCATGCAAAAACCTGTTGCTTTTATTATGGTATTTGATGACATACCCTATTATGTTGTGTGACATACTAGCAGATTAGCAGATTTTAGTTTTGTCAGGTTTTCTTGGTATAGATGAACAATATAATGATAAAGAAATCAGCAAATGATTTGGAAAACCACCAATATTTAGATTAATCCAATTTACAGTGCTAGCTGTTGCACATATCATTGTACTTGTGGCTTGGAATTCAAGCCAAGTGGCTTTTGGCTGGACCACAGACCATGTACATCGTAGTTGGCGCAGTTTAAAAGATCACAGAACCAAAAACTCATTGGAATTCCTATAGTTGCAGCATTATTGGGTAGTAAAACACTAGTACCAAATGATTGCTGACAAGGCAGAATCAGGCCCCATGTACATACTCTACTATCTCACTCTTACCCCCCTTTATATAGAAAATGCACTGTAATAGTTATCTGATATAGCTGTATACTGTATATTACTGTATTGAACTGTTTGCATCCATATTGCCTTGTATTACACGCTGTATGCCCAGAAGGTAGAGCTAAAAAGCGTCGACTTGATAGAGAAGCATGATGGTGGGCTTAGTGAGGAATAGAGAGGTGCTGAAATCTTCTCATGGAATATTGACTGCAAAGACATATTTCTTAAAACGTATTATTATTTCTTTTTTATGTTTAACAAACTCGTATAACAGACAGGAACCATGAAGTGTATTGTGCCCTTAAAAATAAAGGTAACCTGTGTAAAAGAAATATACTTGTTTGCACCAAAAAGTATCGATTACATCCCAGCAGGGTGCAGTCCTTTGGCATACAGTAACATACAGACGTTTCTGTTTCCCTAGAAACCAATTACCACATAGAAGCTCTAAACAACAGTCATATGGAGGCACAGTATGGAGGCAGACAGAGACCCTCCATATCTACTGTGTACATGAGGTCTAATGCAGACTATGTTATCGAGACAGCAGCAAATGTTACGTATTCACTACAGAAAGAAGCTTTTATAGAAAATAATGTCAGCCACATGCACCTCTTAGCTTTTCATTATTACTACTAAGTAGTCATTTTTGGAAGGGACTTCATGTTTCCTCTTTCTGGATTTTCCAGTTCCTGCAGAACACAAATTATCTCCTAGGAAACTTCTACAAAGCAATAGAATGTGTGTAGTGAGGTGGAATGGCTAAGATTTACAGCATGGTGCCGTACTGATGCAGGCACAAATGATTCCACTTCCCCCTGATATTTTCCAAACTGTTTAATAGGAAGAAGGATTGCATTTAACCAGGAGTGTGCAGAATCGGCATCACATATCAGTATTTCCCAGTCACAGCTTAATGGAAGTTACTGTTTCCTTGGATACTGGGAAGTACAGATATTACTGGCGAATACGCTGTCTGAAAAATATCATGTTTTTCAGGTATTAGGCATCTGCCATTAGCCATGTGTGTTAATGAGAAGAAAGTCCTTCTACCAATTTTCCTCAAGTATTTCCTACCCATTGTTGTGCTACTCTGTTAGGGTATGTGCACGCTGAGTAACTGTGACGGAAACTCTGTCGCAGAATTCTCAGCTCTCGCCCGCTTGCGGACTGCGGAGGGCGCGCCTGTGTCCGCCTGTGTCATAGACTCCATTCTATGCACGGGCTTATTCTTTCTTCCGTCCAAAGAATGATCAAGTTCATTTTGGACGTAGGGTGGAATCTGCCTGTGCATAGAATGGAGTCTATGAAATGAGCGGAGACAGGCGCGCCCTCCGCAGTCCGCGAGCGGGCGAGAGCTGAGAATTCTGCGACAGAGTTTCCGTCACAATTACCCAGTGTGCACATACCCTCAGTCTCAGATTGAGGAAGACAGAGGAGATGCTACTGGAAAAAAGTATGTCCGTATGTATCGAGGCATTAATATTTGTCAATAGTGTTCCCATTTTTTTTCCGGGGATTCAGGTGATAAATGCAGTGATCAAGATGTAGACATTCTTCTAAATGTCATTATTCTCATTGAGGAACACTATACAGTGATACCTTGGTTTAAGAATAACTTGGTTTAAGAGCGTTTTGGTTTAAGAGCTCACAGTTTTTCAAAATTGTGACTTGGTTTAAGAGCATTGCTTTGGTTTAAGAGCTCCCTGTACTGGGTGGGAGCGCGAGGGGAGGAGAGGCATGGTCTGTACAGCATGGTCTACAGCAGAGCTTCTCAAACTATTTCTACTGGAGCCTCACCCAACAGACCAAGGCAATGCCTGGGCCTCACCAGACTGACCAAGAGGATGCTGGGCCTCACCATCTGTGGTGAAAGACCATCTAAAAGCTGAAAATAATGCTAGCTACCTTTCACCCATCTCCCAAGCTCTATATGCTAATAATTTTGGAGGACTGTGCAGATCATAGTTACTTTTGTATAAAAACTTGCTCCTCAGCTGGGCCTCACCAACAACTAGGGGGCTCCTCACTGGTGAGGCCCGCCTCACAGTTTGAGAAGCACTGGTCTACAGCACTGTACTTTGACCTAGGAAGTCTCCCTCAACTTCCAAATCATAGCAGATCCACTTCAGGCTGGGGCTTACATCAGGGGACAGGACTGTGGAGGTAATCTCTTCATAGCTCCACAGACAGAGTGCTGTCCGCCCTTGTGTTTCCCATTCTCGCCATTATGGGGATCTGCAGTTCCATCCTGTATCCACAAACTGCTGCTGTTTTTTTCAGGTGTTTATGCACTTACTATACAGTATACTCCACATGCTGATTGTTATACTGTACAGTAACATACAATATGACACATCCAGCTGTTTCTAAATGTTTGTTTCATTTGTTTTACATGTTATTCAGAATAAAAAATCATTATTTCTGGGGTGTGGAACCAATTGTCTGCATTTCAGTGATTTCTTATGGGAAGTTTTGCTTTGGTTTAAGAGTGGATTTGGATTACAAGCATGGTCCCAGAACAAATTATGCTCATAATCCAAGACACCACTGTAGTCACCTTTGACCCAGCTTGTGGTGGCTTCCAAGCACCAATAGGTAATATTCAACTGCACAGTAAATTTAGATAGGATAGAGGGGTTAGTACTCTCTTAGCATCCAAAATTCTGGTAAAGAACATCTGGTAAAGAGCATATGGTGAATAATGTGGCTCTTATGGATTAGGACAGTTTTATTGGCTCTAATGTAGCCACGTGTTACCTTTAATGGCAGTACCCCTGTCACCAGATTCTAAATGAACATAGATCACCATATTGTGCTTTACTAAAACTTTCTTTACTAAAAACGCTGTCATCAGTGAGATTGGCACTCGTTTACAGAACCTTTAGGCTGGTTTCACATTTTGCTTTTTTTTTTTTTTAAACTACCACTGCAGTATTTGTGCCAAAACCAGACGTGGAACAGACGTGGAACAGAAAAGAGAAGTCCTCCCTTTGTATTCTCCATCCCACTTGAATCCACTTATGGCTTTGGCATAAAAACTGCAGTGCGTGTTTCTAGCCTTAACTGGATGTAAGTCAGGCTGTGATGTAGAACTGTGTAAGATTAAGTATATAATTGGTTTGTACACGTTTTTGGTTACACTTGATATCCCTGTTTTGCTGTTTTCCCTCCCGCTGCCCCCTCCCACCTTTTGCCTGTATTGTTATATTTGAAAATTCCAATAAAATTTCTTTAAAAACAAAACAAAAAACTGCATTGAATAGTGGCCGCACAAAATTGACTGTGCAGACAATGTAAAGTACAGCTCTGGCCGTACTTTACATTGTCTGCTATGGTTAATTAGAATGCGGGCACATCCTTATGTGCCCAGATTCCAATTCCAAAGAAGTGATGTTAATCCGGCGGGTATTGCTCTGCTGGCCGGATGAACTTCACAGACAATGGTCGTTCTTTGACAAGGTTGTGTCACAGAATGGTCGCTGTCTTACAGCATGTTAATGTGGCCCATACAGTGCCTTTTCTTTTGTTCATGTGACTCATTTAGACAAGGGAATGTGCAGCCAATAATAGCAAATTTTTTCACTAATTTCCTACTTCTTTTCCTACTGCTTATGTGATTATGTTCTAGGTAGCTGCAGGAGCTGTGGAGTCTTAGCAGACCCAGATTAACCCTGCAGTGAGTCACAGGTACTTGAAATCCCCCTGTAACTGGGGGTTAATATGTCAGCCACAGTTACAAGAGACATTACTAGGGATGAGTGAACCAAACTTCACGGACCCATATTCGTTACGAACATAAACACCTGTCTGCGCTCACCCCTCCTACGGGTCTCTGCTGATCACAGCTGCCTCCAGCCCACCTAGCCATTCACTGATTGAGTTGGGACAGCACTGGCTGAGCGGCTATCAAGGAGACACAGTTTAAAAAAATTTTACTGCACCATTATTCCTAAATATGAAAAAAAGAATTGAGTAATACAAAAATGAAATAAACCTAAAGCCCTATGTGCTACTTGAATAAGTCAACAAGAAGGCACCCTTTAGCTTTCAAACCATTATGTACTAAAAAATAAAAAAAAAATCAGGTCATAAAAATGGGAAACTGGACCAGTTTAGAAGTAGATGAAGGGTTGTACGTGATTAAAAAACATGGCTGCTTTCTTCTAGAAACAGTGTCACACCTGTCTGTGGGTTGTATCAGCTATCAGCTCCATTGAAGTGACTCATGTATGCTGCAATACCATGCAGGACCAAACCACTGTTTTTTGGGGGGAAAAGCAGCCATGCTTTTCTAATCCAGTGCAACACCTCTCTACCATCTTGTATTCTTGGGATAATATTATCTACGTAACTGCTCAGCAGGAAGTAAAGAACAACTTTTACACTGTCCAACTTCCACAATCAATGTATTTCCGTTATCAAACTTAAAAGGGAATTTTTTTTCAAGCTTATTTAAGAAGATCCAACAAACAGCAATTTTCTGCTTCAGCAGGTAATTATCTCCATACAGCTGGCCAGTCCCCCAGTAGAGAGCAATGCATGGAGAAGAGACTTACTAATGAAACAGCAACTCGACTGAAGTTTGGGTAATGAGATACTCTGTATGGGTCTCCAGGAAACTGCCTGACAAAGCTACAAACCCAGATGTGTTAGTCACAAAGATGATAACAATGTTGTATCAAAATATCCACTGACCTTAATTAGAGTTCATCATACAAAAGCTCCTCATCCAAAGCACATAAATAATCTTCACTCATCTTCAGCTATCATCATGGGGAGTAGATAGAAGAGCGAACTGTTTTGTTCTTGCTCATTATTATTTTTTTTTGTTCAATTAAAGTGTGTTTCTTCATCTGGATCCTGACAACTGGATGGCACTGTCATAAGCGGCCAAGTCATGTGTATAAATGTTTACACATACACATTATTACAGCAATTCAAGCAAGTTATTTAAAGTGATCCGAGAAATAATCGCCCAGTGTTAAAGTATAGGCGTTATTGTGAATAATGCAGCTTTCTTTATTGGTGTTTTTTTTTTTTTTTTTATATTGTTTGTTTTTTCCTTAGGAGTTATAAGGTGTAAAAAACAAAACACATTTAAAAAAGGCACTTTAAAATGCCTGTAACAATGCATGAAAATCATGTTTTTTTTACTGGACCTAAAACCACGGTCAAAAAGTAAGTGTGAAAGATGCCTAAAATGGTCAACTATGCATGATAAAAGAACGATTTATCACTGGTGGAAACGGATCTTCCAAAATCGAGTTATCATTAGTGATTGTAACATGTAAATATTTATTCGCTGTACTGGGGAAATTATCTATAATGTATGTAAAATTGTTCTCAGTATTTACATCAATGAACCATAGCATTGGCTGAGGCCACTGGGCAAGGCATAGCCTCCACAACCCTTAGGTTTTAAAGTTCATTAGGTTTTTATATGTGACAAAACTTAAAATTACCTTTTTTTTTTTACTTTCTACTAAATAAAAATGGAAAGTTGCAACTATAACCAGCCATTTTGGATGTTTTGGAGCTAAGTCCCCTGACCTGGTCACATGGTCATTCAGTGTCTAAGAAAATTCTGGGATGAAGGATATGTAAAGAATAGAGATGAGCGAACCTTGAGCATGCTCGAGTCGATCCAAACCCGAACTTTCGGCACTTGATTAGCGGTGGCTGCTGAAGTTGGATAAAGCCCTAGGGCTATGTGGAAAACATGGATATAGTCATTGGCTGTATCCAGGGGCGGGCTGGGCCGGGGGGCAGGGGGGCATATGCCCCCTGGGCCGGTCTTCCCCCAGTTGTCAGGGCCGCATGGCTGCTGACAGCTGGCTGGAGTCCTCAGTGCCCCGCCTCCCCTGCTTACAGCCCGGCCCTCTTCTGTCATATTTACCTGTGGCTGTGGTGGATCCGGACTGTGATGGAAGCGGCCGCCGAAGCCCCGCCCCCATGCCGGTAAGCCCCGCCCCCTGTATGGCCACTATGCTTTCTATAAGCCTAAGAGGCTTATGGTAAAAAGCAAACTGCTGTAGGCAGTATCTTCCTCCGGCCACCAGAGGCCGCTCTCTCCTCCCAGCTGGTTAACTGCAACTGGGCTAGAAGAGCCTGAAGACAGAGAAGATGGTGTCTGCAGCAAGCAAGGTACCTACACAGGAGGACATAGGGCAGGGGGAGGGAACCAAGGCCCTCCAGCTGCTGCAAAACTACAACTCCCATCATACCTGGAGAGCCATAGGCTGTCCATGGATGATGGGAGTTGTAGTTTTGCAACAGCTGAAGAGCCAAGGTTCCCCCTCCCTGACATAGAGGATACATATACACAGGAGACCTACACAGGAGGATACATATATACAGGAGACCTACACAGGAGGATACATACATACAGGAGGAGACATACAGAGGGGTACATAGAGCATACATATATACAGGAGGAAGCATATATACAGGGGTACATAGAGGATACATATATACAGGAGGAGGCATATATACAGGGGTACATAGAGGATACATATATACAAGAGGAGACATACTGAGGAGTATATAGAGGATACATATATACAGGAGGAGACATACAGAGGGGTACATAGAGGATACATATATACAGGAGGAGACATATATACAGGGGTACATAGAGGATACATATATACAGGAGGAGACATATATACAGGGGTACATAGAGGATACATATATACAGGAGGATACATCTATACAGGGGTACATAGAGAAAAAGAAATGGTGTGGAGACAGCATCCATCCAGTGAAAAAATATTTTTACTTTATTTTAAGCCATTGCATATAAAAAGATTACCGACGTTTCGGCTCTAACACTTAAGAAAGGCTCAGGAGTGTTAGAGCCGAAACGTCGGTAATCTTTTTATATGCAATGGCTTAAAATAAAGTAAAAATATTTTTTCACTGGATGGATGCTTTCTCCACACCATTTCTTTTTCGCTATTGAGTATCAGGTGTGGGCCCACCTGACGGAGACTGTGCATCCCTGGGAGGTTCCGCTGTTCCAACCTTGGACTTTACCAGGGGTACATAGAGGATACATATATACAGGAGGAGACATATATACAGGAGGAGACATACAGAGGATACATATATACAGGAGGAGACATATATACAGGGGTACATAGAGGATACATACATACAGGAGGAGACATATATACAGGAGGAGACATACAGAGGATACATATATACAGGAGGAGACATATATACAGGGGTACATAGAGGATACATACATACAGGAGGAGACATACAGAGGATACATATATACAGGAGGAGACATATATACAGGGGTACATAGAGGATACATACATACAGGAGGAGACATATATACAGGAAGAGACATACAGAGGATACATATATACAGGAGGAGACATATATACAGGGGTGCATAGAGGATACATACATACAGAGGAGTTAGGGCTGGGCGATTAATCAAATTAATTTGCCCAGAAGGTTAGAATCAATTTCGATTAAAACCGTAAATTCAATTTTCACAAAAAATCACTGCAGGCAGAGCAGCGTAGAGTGACGGGTTGGCGGCCGGGCAAGAGGTGCAGGTCAAGCAGGCGGCGCGGAGGTGAGGTGCATGGCGGGCGGCGGTGCGTGGAGTGTCGGGCCGGAGGTGAGGTGCAGGGCGGTCGGCAGTCCGCCTAACAGAGCTGCGACTGACCTACCCCAGCTATACATATCATGTCCTGCTCCCCTCCCGGCCACACGTGCAGGTCCCCGGTCTCTGGAGGAGGCTGCAGGGACTGAAGTGGTGATAACGTTGCTTCGGGTCCTGGAGCTGAACAGCGGGATCTGCATCCCCCGATCCCGCTGTACAGCTCCAGTAATGGCAGTGACGCTATCACCTCTACAGTCCCTGTGGCCTGCTTCAGAGACCGGGGACCTGCACGTGTGGCCGGGAGGGGAACCTGTGTGCCGGGGTGAGAGGAGGAGGGATATGTGCACTCCTGCCCCAATCACCCCCAGCTGCCCAATCCCTCTAGAGTCACCCCCAGTCTGCCTCAGTCCCCCTCTGTCACCCCCAGCTGCCCCAGTCCCCCTAGAGTCACCCCCAGTCCCCCTCAGTCATCCACAGTCTGCCCAGTCCCCCTCAGTCACCCCAGTCTGCCCCAGTCCCTCTCAGTCATCCACAGTCTGCCCAGTCCCCCCTCAGTCACCCCAGTCTGCCCCAGTCCCCCTTCAGTCACCCCCAGTCTGCCCTAGTCCTCATTCAGTCAACTCCAACTGCCCCAGTCCCGCTTAAGTCAACCCCAGTTTGCCCCAGTCCCCCTCAGTCACCCCCAGCTGCCCCACTCACCCCCCAGTTTGCCCTGTACACCCCCAGCTCTCCCAGTCATCCCCAGCTGCCCCAGTTTCCCCCAGTATGCCCCTGTCATCTCTCATCTATACCTTTATTCCTACTACACCCCTCAGCTTTACCTGTACTACTACAGCCCACATCTATACCTGTACTACTAATACCCCCCATATCTATACCTGTACTACCTCACCCCTCATCTTTACCTGTACTACTACACCCATTATCCACTATACCTCCACTACTACACTCTACCTAGATGGAGGCACCATGTGTCCCACTACCCCCCCCCCCCTCGCTTATCCCGGAAATGCCCCTGCCTGCATGTGTCCCTGCTACATAGAGGATACATATATACAGGAGGGCATAGAGGATACATATATACAGGAGTACATAGTGGATACATATATACAGCAGTAAATAGAGGATACATGTATACAGCAGTACATAGAGGATACATATATACAGGGGGAGGCATATATACAGCAGTACATAGAGGATACATATATACAGGGGGAGGCATATATACAGTAGTACATAGAGGATACATATATATATACAAGAGTACATAGAGTATACATATATATACAGGAGTACATAGAGGAGGCATATATACAGGAGGACATAGAGGATACATATATACAGCAGTACATAGAGGAGACGTATATACAGAAGTATATAGAGGATACATATATACAAGAGGAGACCTACACAGGAGTACATAGAGGAGACATATATACAGAAGTACATCGAGTGATATAAACTATTGTAAAAATACAGTAACCCCAGCTTTCCCAGCATCTTGCGTAGTAGTCAGTATAATGAGGGTCAGGCAGCTTTCCCAGCATCTTGTATTTGTAGTCAGTATAATGGAGGTCCCCCAGCTTTCCCACCATCTTATCCTCAGTATAATGGAGGTCACCCAGCTTTCCCACCATCTTATCCTCAGTATAATGGAGGTCACCCAGCTTTCCCACCATCTTATACTCAGTATGATGGAGGTCACCCAGCTTTCCCACCATCTTATACTCAGAATGATGGAGGTCACCCAGCTTTCCCACCATCTTATACTCAGTATGATGGAGGTCACCCGGCCTTCCAGCATCTTGTACACAGTTTTATGGGGGTCACCAGCTTTTCCACCATCTTATACTTAGTATGATGGAGGTCACCCAGCTTTCCCACCATCTTATACTCAGTATGATGGAGGTCACCCAGCCTTCCAGCATCTTGTACACAGTTTTATGGGGGTCACCAGCTTTTCCACCATCTTATACTTAGTATGATGGAGGTCACCCAGCTTTCCAGCATCTTGTACACAGTATTATGGGGGTCACCAGCTTTTCCACCATCTTATACTCAGTAGGATGGAGGTCACCCAGCTTTCCCAGCATCTTATACTAAATATGATGGAGGTCACACGGCTTTCCCACCATCTTATACTCAGTATGACGGGGGTCACCCAGCTTTCCCACCATCCTATACTCAGTATAATGGAGGTCACCCAGCTTTCACAGCATCTTATACTTAGTATCATGGAGGTCACCCAGCTTTCCCAGCATCTTATAATCAGTATGATGGAGGTCACCCAGCTTTCCAGCATCTTATACTCAGTATGATAGAGGTCACCCAGCTTTCCCACCATCCTATACTCAGTATAATGGAGGTCACCCAGCTTTCACAGCATCTTATACTCAGTATCATGGAGGTCACCCAGCTTTCCCAGCATCTTATACTCAGTATGATGGAGGTCACCCAGCTTTCCAGCATCTTGTACTCAGTATGATAGAGGTCACCCAGCTTTCCTAGCATCTGTCTATGGGACCGTTCCGTGTCATCACTGAGCTGCCCCATAGACTTATACAGGAAAGTGAGTTCTGACCCTTTCACAGGGCACAGTAGGATATTTGGTCACAAATGACTGGAAGGACCGAAGATGTTATAGGTAAGAGGTAAGAGGCCAGAGTGGTCCTTTAAGGATGGGCTGCCAGCCTGCTACTCATGGGCCAGTGCTGTGTACTTGCCCCCCGGGCTAAAATTTGCCAGCCAGCCCCTGGCTGTATCCATGTTTTCCAGACAACCTTAGAGCGTTATCAAAGTTCAGCAGCCCCCGCTAATCAAATACCGAACGTTTGGGTTCGGATCGACTCGAACCCGAACCCGGTTCGCTCATCTCTAGTAAAGAAGAATATCCTTCTTCCCAGAATTTCCAGTGTGAATGGCCTCCGCAGAACATCTCTATCATGTTCTTCTCAAGGAGAAACTTTACCCCTTTAGTAAACTTTTTCATAGCAAATCCCTTCCCCCCCTCTCTCTCTCTCTCTCTCTCTCTCTCTCTTTTTCAGGTCTATGACTGCTGTCTTTGAGCTTTTCCTATTAAAATCAATATTTTGGTTTGGTTTGGTGCTCTTTTTGCCTATAAACAAACCTTTAAACTTCCCATTAATTTCTGAGATGGTCACATGCTAGGGACATGTTCACATTGCGTGAAACACCGGCTGTTCTGTGATCCGCAGGGTCACAGAACGGCTGGCATTACTGAAGATCAAGTCAGCAGGTACTGCAGTACCGAGTGGATGATTTTCATTTCTGGTGAATTTGGATGCGTGCGCATTTGCGTGTGCTCACATCCCAATTCACCGCTGCACACAATGGAGCGTGCAACTGGATTGTGTGAAGTAACAGGTTCTGTCAGTTTTTTGTGCAGCCGAATGGAAGCGGCCGGAGCGTATACTTTGTGTATATGCTCCGGCTGGGATTCCATTCGTTGAAATGTAATGTATGTTTTGCATAAATCATGGTCGTCGTTGCAAAACATACGTTGTGTGAACATAGCCTAAGGAAAATGTCTACAAATCATAGTAAAGTAGTCATTTAAAAAAAAATAGAGAAAAATGAAAAGAAAAACATTCCTTAACGCCAGTAAGTGTACTCAGAAATGTTTGATAGAAAAGTCAGAATGTGTTTGATGTGAAGTCTAGTACCAGTCAGAATAATGAATACAAATATCTGCCTGGTTGCTGTAAGTTACAGTTCACTTATGATAAATTCATGCCATCTTATTAAATTAAGCTGTCTCCGCTCGCCCCCATATTTCATTTTAATACCCTCTAACAGTAACTATTAGTCATTTAATGACCATTAGGTTGGATCCCATACAATTAGCATCATCAGTAGGAGGACTGCCCTTTAACTCAGAGACATACCAGAAGCCCAAGGGTTTATTTATAGTAGTCTAATGGTCCTGGCGTAATGGAAAGAGCAAAAGAAGACACAAATCACATCCCCGCATCCCCTCTTAGACACAGTTACAAAAGTTCTAATACCAGTCCAGAAGTAACTCTGATTTGTTTCTTGCTTACCAGCTTTGCATTTGGTGACCAAAGTCCTTGTTCATACACTGCAGTTTCGGAGCCATGTTTAGGCTGGAAATATTGTGCAATTTTGCCTTTTTTTATTTTGCACTTTTAACCTAATAGTTTCCCTTAAAAGGGGCAAGTTAGACGAATCCAACCTGCTGATAGCCCCCTATGTATCTTACCCTTCTCCTCGGCACTGGTCCTGCACTGTTAGTTGGGGTGAACTCCACTCCTGAGCACCCTTAGGAGCACTGCTGCGTCATCCGGCCCACCACCACCACCATTGATTATCATTATAAGGGGTGGGACAAATGACGCGACAGTGCTCTGAATGGTGCTCTGGAGCGGAGTTTATCCCGGCTAACAGCAGGGATCGGCACCAAGGAGGAAGGTAAAACACATACCTTCCTTCTCAGTGTGCCTGGCACTATGGGGGGCTATGAGCAGGTTAGATTCATCATCAATTTTGCACTTCTAACCTGCTTAAAAGGGAAACTAAAAGGGAAACTATCAGCAGGTTAGAAGTGCAAAATAAAAATAAAAAGTGCAAAATTGCACAATATTTATCAAGGCCGTGCCCCTAATGATAATTGCTGCGCATGAATATTAGACCCGCACCAGTCTAATATTGGTTGCCTAGTGCAAAGTAGACAATCAACCTTTGCCTTTCAGGGGTAACAAACTGACAATTTTCCAGGCCCCCTTTTTTCTTGGAGGCTTTCAAAGACCCCCGCCCAACCCCCACCCAAGGAGTAAGATGAGAGTGCAGCATGTGTTTGTATTTAAACATATTTCTAAAGTATTGTACTTCACTTATAAAACACTATGATGTGTATACAACATTCTATGCAAACGCTGCTCTTTAGGATAAACTACACTTTGAAAATCAACACACAGAAAAAAGAGAATAATGTATAAAAACCTGAAACAAAAAATTCTCCATTCCAAATCCCTTCTGTTACAGGGATACCGAATAGAATTTGACCTACGATATAGCCAGAAATACATCCCTGCACTGAAGGCATAGTCATGGGAACAACAATGCTTATCCATACAGCTTGAGGTTATACGGGTGCTAGAAATAGAGTGACCTGAAGATTAAACATGATCAATAAATCCCTACAAGTTTCTGAAAAATCATCAAATTTTAGAGCTGGCTTTCACTTGCAGCTAAAGCTTATGAACTTATCCTGCATGGTACATGGTGTTCAGTGTTCATCTGGCTAAAAGTACAACTTTTAACCATCACTTTATTGGGTTTTAGGGAAGGAAGGGTTTCTTAGAAATATTTATATAGAAAAGGGGGACATAATGAAGACCTTGAAATATGTTAAACTCCTAAATAAGGTTCAGAAAGGAAGTGTTTTTAATTTAAAAAAAAACTGAACACAAGAACATGGAGACACAATCGAGGTTAGTTGGGGAAAAGATCAGAAGCAACATGAGAAAATATTACTTTACTGAAAGAGTAGTAGATGCTTGGAACAAACTTCCAGCAGATGTGGTTGGCAAATCTACAGTAGCTGAATGTAAACCTGCCTGGTATAAACATATATCTATCCTAAGATAATAAGGAGGGAAATAATATAAATGCGAACTAGAAGTACCAGGTGGTCTTTTTTCTGCGGACAGTTTTCTATGCTTCTGTCCCCAGGGATGAATTAAGAATGATGCAGGTTGTAGGGGGTCCTCATCTTACTCTGACCCTAAAGTTAGCTTGTGTGGTCACCTCTTCTTTGAGGCTAAAAAGAACATCATTGGGAATTGATGAGAAGAAGAAAAGATGATAGCTAGGGGAAAGAGGAGAAATTACACCTGGGTTATGTGTTGGTATTTGAGTGAAGTAGGAACAAATTATATCTATGCTGGAATTAGACCTGGGGGGGAGGGATCAAGGACAAGGGAGGAAACAATTAGGACCCGGAGAGTAGGGTATTTACGGGTGCTGTACATAAAACAGGTTATAGAAAATAGAAGGCTTCTTACTAAGTTGCTTATTTTAATTATTTTAAAGGTGCATTGGAACAATGAAAAACAATTGGTTAAAAATGTGCATATAGCTTGTGTGTTCAGGAGGTGGGCCTAGAGAGAGAGAGAAGATGGCAATGCCACTGTGTCTCTGTTAAAACATTATTTCAACTGAGGCCTTGTGTAGCTTCAGAGGCCTACCAGAGAATTCACTGTCTCCCCGATGGGCCAGCCTGAGCCTGATGCACCATGACAGGTCACAGGGAGCAAGTACCAGTCTTCTTAAGCTATAAGCCTAGAATTCTTCGCTACAGTCATAGGAGGAGATTTATCAAACTGGTGTAAAGTAGAATTGGTCCAGTTGCCCCTAGCAACCAATCAGATTCCACCATTCATTTTCCAAAGAGCCTGTGAGGAATGAAAGGTGGAATCTGATTGGTTGCTAGGGGCAACTAAGACAATTCTACTTTACACCACTTTGATAAATCTCCCCCATGGTGTCTTCACCCTCCAAGTCTACCCGGCACCCACTCAACTCCTGAAACTAAGCATGTGACAGGATTAAGGCTGGTGAAAGCCCCTGAGCTAGCGTAGCCTTCAGTTTTCTTCTTCATAAGCTGCTTGTGCAGAGTGTGGGGAGCAACAGAATAATCCGGCACAACACGCCAGCTATATAAACACTGGTCCTACTCAAAAGCTGTTGACCTTCCTCTGTCCTTACATGGTGGTAAAGTAGAATGGAGCTCTTCTAGTCTAGGCTGAACACCAGAATCGTGAATTTACATACCCTGCCCTTGGTTCATTAGAAAAGATTAATCTGACTCAAAATGAGAAAGTGATAAAACAAGTGATAAAAAGGGCGACATATAAAAAGTAATAGGACATTCAAGATGGAGAGAAGTGGTTAAACTATTCATGGATATCTGGAAGTCTGTCACTGTGCCAGGCAAACAAAAATACAAGAAATATGTGTGTTTTTCTAAAGCTGGTGGCTGTGAATTCTGCTGTAAGAAAGATCTCATTAACATTTCAGCTGAAGATTTACTACAGGGATATCCATTCTAAGCCTTGAAACTTTTCCAAAATGACAGCACTAATGGAGAAACCACAAAAGAAAAAACCCGATGGAAACTTATTGCAATTCTAAGTAGTCTTTGCAAGACCGACACTTTTTTGCCTTTTTGATCATCTCAAAGTTGTTCTCTTATTTCTATAGAAACAGATGTTAGTCCAGATTGAGAAGCCTCCTAGCTCGCTGATGTTCCAGATGAAATCATTATTGATAAGTCAATAAAAATGAAGATGGCTCTTGAGCTATATGGGCTACACATTGCAAATACGTCTATTAATTTATGAAATATCTCCAGCACTACATACAAAACTAGCAGCCTTGGGTCTTCTCCAGGGAGTAAAAGAAGCCAGAGGGAATACAATCTTAAGTGACATTCAGTCCATATACATGAGGCTGTATGGTAACTATTCTAAGTGTGTTTGGCCAGTTGCCAGCTATACATCTACTATAGATTTGTCACCAGCCCAGCTAGTAACTCATAAATTATACAAAGGTTACAATGACAATTATCCATCTAATTTATAGCTACACTCTCATAATATTAACTTTCAAGACATAAATATTAATATACACTTTCAATAGCCCAAGTAAATCTCCAAATAGCCTGAGGATATTCATCTCCATTTACAAATCTGTACTCAGTATACTTTAGAAACGGGGAATAGGACCAAGTGCCCTGGATTTACATTCAGTGTATGAATCAACATATTTTCAATATTTCTTTTATAAGCACAAAGTCTAGATCTCACTTGTTTGTAGGACACTTAGGAGACCAGGATCCCATAATGAAATTTAGAACAAGATACGAGGCCCTATGCAACATATAATAGTAATAGAATTGTTTGAGACTGGGAAAATTCTTTGCTTTTCTTTCCAGCATCAGCACCACTTCATTGAATTGGTGTGGAATTGCATATAATCTCTATACAAGTACACATAGTAGACGCCAAGCTGTTCTGACCAAGCTCTTGTACGTGTAGGAGCAGTGGTTACATGGGGGCACCCACACACAGAGAACAGGCTCTGGACTGCTCAGACAGACCAGCAGTAAAGAAGACTGCTGATCGCCTGACAAGCATGAACAGTTATATATAGTTACTTGTAGGATATATAGCCTGAAATCTTGTTTCTTAACTTTCTATCTAATCTGATTGTACTGGTACATACGTGGTGTCCCACCAGATCCTGGCACGTTCCTGTTATATTGTTATGTAGAGTGCTTCATTTTTGTTGCTATAATAGGACTGTAGGAGAGATTTCCAGTTGTTACTCTGTCTATATGTTAGCAGACTACAAGTTTATGATGTCTGTATTCAGCTAGCCAGACTGACAACCTGTGTCTACTAACAGGTTTTTCAGGGCTAGTGTACACGTAGCCCCACAGGATATTGTGACATCACTCCTCTGCCTAAGGGGAGCACTTGTACAAACACTATACTATGAATTGCTATATTTGAAAATCCCTGTTCATTTGGTATGTCCCTAAAACTCTTGACAATGTCCTGTCAGTGCTGAAAATGTCAAACTGTGTTTATACTATTTCAGGTGGAATAACAGAGCAAAAGCCCAATGCAGAGTTCTTAAGGCTATATTCACACTACGTAAGAGACCGGCCGTTCCGTGACCCTGGCTGGGTCACGGAACGGCAGGTCTCTGGCCGGATCATCTCGGCCGGTACTTAAGTACCGTCCGGGTGATCTTTCGGCCGCAGAGCTCTGATGCGGGCGCATCAGCCCGTGTCCGCATCAGAGCTTCCCATAGCCCACAGTGAAGCGAGCGGTCGGAGCCGCTCGCTTCACTGTGTGAACTGACAGGTCTTTCTGCGGCTGGAATTCACTGAATTCCGGCCGTAGAAAACTGACATGTCAGTTGTTTGCGGCGGCGTATGATGTGTGTGCACTCCGGCCGGGATCCCATAGAACAACAGACATTGTTCCACCGCGGTAAAAGTACGGCGATGGCAACAACGGCCGTACTTTTTCTTAGTGTGAACATAGCCTAAAGAGGTATTCCATTCAAACATAACTTTTCATATGTTTCTGTCCATGGTGAGACTAACAATTCCTTCCATACTTGGTATTATCTATTCCGCCTCCTTCCACCATTTCTCATCTGCTGTTTTCTGCTGAAGACACAAAAATCTGTGTGTGAGCTTTTCTCTCTGTCTCCCCCTTATCTCCTTTCTGAGACAATTGATATAAACAAGCCCTATGCTAGGTTTTATCTGCAACGTTGTAACTTTTTTATAATGATGGGAGGGTAATTCTGAGGTCAAGTTGCTGATGAACTCACTGTGATTATCCCTCCCAGCATTCTTGCAGACCCTCCCAACAATGTTACAGATAAAGCCAGCCAGGGAATTGTTTACATCAGCTGTCTAGGAAGGGAGGGGGAAACAGAGAGAACAGCTCACACAGATTTTTGTGTTTTCAGCAGAAAGCAGCAAGTATGGAACAAATTGTTAGTCATGGGCAGCAACAAGAGGAATACCCCTTTAGAGTAGCTTTACACATACCACATGACAGAGGATTTCACAATACAATAAAAATTCACTGCGAGCATGTAAAGCCATAGAAAATTACAGTACTGGGTATCACAGAGGATTTCGATGTAGAACTCCCAGCATGAAATCCGCTGCGAAACAGTATGTGTGCAACTGGCCCTAAAGTGCTTTTTTTCCATTGAGGAATACAGGTATTTACAGTACTAAACCAGAAATGTCATACCCTTGTGGCTTCACCTTACTATTCCAACTGGACAATATCTTCTCATATTATTCAAGGCACATTCTGTTATTATGGGAGAGAGAGGCAGGTCACAACCAAGTGGAGATGCAGTGGGAGATTCCACAGGTGAGTTTGACATGTATTCGCTTACTGAGAAATATACAGCAGTATAACAGCTAAATAGTAAGTTGGAGCATAAGCAACACATATTCTATGCAAAACTAATCATTCATTAGAAATATATTCGATCTCTGTTGTCCTATACAGACATCAGATACTAAGAAATATCTGAAATATGACTTTTTCATTTAAACTAACTATATCATTAATAATATCTCATTTTATGACATTTTGTGACCATTTGCATTGATTTCCAGTTGGTTGCTGACATACCAAAACAGCTTAGTAGTCTTCTATAATACAAGGGTATAGTTAGGGATTCCAATGTGCCTGAGATCACAGCACATGGCAGTGTATAGTGGTCACACTTTTCAGTACACAAGTCATCAAATCAAGAACTATGCAGCAACGCTTGGTAGAAGACTTAAGCCCTAAAGCTAACAAAATTGTGAAAATAGCTGTGGGCTATAATAGAGGCTATAACTTGGGATCTATGCCAGATAAGTAATGCAATGTATTTGCCAAGTTATTCAACATTTTATAGTCATTAATAAAAAAAAATATTACCAGTAAAATGTATTTAAAGTTGACCATACACTCCATACCATACTATTCTGCTGCTACCAGGAAAGTTTGCGGTGTGTAGTAGTTTACATCATAAGGCAGCTCCAACTAGAAATCTCTCCGATCCAATTCAGACAGACTTTTTGTATTGAAATGGACAACAGCCACAGTTTCAAGCTGTCGAGTTACACTGTCCCATTAACCATGTGTCTTTTCTGCATTGCACCTGTTAAGTTGATGGCTACAATAAAATGTATTGTTAGGGGCGATATGGCTTGTTGGCTGAAAACTACAGAATTCCAAATAATTGTGCAGTCTGTCTGCCATGCTTTTAACTATTATTTTACTGCTAATGGGCAGAGATTGTTGTGAAAGTTTCAACTTCATTAAAATTCTGGTAAGATGTTTTGGCAGATCAGAATCTTCATGGAATTAAATGTAATTTAGAGACCAAAGCAGGCTGATCAGCTCAGGAGTTGTCTTGTTTAGGTACCAGCAATCACCTGCAAAGGTTTATATGGCCATAAATAATCATCAAAGCAAAGTGGGGCTACTGAGCTAAAAACTTCTTTCTATGCCACTCATACTGTTCATGATATACTGTATATTTATGACAACTGATTGACGACAACTGATAAGGATGCACTAAAAAGTGCTTTTGTATTGACTGTCTGCTCCAAATTACAAGCTATTACGTTTATATTGTATAACCACACTAACACACTGATGGTCAAGGTGGATCTCATTTATCTTGATTAAAGCCAGTATATATATCCTGAATGGGGTGGGGGGCAGTGTCAGTACTTTATTGGATGAGGTATGAAAAGAGTTACTTGCATAGCATTAGTGTTTTCTTACGTAAGCTTTGAGGAATCTAAACATTTCTATGTGTTGAGAAGGTCAGTGCCATATTGTAATGGTTTTACTAAATATACAAACTATGACATCCTTAACGGGTTGTGATAGATGAGAGAGAAGCATTGATTTACCTTTTAGGACCAGCATGGATCATCTCCAGAAGGTAGACTAGCTCGGCTTGCATTTACACAGCCCAGACTCTGTTTCCACCTCTCTCTCTCTCTTCCTCTTGCACATGCTAAGTTCCCCTAACATCCTGTGTTCTCTCCTGTTGTGTTCTGCTTTGATTCAATCATTACCAGAGACAGACTTAGCCTAACAACAGGCTATGGGCATCAGATTGCAGAGGAATGAGAAATCTAGAGGCCAAGACTTTAGTGACTAAGACTATATAAAAATATGTTAGGAATCACTTAGGCTATTGCATGGAGAGAAGTTGTGTGACAGTAACCATTTAACTGTATTATAATTTTATAATAGACTATTAGTAGTCCAGCAACTTTAAGTGTCTCATAAATAGTCTTATGATAGACGACTAAAATACTTTTCTTCTGTCAAACATCACCACAACTTCACTTCTCCCCAAACTGTCTGCCACTGAGGATTGATGCATGCAGCTGATGGACACTTTGGACTTCCTACTGGAAGAGGAGAGGGAGAGCTGCTTCATTCACATCTCATGTTTAATCTTGGAAAAACATTACCATATTATGAGACTGAGTATAGTTACACTACAACACTATATGATCAGCTATTTTCTTTTTTTGGGGATCCAATTTCCTGAAATGTTCCCATCAATGTAAATATTTCTCTTAGTAGCTTATATAAATCCCAACCCGGCAGTGATTATTTGTGTAATATATAGAACATACAAGATAAATCTAATTATTGCGGTCAGGATGTAGGGAACAGTCATGTGTCTTTGATTTGATCTAAATTAATATATGCTCTTACGTATTAGATCAGTGTTCCCCAACCTCTCTGACTCTGCAAAACTATGACTCCCAGCATGCCAAGACAGACATGCCAAAGAGCACATATCTGGCAGAGGTGCGGCCGACAATGATGCAAGGAAAAGACCACACAAATGATCTAGTGATGGTCCATTGGGCCCAGCTTGCATATTAGTCAAGCCATGTAATAGGTCCCTTACATGAGCACTGATCTACTTGATCAGTGCTCGCATTAAGCAGCAGCAGTGTGTTCATGCCATTTAATAGCCTTTTGTTTGCCATTAGACATCTGCTGCCACAAGACATGGCCTCCGGGTCTTCTTGTGATGATGGTGGGCTGTATGCAGTGCCGCAAAGATCTAAACGGATTTTCCAGGATTAGACACTTTCTTTCAAATACAGCACCATACCTATTGCCAGGTTGTGTGTGATATTACAATTCAGCTCCATTTACTTCAATGGAAGGGAGCAGCAAAACCCACACCCAAACTGAGGACAGAAAAGTAGCTGTTTCTGGAAGAAAGCAGCCATGTTTTTTTAAGCCTGCACAACCCCTCTAAGCAGATGCATGAATGCCTGTTGAACTGATTGCTATGAGCAGTATAGTGGAAGCAATTTAAGCTGGTTACAGGAGTGTAAGTAAATAATGTATGGATATATATCATATAAATATTATATGCCAATGTCATCAAGGCACTTAAATTACTCGTATAGAAGTTTGGGTTATACAACACAGTCGTGACACCAACCCTTTAACCTTTGTTGCAATTAAGTGGTTAAGTGTAAAGATTTTCATGCTGGATTACTGAAGTTCCAGAGGAGCTCTGCAATTATCCATAAAATGAAGGAGTAAGTTAATGACATTTAATTTTCTTTGCAATCCGTAATTCTTGTTTATACTGTACTGTCTGTATGGTTTCTATCATGCCACCCTGCCAAGAAACACACTGGACGTAATCTGTTTTTATGAAGCAAAGCAGTCACCCATTTGGTTACTAAAAAAGGTTCTGTTTGATAAATGTGGGTCAAATATCTTACTTAAGGATTATAACTTGTATTGAATCGTTTTTTTTTTTTTTTTTTTTTACAAACATTAATTTAAAGGGGTACATGTATAATGCTCTGTCAAAGCTAGACAAATGACAAAATTCATGACCAGCTTAGAGGGCCCACTAGCATTCATAAGTGCCGCTGTCAACCTATGCCCTGAAGTATGAGAGTGTATGTAGAAACCTATTTTTTAGTCTGTTAATTTCTAGTTTAGACAACTTTTCAACCCTTTGGCACGGTGCACTGTAAATGTACATTGTGCTTGACAGCTAGCACTCCATGGCAATAGGTAGGACGTGAGACCACTTGGATCCTAATAGTTGATCCTGTATCATAAGAGATGGGAGCCCTTTTTGTTCCCGGTTTACCTACCTAACATAGGGACAGCCTTGGGCTTACTTGATAACCCCAGGGCTGTCCTGAGATAATTCATGTAAGTTAACATCTGTCTTTGCAGTTACCATCCCATCCTGCCTACATGGCTCATATATGATACCAGAAATATTCCCTTAAAATAGGAACCATCCTAACCAGATAGTACCAGTGATAATGACACTACCATGGTAATGCCAACCACTGTGCCTCTATAAATACCAACGATAGAGCATAGAATCCACATGCTACATGTGTAATGGGAGTGGTGTACAAAGCTATGAAGCAGCCCACAATGTATAGAACCGGAATACAGCACAGGATATCGATTATCTAATATAAGAACGTAGCATTGAAGTAAAATATGTTTCCATTTCTTAGAAACAGAAGTAAACCTACTTTCCAAATAAAATTATTTTGTGTTTTAGAGTTGAGAACCAGTTTCCAGATGAGCTAGGTTACACTGAAGAGCTATACAGTGGTACCTTGGTTTAAGAGTAACTTGGATTAAGAGCGTTTTGGTTTAAGAGCTCTAAGTTTTTCAAAATTGCAGCTTGGTTTAAGAGCATTGCTTTGGTTTATGAGCTCCCTGTACTGGGTGGGAGCGGGAGTGGGGGAGGGGCATGGTCTGCATAGTGGGGTCTACAGCCTTGTACTCTGACCCAGGAAGTCTCCCTCACCTTCCAAATCACAGCAGATCCACTTCAGGCTGGGGCTTACATCAGGGGACAGGACTGTGGAGGTAATCTCTTCGTAGCTGTAACCCCTCTCTCCCCGGACAGAGAGTGCTGCATGTATGTGCCCACATCTGCCCTGCTGCTTCCTTCATGCTCCCTACAGTCTCTGTCAGCCCTTGTGTTTCCCATCCTCTCCATTCCTGTACAGTAACTTATAATATTACATATTCTGCTGTTTCTGAATGTTTGTTTCATTAGTTTTACATGTTATTCAGAATAATAAATCATTATTTTTGGGGTGTAGAACCAATTGTCTGCATTTCTATGATTTCTTATGGAAAAATTTGCTTTGGTTTAAGAGTGGATTTGGTTTACAAGCGCCGTCCCGGAACGGATTATGCTCCTAATCCAAGGCACCACTATATCAGCTAATTCTATTTAGCCATTGCAGCAGACGACAGAATTCTTGGCAAATAACTACTGTACATAAGGACATATAAGCATTAGACATGAGTGAACCTCAAGCCTGTCCAAACCTTGCTCTGCATTTGATTACCGGTGGCTGCTGAAGTTGGATGCAGCCTTAGGGAGTCCTGGAAAACATGGAACAGCCTATGACTGTATCCATGTTTTTCAGGCACTGTTAATCAAATGCAGAGCGAGGTTTGGACAGGCTTGAGGTTCACTCATCTCCAGTAAGCACCTCTTTGTGTATTAATCTGTGTTAGCAAGCATCATTAGGTGATATGTGATGTACAGGTGAGACCAGTTGTCCATAATCCCTCCATTAATTTAAGGGATTGTACATGTTACCAGAGGCAATTACACTAATCACCCTAACAGCGCTGGTTGTCTTGTGTCCTGATTATCCCAGATATTTTACTCCTGAGTAGCTCTATTAGCCGGACAGGAGATCCCTGATCCCGGCTGGAATGATAAGCCTTTAGAAGCTGGATCATCACACCATAAAGGAAATTTTATTTTTGGATCATCCCACACACAGCATTACATTAATCTCCCTGAACTTCCTTGACCGAGAATAATTGGCTCTTTTCTCACTTCTTACTTTTTACTTACATTATTTTTTTTTTTCAAGCAATAACATTCACATAAATATCTTCCAGATTCTTAATAATCCAAAACAAACTCGGAGAATGAAAAATAAAGGAAGGACAGAGTTCCGGCCAGGAGCAACATCACATCAAGTCCTTTCCAGAATGGGATTGTAAGTAGTAAGAATGTAATATTTTCCTTCCTACCAGTCACATATTGAAGATATTTTCATTGGGCTGCTGCTTCTCACAAAGATGTGTATTTTCAACTGTGTTGCTACTACAGGTATGGTGAATACTATGGAGTGCTAACATATCTGAGCTTGACAGCCATGGACCCTGTTCATTTCAATGGCCTGAAAATAATTATCTAGTGACTATGTTTAGATATTTTTTTTTTAGTATATATAAGGTATTTAGGTAAAACTTGTGTGTACTCAGGGCGTAGTTACTAGCTGACCTTCAGGCTGTTGAACGGGGCCTAAGCCTGTCTGAGTACAGGTATGTTTGCACACCGTTCAAAAGTTTTTTGTATAAATGGATGGCCGAATCATGATGCGTAATAAAGTATTTTGGAAGCATATTCATTTACCCCATTAACAAGTCCCTGTATATGTTTTTATCATGGCCATTCAGGGGCTCCATACTGCAGCACAGTAAAAACTTGACATTGCAGAATAGTGGACCGTGCAGCCATAGGTCAGGTGCCTGGTCGTTACAGACATCAGACATTGAAGGCCTAAGTATTTTCACCATGATTGGCTCTTGATCTTTGTATACACAGTGGTCAGAGAGCTTTGGGTATATAACAGATACAAGGGCAGCTCTGCTTCTTCTATGGGTCCCAGTGATTATCTGATCCCTAGAACAGAGTTGCTGAGTCTAACTGCACCAAGCTGAGTCCTGTTTATCACATCATAAGGGCTGACCGGACATGAAAATACATGGTAATAAATAGACTTCTCAGACATGTAAAGAATGTGGAAGTCAAGGCTAAATTCCTGAACTGGTCTCCATCATGACCACTGACCACTTGTTCTGGTCACTTACCAACAGGTGCCGAAGCAAAGGAAATTCTTACACACAGGGGGTATGACGTATTTAAGACTATTAATGACAATGTCACTTCCTCCAGCTGGGTTCACAAAGACACACTACTGTCCCATAGCTTAAAATAGCATCTTTGGCCTATCACTATGAACAACAACTACTAACTTACCATTCTTCATATTAAAATGTTTTATGAATGGTCTTTATTGGTACTAGTTCTGGATTTCTGCCAGGTTTGTTGGTATTTGGATATATGTACTGAGTACTGTCTACAGTGCGTCAGATAATTACTTTATGGGAGGGTTGACGCGTACCGTATCCGCAACGGATTTTATGTTGCGAGTTTGCAGTGAAATCGCTGCGGATACCTTCCCTGTCAATTTCGATGAGATTACATACTCATAGCGGGATGTATGTAAATGCTGACCCCCTTAACCCCCGCTCCCCGGAGCATACTTTGCCTGGTCCATGCTCCGGCTGCATCTGAGACTCCCGATACCTGTAGATTACGCTCAGCCAATCAGTGCAGGCCCTGCTGCAGTCACAGAGTCTGAGTCCTCTGAGTTCAGTGGCAATAAGTTGTGCAGCACTCCCCTCTCTAAAGGGCCAGCAGTTAGGAGGATTACCCAAAGAATGGGAAGAATGAAACAAAAACCTAGCCCCTTAAGGAAGGCTCATTTTGATTTCAGTTTTTTCTTCTTTTTACAGCTTTGCTTACTATTATTTAATTACTCTTATTATATGACAAAAGAGCACAAATAACATATAGTAAATAAAATGTTTCCATTAACTGGTGTCAATTTCATGATATAGAACCAATAGGTAAGTTGTTCTCTTTCACACAGAAAAGATGTAAATATGCCAACTCAGCAAAAAAGTGTCCGTGGAAATGATCATTGCAGTGGTTTACAGCCCCAGAAATATGCGGCTCTAGGAGGAGGATAAATGCTGGGTACAGGGAGAAGCGAAATGCCAGGCACATTAACATTCCCAGCAGTAAGCAGCTGCTGGAAACCATGTAGTACTTTGTACATTTATATATAATGAAGTATGAATTAATAATCAAGAATAATATGGTCTGTATTAGAGCAAATAAATAAATGTTTATCCTGATATGGATTTGACGTATTATTACCTATTGTCGGAAAAAAGTGGGGTGATCTAAAATAATTGCCTAACATCACCAGAACAACATCCTGTATTATGTGATATGTATTCTGGACAAAAGCTGCCCATTAAGGGGTTTTCCTATGCAACATATTGATGGCCTATCCTCAAACCTATCCTTCAGCAATATGAAGCTATAATACACGGATGCACAAAAATCCTAAATATTTCTACTTGAAAAAAGCTGAAAACTATAATAGTATGCTGAGTGTAAATAATTCAGTATCAGGCTATGTTCACACATAGTATTCTGATCAGTATTTGTAGCCCAAATCAGGAATGGAACTGATAGAGAAGAATTATAATGGAAACGATTTACACAGTCTCTGTGAATTCAATCCACTCCTGGTTTTAGTTGAAAAAATACTGACCAAAATACTTACTGAAATACTATGTGTGAACATAACCATAATCAGTAAATTTCATATTCTACCTTTATAGGAAGCCGTCTCTAGAGGGCGCTCACTGAAGACACATCTATTATGGTATTCAGTAAGGGCTGTTACAACAGTTGGGAGTGGAGTGACTTGTATACTCTTACTTTTTCTTTCTTTTCTTTTCGTTTTATATGATTACTATTACATTTGCTGCCTATAACTTGGTTGATTATTAAACATGCTGTGTCTATTGGTGGTTATGTAAGAGGCAACTTCATTTTTAGTAAAATCACATTTATACCCTTTTTCTTGGCCTTTTTTTACTTTTTTAAAATAGTTTCTAATATGAATTAATAAACATGAATGTTGCATTTGTTTGGTCTGGCACAATATCTGCCAATATTTGACCTAAACTTATAATATTTGTGCCAATGTGAGCAATGTCACATTGTATTCAGGATGTTCCCATAGAGCATAGAGCATATTTTATCAAACAGCTCCAGCAGAGGTATACATCAAGACGGTTTACTAGTATATACCTTCAATGGATGTCTCGTATGGCTGCTATGGCATAAATTGGCATCTGTCATTTCTAGGATACTTCTATATGGAAGGCACAAAGTAGCATAAAGACACAAAAATACTCCTATAAAGATATTATGAAACTAGTAAATTGCATTTCTGCAGAGAACTGTTTTTCTTTGCTCTTTTGTCCACAGAAAACCATAATGTATGGAGTCATCAAAAACCACTTACCGGTAATAGGAAAACTAATAGATGAACAAATGATGTGCAAACTACCAGTGTTAAGTGCGTGGTTACATCAGAATAAATAACTACCAGTTATACTAATGAAATGGTGCACGTAAAAAAAAAATGTGTCAGAGATGATGTGCTGTCATGTTCTCTAGGGACACCATAGTGAGCTGCAGAGACATCAGGAAGGCTGTACATATTATTCCCATACGCTCAGAGCCGCAGGCATATGTCAGCCTGCAGGGCATAATACTATAAGGTAAAATACATACCGACAGAGCTCCAGAGCTATTGGGTAAAAATAATGACTAAAACCTGAAGAGAAACCTATCAACAGAGGTGGCAACGTTTTTACATTAAATATCTTTTATATGCTGGTGTGACGTTACTATCTATATGTGACTTAGTTGTTTTAGGTTATTGCATGAACTCTTATGAAGATGTCTGCAGATAGGTTTTCTTTCTTTTTTACAAAGATTTTTGACTAGGCATGTATCCCTATAGTAATGAGCGGAACTGTGGATATTCAGGTTCGATGGGTTCGGCCAAACTTGAAAAATGGGACTTCCATTGAAGTCAATTGGGAAATGTCCATTTTAATTTTTAAGTTAGTGAGGGTATGTTCACACACAGAGTTTGATTGCGTAAGTTCAATGAAGGACGGCTGAATGGCAAATTAATAGTTAATTACTAGAATAAACTGCTTCTGCCCTTCAATGAAACGATCGATCAATTAGTGTGATTAGATGATGCATTCACATTAAATTTTTAATTGCGTTACTGCATGTGTGCAGCCTATATCCACAGTGGTAGGTTGATTGTAATATAGTTATACATACTGTTAGGCATGTTGTGCATACTTATTCATTGAGGAGGCATGCATAACATGCCTGCCTAACAGTATGTATAACTATATTAGAATCAACCTACCAATATGGATTTACTAAGTAAAAGAATTAGAATGGACATTTCCCTGGTTTGGGCCAAGCTCAAGCTCCTATCCCCTGATTTGCTAAATAGTCAATTCTACAATTAAAGTCAGAATGGAAATATTGGTATACGTGGGGGACCCAAGACCCAGCTCTTATACAGGGGGTCATGAGTCCTACCTGACCAATGCCAGCCATGCCCATACTGCGCATGGCTGGGATGACTGTGAAAATACCTACAGCCGTAAAGCTTGTTGATTGGCTTGTTGATTGGCTCAGTAGCTTTTCAACAAGGTTTATTTAGTAGCCGAACGCTGCATCTGAACATGGACTTCTGCAAAGTCATCTGTGTTTGGGTCTGCGTACCCAAACACACAGATTCAAGCACAGACAGACTTTGCAGTCCCGATTCACTCATCAATAATCCCTAATCATGTTCTAGTTAGGGTGAAACACTGACTTTAAGGAAAGCTATTTTTAAAAATAAGTGTGTGAAAGTTACTCTGCATATCCTTTCTTGCTGTAAAGCTAAGCAATATGGCTTGATCAATTCATATACAGACACTCTGGTGTTGATTTTTAATATAGGCCTAGCGGCATTAGTATCAGCCATAGATGGGATGTGCAGCGGTTCCATTCTCTCCAGTTCGTGTTTTACAGTTCTCCCTCTCTGAACAGCTTGCACTCCTTTATAAGACCCACATGACCAAAATTAGCAGGATATGCCTGTGCTCACATGTCTGGACCCTATGTCTTCCCCATTCTGTGAGAGCAGCAATGCTAAGTGTAATACCATATCCATACTTGTGTCGTTTGGGGGCAGCCTTCCCTGCCGGTGGTGCTGGCTGGGTTTTGGTGGGGCTTTTTGGGTCTGGTCCTGTGACATTGGGGTTGCAGGGCCGTTCCATTGCCTCCCTTCCCTGCACATGCACGCTTTGCGGGGTTGGCGGTCGCTGACCGACACGGTGTGGAGTTAGCGTAGGGACCCGTGTGGACCAGAGGACCTGCGCGGTGGTACACGGGGCAATATGGCTTGATCAATTCATATACAGACACTCTGGTGTTGATTTTTAATATAGGCCTAGCGGCATTAGTATCAGCCATAGATGGGATGTGCAGCCGTTCCATGCTCTCCAGTTCCTAATTGTATTTTTTACCACTCAGAACAGAAGCACCTGCAGAACGGCTGCCTGAAATCTAATGCAAAATAAATAAAATCAAGGGAAGTCTGAAAAACATTTAAGTTTATGTTTTCCAGGGGTAAAAGTAGATGGGGCTGCAGTTGAACCTGGGCCCTGTAACCAAATTGACCAAAAATTGAATACCACTGCGCTTGCATTATCCTTGTACTATGATGCTGTGTTTATTACACCTGTGCTGGGACATTACTGTGTGCATTATCGTTGTATTATGTGCGGTAACACTTTAGACTTTTTAATAGAAGTAAATTACAAATCTATATAACTTTCTGATATCAGTTGATTTGAAAGAAAATATTTTTTTCGCTGGACAACCCCTTTAATGTGTAGTAGTACTCTTGTATTGTAATGCTGTGTTAATTACCCTTGTGCTGAGATACCACTGTATGCATTGTCTTTCTTTGTACTTTCTCTGTCATCGGGTTTGGTTTACAAAGACAGAAGCAACATACTGACCAAATTTACTATGTGAATAATTTTGTTGCATCCAGTTTTAGTTTTAGTCACATAAACTGCACTGTTTGAACTTAATCCAATACATTTTAGTGTGTGTTCACACTTTCAGGTTTTTTTAATTAATGAATGCAATCAATTAATAAAGATATAATAAATAGAATATATCTTAAAAGGAAAGAAGTCTCAGTCTTGTATTCAATAATTGCAATAAATTGTATATTTATTGTCCATATTACTATTTGTTGCTTATCCCTTATGTTTGTATTCCGAACAAAGGTAGAAAACAGCGAGGGCAGGGGGTGGTGGGAACATAATAATGAAGTGATACTTACCTGTCTCAGTGCCTCTGATGCTGCATCGCCATCACATACGCAGCCTCCGATCTCCTAAATCTCCCATGTTCCTATGTCACCACAATCCGTAAGCAACTACACACTCAGCTAGTCAGTAACTACAGAGGTGTCTTGCCACAGATGTCACAGAATTAGCAGCTAGAGGAGACCAGCAGGTGACTGTAAACAGTGACTCTACGCTGTCGGGGAACCGGGATTGGTAAGTATCACTTCATTATTATGTTCACACCATCCCCTGTCCTCACTGTTTATTTACCTTTGTCCAAAGTATCCCTTTAAGGCTAGGACTACACAGTGACTTGTGGACATGGGGTATAATACTCTAATGTTGAGCTGTGTAAATTTCAGCTACTGATACATATTGTGGTCATGTAGAAATCCAGCAAGTTTGGTTCTGAATGTGGTGTTGCATTACAGCACGATTTCATTGATTATCAATAATTATGTTGTAGCAGCGTAACATTACAGCTATAGGCTGGGTTCACACTACGTATATTTCAGTCAGTATTGTTGTCCTCATAATGCAACCAAAACCAGGAGTGGATTAAAAACACAGAAAGGATCTGTTCACACAATGGTGAAATTGAGTGGATGGCCGCCATATAACAGTAAATAACTGCCATTATTTCAATACAACAGCCGTTGTTCTAAAATAACAGCAAATATTTGCCATTAAATGGCGGCCATCCACTCAATTTCAACATTGTGTGAACAGAGCCTTTCTGTGTTTTTAATCCACTCCTGGTTTTGGTTGCATTATGAGGACAACAATACTGACTGAAATATAAGTAGTGTGAACCCAGCCATACCATGAACGCCTTACACTGTATACTGTAAATTGCTGTATTAACTTTATTTGTACATGCCAAAGTCACCCTCTCCTCAGCTGCTGCTTTCTTCTATTTCCTCAGTTTGTTGTTGGATAAGCTTGTCAATCATCTGATGAAATCTGTCATACTTGCTATACACACTGTAATTGCAGTTGGTATCAGGCAACTGACCTATATCGAAATGTCTATAAGATCAACATGACTTCACTGCTTCACTCCTGATCATCCAAAACTGCCAGCAACTTTATCAAGCAGATCAGACACTAAATTGCTCTATAACTTCTAAGAAATTATATATTATTCAACAATCCTGCAGAAATTTTAAGCATCACCAAAGACATACCACATGGTGAACTACCGAACTACCATCTGCTTCTGCCATCAACTGCATGGCCAAATTGTAGGTCAAACTCAAAACTTTTCAGAGGAATTTCTGTCACAAAGGATTTGTTGGGCCACATTAGTAATCCTATATGCCTTTTCTGTATCTAATTTAGAGACCATTTCAACCTATATTATATACTTGGTGCAATGTGTTTTTTTTTCTAATATTTAAAAACTTGTTAGGCATGGCCTAATGTACACCATTTTGCAGACATATTGGTATACTGTTACTGCTATGGGGGAGATTTAAGTACATTCAGTTTTACATGATGTTTGCTTATTTAAAGCATACTTTTCATTTCAAGTGACCTTTCAGGATACGTTGCACTGTGTGCACAAAAGCATAGAGGGCATTATAAAGCAGCAGTGAGTAGTATAACCTGTAAATGAAGCCCTGGGTGACATCTACAATACCAATAGTCTCTTTGTCTCCCTCTGTGTCTCTTAGCAGCGTCTGATCTCTCCTATGCTTCCCCTATCCCATCTGTCTCCTCACTCCTCTACTCTCCATAGACTTGTATTGGCAGCTTGTAATCTTATACCTCAGCTGCAGGTCTGTTTTTTTAACAATGGAAAGAATTGAGATGATTAAAAATATGTATGAAAGTTTAGCAAGGGTAGAGGAGGAATGATTTTTGACAGATAAGGTACTTTACAAAGTTTCTTATATTTTCTTGTACTAGGACATCCTATGCCTATATACAGAGAAGTGGTTAGAAAATTTTTTCCTAACAGTTTTCCTGAGCAATGCCATTAACAATGCTCTGACACTAGAAGTATATTAAAGGGGTTTACCTGTTAAAACATTTCTGGACATGTCTGGACTCCACCTGATTAAGAGAATGGAGTCCAGTGTCTCCCGGGTGGAATGGAAAATTGGTTGGACACGTACACTGTTAATCTATTCAACTCCATGATCTTAACAAGGATGAGCACGACACTTAGCTGTTATCATCACTACCACTGAATTGGGACACAGCCTGCAGTTCTGACTACTGGTACCCACAAAAGTAGAATTGTTGTGGTCAGCACACAGTATAGCGTATGTAAATTATGCCTCTAGGCTTATGATTTGTTGAGCACGTAAGAGAAGCCTCTGGACTCCAGGGTAAATAATGGGTAAGGCCGGGTTTACATATGTCCGGCGGTGCGGCGGCGTTTCCCTCCGGTACAGGAGAAAAGCGCCAGAGGGAAATGCATCATTGAAATGATCCCATTGTTTTCAATGGGATCGTTCAAAATGTGCTGCGGTGAACTAGTGGCCGCCGCATCGCCGGACCGTCGGTGCGTTAGGCCGCATCTTGCAGCGTCCTGGCGGACCGCCGCTCCGGTGATGCGGCGCCGCACCAATTCAATCGAATAGAGCGCCGGATGCCTCGCCGGGCAGGATGCATGCCGTTCGGCTCTGGCATCCGGCGTTCAGGCAAATAGTAGCACAAAACACATCTCTTCCCCTGTGTGCTCTCCCCCTCCCCTATAGTCCCCCCTTGGTCCCCCAGTAGTATATAGCCCCCCCTGTTTCTCCTCCAGTAATATATAGCCCCCCTGTTGCCCCCCAGTAATATTTAGCTTCCTTGTGTGCTCTCCCCCAATTAGTATACAGCCTCCCTTTGCGCTCTCCCCCAATAGTATATAGCCCCCCATGTGCGCTCTCCCCCTCCCATATAGCCCCCCTGTGCGCTCTCCCCCTCCCATATAGCCCCCCTGTGTGCTCTCCCCTTGTAGTATATAGCCCCCCTGTGAGCTCCCCCAATTAGTATATAGCCCCTGTGCGCTCCCCCGCAAATCCCATTGAAAATGACAGGAAAACATACTTGGAAAAAAAAAGTCAACTGATGAGAGCAACTTGTGACAACTGATGGGAACTGATGACAACTGATGGAAACTGATGGTTTTTAATGAAAAGAAGGATAGAAAAACTGATCACAACTGATGTATTTTTGACATCAGTTGTGGTCAGTTTTTAGGCAAAAAATGCAACTGATGCCAACTTATATATGTAAACCCAGCCTAAGGAAAAAGAGTATCAGTTTTCCTTACAGAGTTCTGACTACTGCTCCATCCAACCAGGTATAACCCCCCACCTTTTCTATAGATAGGTGATGTGTCCTTTATGTGAACACCCAACCCCCAAAGGCATAGCTATATAAAAAATAAAATAGACACTCTAGAAAACGAAATTGCAAAAGTATAAGGAAAAAAAATTAACAGAGATGTCCAAGATTACCAAAGAAAAGAAATATACACTTGGCACAAGTCAATTTTTAGATATAGTGAGAAATCCACAAAATTGATTTTGTCTAATAAAAACAAAAAGAAGAAAAAAAGGGAAGAACAGCAACAGCCGGAAGGTCAGTTTCACGGATACCAATGAGACTTCAGATGAAGCCCTTACCGATGTACCCAACAATGACTATGACTTAGCCTCTAGTTCGGAATCCACCAGGTCTAATGAACAAATGAATGTAAAGAAAAAAGGCCATTCTAGTGGAGAGCTACAAAAATTTTTCAAAGGATCCAACGTGCCGGGCGCAAACACCAGAAGCCACAAGATTGCAACCGCTGTGTCAGAGATCTAAGGACTGTGTCGGTTCCACTGACACACTACAGGTCATGGGCATAGAAAAGGTTACGAGACTGGTAAGGGGTGGAGACCTTAGAAGAAAACTTATGGATCGGGAATCTTATTGGATGTTTATTCTTGCCAGAAGGATACCAAATGGACTGAATACTAGGCAAGATCTCATTCTTACGTACTAGTAGTTTGTTATGGGACCTATGCCAACCTGCACTTATGGAAGATACAAGATAGCATAAACCACTTAATTTATGCTTTAATATATCTATTATCATGTTTATGATGAATGAATTTGTAATAGATATTTTCTTGATGCATGGTTCACATCGTGTTTTTATTTTATCCTTGAGAAAAAAAATGGTATTTGTCATATGATCTTAGTGGAGCCTTTTTGTTGGAGTGTTAAACAAGTGATTGTATGCCACGTATAAGTGTTACAAGGACTATGGAGTGCTTTTAGCTGTATCCTAATTAACTTTCTTATATGAGAAACCGGATTTGGAGCTGGATATCCGTCTTTTCCTGTCTCCTGAACGGCTTTAGCCTAACAGCACTTCTGTGCACAAATCTGGGTCTCTCTAGGAGAAGGGTGAGCCGTATACTTGTACTTTCAGTTCTGACTACTGCTCCATCCAACCAGGTATAAACCCCCAGAAACTCATCATCTTTCCTACAGATAGGTGATGTGTCCTTCATGTGAAACCCCCCAAGGCATAGCTACAGTATATATGTGGTGAACCTACCCAGAGTTTTAGTAGTGAACTCTATTCAGCTTCCCGGTGAATTAGGAACATTTACACAGGTATAATTACATTATTCCAAACACACAATTCATGAAAATCATTGTATGGAGAAAATTCATAAAATGTGTGTAGAGCAGCAGAAACATAATGATAAATTGTAGGTAGGCAAGATAGTGAATCAATATGCTGTGGCAGAAAACCCTGAGGGCTTGCAGAAAGTCAATTAACATTAAATTATGCCCCTTCTCCTACATATAAATGGCGGGAGGGGGAGATAGTTATAATGAATGCAAGAAGAATCAGCAACCAAACGTCAGAGTTTGTCCCTTTGCAGATAAAATATTAAAGTTTGTTTTAAGAGCTGTCGGGTTGATATTATAACCGAGAATCCTGTATAATAGTTCCTAAATTATATATAATAAAATCAAACTGAGACATCATTTTACAAGGTTTCCAGGGCCCCCTGTTGTCTATGATGATAAACCATTACTTTAGAATAGCGGACCCACTTTCCTTTCTCTTATTTATGTAAATATAGAGGGAAAGGGGGGCAAGGGTTCTTAGTGCTGAAGAAGAATACAAAACTCCTTTTCAGGCATTGAAGTATCTGAGAGCTGAATAAGTGACAAACCCGTAGATAATTGCTGCCTGGGATTTTCACTTTCTTCTATTTTTTTTTTAAATAAATAGAACCAATCTACGTGCCACTAAACATACTAGCATAGTCTTCTAAAGTCCAAGCCAGACAACTAGTAAATAGACCTCTGTAAGCCATTTAGCATGCTTTTGAGGGCTTATGCACTGACATATTATGCTTCAATGTTGTACAAAGCCTTAAAGGAGTATTCTGTTGTTTTTTTATTATTATTATTATTATTATTATTATTATTTATTTTAATACATTTTAAGCAGAAGAGAAACATAACAGAATATAGGTACACAGGGAGCTGAACATGGCTAAATCCTTCTGCTCCTCAGCGTTTACTTCCTAACATTCTGAAATGTAGAAGGAGGGTCTAGGTTTCTATCATTCCATGTGGGCGAAACAACACCCACACGCAATGTCCAATAGCTGCACAGTGATTCAATGATCAGGACTTAGACCTGCCCTCCACTTCTTGGAAGGGGGTGTGAAAAACACCAGGAAGCAGAAGGATTTGGTTGTCTATTATACTCCAAACAACCACTTTAAAAAATGGGGACAAATGGGACTCTGCACAAATAACAGGGAGTAAAGGAGGAGTTAAACAGCACAATAAAGCAACCATCAGAAATGGCTTCTCAGAGGAAAAACAAAGGAAAACACAATCCAGGCAACAGTTTGTCCCATAAACAAGATGAGGAAGTCTCAGACAGGTCTTTTAAGGAACCTGAAATTTTGTAGTCTTGAGCCCCTATTATACAGTGCTATGGAGCGGAGCTGTCAGCACTTGTTTGCGCCTCATTCCCCGCTCGCTGCCACTACTATAACACGGGTCGGCGGTAAGCGGGTGAGAGCCAGGGGGCTGCAGAGAGGTGCGGGGGGACTGCTCGGGTGATCGCTAGACCACCCGGGCAGCCCATAGAGGATAGCAGTGGTCTTCTGCCGCCGCCCCTATCCCATGGGGTGATGGCAGCAGATTGGTGCTATCCTGGTCATTTGTCTTTCAACATACTGTTTTATGAAAAACATGTGGGTATGTTCTCACACTGTTGAGTGGATAGCCGTCATTTAATGTCAAATAATTGCTGTTATTTTAAAACAATGTCTGTTATTTACCATTAAATGGCGGCCATCCATTCAATTTCAACAGTGTATGAACATAGTCTGAAAAGGATAACTTAACAGATAAAGCCATTTTGGCTCATATTCACCTACTCCCGTAGCCTCTACCCTGCACCCGCTAGGACCGTTACTAGGAATTCAAACGAGCGCGCGCTCTATACCATGCGGACACAGTGACAGCCTCCTGCTAGATCCTGTACACTCCGGCAAGTGAGAACAGCGGAGAGTGATACACTCCAGAGCCCGACTGACCCATCTCCTATACGGCTATCGACCACTGGATGTCTGGTGAGAGGTGGATTATCCACCAATACAGTCTGTATACGTATATTACTAACCACGTACTATCAATTATAAACATTCACCACATCATATTACGCATGTAACAGATCACCACTCTGATTTACACACAGAAACTGGGATCTATTTAACTAAGCCATATATGTTGGACACAGTGTAGCCTGCAATTGGATAGAAGGGCATACAAACCAAGCCCCATTGAAACATTGAAACAATATCGCAATATTCCAAATACCATAATCTGGTCCTGAGTTAGTGCAAGGCAAGAGGCTAGAGAGTCTAAATGCCATAAAGATATTTATTCTATATGTAAGCCACGACCTCAACCGATGGAATAGATAGCGCAAGGGCCCTGTGCTGATACTCTATCTTCGGTAATCTAAAATATAGAACGCTGGACTTTATGCTGTTATGAACCGAACTAAGTGTTTGTTTTAATTTATTTTATTTTATATGATTATGCATTTTAAGAATTTATGAACTTGTTTTTAATAAGATAGAAGTGTGATATATTTTACGACAAATATTTCTCTGCAATTGATTCGCCTTCACAAATCAGCTATATAGTACTTACTCCTAGAGAGCCTACATAATATTTCCATTTTGCATTATTCCTGGGCGTCAGAATAGTAGTGCACTTGGAGTACACATCACCCAACATCTCCCAATATCCATTGTAGGGAATAGCTAACATACAACATATATTCTTTCCAAGTGTGTGAACATAGCCAAAGGGTTAAAAAGATATGTGACCCTTTTCCATTTACTGTTTTATGAGAAACATGTGTCTTAATGCTGCTAGGGAACTCTATACTTGGACTGAGCTTTTTGTAAAGAAATTCACTAAATTCACAAACAAAAAGCTAAAAAGTAGACAAATGAAAGTCATTGTTTGCGGGATGAGACAGTACACTTGCATACTTCAGTACTAGGTGGGCAAATCTCACATCTTTCAAAAAGTCACACATCCACTGGGAAATTAGCAGCCCACATGAAGTGTGGGGAAAGTAGGAAAGAAAAAGTCATTTCATCATTGAAATGCAGCCCTGGGTCCTAAGTTCCTACATTATAATATGTGTAGGGCAAGTATACTAAATGTAATATAATGTACTTGTTATTGCTCCATGGATGAATATACTGTAGATGTGTGCTACTGGCAATAAAGGACTAAAAAGCCAATTGGGTGTTACTAGTTGGGGGACGTATCTCAACACTATCTGAAACTATCCAATCAGAGGTGATAGTGGCAGACAGGACATGCCCCAAACTAACCAACTGGTAACACGCTGTGGACTATTTACTAGTTACATTTCTTGCAAGAATGAGAAAGAAATGGCTCAACACAGAGCTGTAAGAAAAGATGTTCCAGAATTGTTATTTTATCTGGTAGAGGCCATGGGTCCTCTTAAAATAGGTATTCTCATCTAACACATTTATAGCATATCCACAGGTTGTTTTATGCAATTTGCACAACTTCCATTGACTTAAATGGGAGTTGCATAAACATATGTAATTCCGGGACTTACAAAAACAGAAAAGCAAAGGCTGCTACACTGTTTATACAACTCCCATTAAAGTCACGTCTGCCTTGGCTTCCTGACTGCTTCCAGCAGCTGTAAGCAAACTGAGTGGGAAGGGTTTGTTGCTAAACTATAATTCCCATAATACATACACACCCTCGGACTATACAGGCATGGTAGGAATTGTAGTTTTGCAACAGCTGGAGGGCCGCAGGTTGTGAACCCCTGTTCTATGGTGTGGGTGGGTATGCCATAAATTTCCCATATGGAGATACCCCTTTAAGGAAAAACTAAAATCTCACTGTATTAATTGTAATCCTATAAATTCATTACTCTAATAATGTGGTTATGTTTGTGGCAGCTTGTGGAGTGCCTACAGCTAGTACAGAGTCTCTGTATGGCCTTCTGCACATGTGTCTGAACTCACAGTACTGCATGTAGAGGAGTATGTTGCAGATCTAAATCTTCCTATATTTATTGTTTGTTGTTGATTATCAACAAAAACAAAACAGATAATAATGGTAAATCCCCCGCCTTCTAGCCCTAATGCACCTGTCTTCCCATCTAAGGGTACTATTGCATGGAACGATAATCGTCCGAAACGGGCCTATCCGTCCGATTACCGCTCCGTGTAATAAACACAACAATCAGCCGATGACAACGATCATCGGCTGCTCGTTGATATAGGTTTGGACCTATAATTGTCGGGCGCCGACCACGCATTGCTACGTGTAATAGCGGGGCGCGGGCGGCGGCTTATGATATGCAAAGTGTATACATTACCTGTCCATGCTGCAGGGCTCCTCTTGCGCTCTGCTTCTCCCTGGGTCCCGGGTCCCACCACGGCCAGTGATTGGCTGAGCAGCCTGTCAGCTAAGACAGGCTGCTCTGAAGCTGGAGCACGCGGGACGCAGAGAGAAGTAGAGTACAAGAGGAGCCCTGCAGCATGGACAGGTAATGTATACAGTTAAGCAAGGGATGCAAGGACATCGGTAACGGCATTGGTTAAATGATTATCGGGCCCCCATCGGCCCATGTAATAGTACCCTAACTTACCGCTATCTTGTTTTTTTACTAATGCAGGGAGTATTTGGTTCTCCCCCTACCATGTTAAAAGGGAGGGGGGCGATAACCATTTAGCTGCTCACATTTAGAGCCCAACTGAGGTTTCCAATGACTCTGTTGTAAGTGGAGCCAAACAATAAAATGGAGTCACTTCTAATGCCACATCTGCTTTCTGAACACCTGGTCTAAAAATGGTAACTAAAGCTCGATACAGATTGCAATATAATGCTGACTGCATATTATTGCCAAAACTTTTTTATGTGGGATAGCCAGAAGAAGGGTCTCAGTAGCAATCATATAGCAGGACAAGGCTTTGTTAACACTCAGTTTATTGGCTGGATATCATTCAGCTGTTCATTGCTGGAGATCATGCTGTGACTTCCCGCTTGGAGAGAGGCAGGCAGCAACTCAATATTTGGGTTTGACCTCAATCTGTTTATGACTGTTAGAGTAAAAGACAGATTGACGCAAAGAGGCAGATTTGCATAGGGCTGATGACCATAAATCTCATACATATAACACGCAAGAATATTGCTTCATTGTTTAACAGGATGAAATTACATTTCCACGCACCCTCTGATCACACGTCTTACATTCACACAGTAAGAACGCTCCGATTGCATCTTGTGGGTCACAGATGTAGAAATGATTGTAGGGCTGTTTAAAAGATGTCAACATTTCTGTGAGTTGTCGCATGTTTATTCACTTAGGAGGAGGGAGAATAAAACTTGGAAGGGAAATTCAAAGGATCAATTGCATCAGTATACATGTTTAATGCATGTGTGCAGTGCTGTTGTTTTCCTGTGTTACATCCGCCGTCAGGACAATTGCGGTTCATTGTCAGTGATCCCCTGCCTTACAAAGTAGCTAGTATTACTAGTGCATAGAACAGAGCCAAGTAACGATTACCTAACCACTGGGAATGGCTATTGTACATTTAGGTATTGATCGGAGAGCACCTCTCAGCTCTCCTAAAACACTAATGGTAAAATAAATATGTTAGCATATGGCAGTTTAATGAACCTGGTGAACTTTGTTCTCTAGTTTTACGGACCTCTGTATTACTAGCGAATTTAACAAAAATCTATAGTGTATTTTCCCAATCTGCACATAATTACTAGCAGACTCTTGTTCTCCATCCTTTACAAGCAGGTGGCTTTTAGAATAAAAATACTGCTGTTGTTTCGGAATAAAACCAATAATGCTGAAAGGCTCAAATACCTCATTGACTGAGCTGGCGTGTATTCTAAACCACAACGACTATATGAAATCAGGGGGTTAGTAGATGAATGTGAGTTGCTGTCATATCTAATAGAAAGGATTATTACAATGAATATAATTTATTCCTAGACATATACCGTATAAATCAGCCTATGGTTTCATGCACATGGCCATCAGACCATTCATAGAGGTGCATAGGCCTTACTGTGCCTCTACTTCCAATACGGAGGCATATAGATGGTGGAGTGCAACATGTCCTAGAGCCTGAAGCCAAAGTCAGGAACAGACTATAAACAGAGAACAGATCATAAAGGAAAGACTGAGATTTCTCCTCTTCTCAAATTGATTCCTGGCTTTGGCTTCAAAAATCTGTCAGATAAATCTCTCTGTGTAAAGGTACCCTAAACTAGCGGCTGCATTATGGCAGATTTGCCTTCGGTGGACAAGATGTGTAATGAACTTCTAATTTGCATGTAATAAACTAAGAAATTATATAATTAAAAATATATATAATTTTTTTTTATTTTTAATTCCCCAAAAAATAAGCCTACAGTATCATAAGAAATGCAAAGTCAGTGCCACCACTTCAGAAGCCATATATGTAAGCCTTGATGACCCTCAGCAGATTGCGGCAGCTCCACTGAGGTCTATTTCCATAATCCAGACAGCTGCAGCAGTGGTTTACCTCTAAGGGCCCTATTACACCGGCCTAAAATCATGCGGAAAAGCGTTATATCGTTTGAATTTAAACAATATTTGTCCTGTGTAATTGCAGGCAATGATCGAAAATTCGGTTGTGTTTCGTTGATCGTTGATTTAGATCTGACCCTAATCGTTCAGTGTAATGCTACGCTTACATGGAGCGATAGTTTAATCATTTAACAATTTTGAAGCAATTGGTTTTTATAACGATCAGCATTTAGACGGAGAAAAATTGTTAGCAAAATCATTATTGCGATAATTTTTAAGATCGCTTAAGCCCATCTCACACATAGGGCGAATCTTTGAAAGACTGTTTAGACGAAGCGATCTGCGAATTTTTAGCAGATGACCAACGACGATTTGAGAACATGTGGAAAGATCACAATGAACGATTTCTCGCTCGTCGCTTGATCGTTCTCTGTGTTTGCACGGAACGATTATCGCTCAAATGCGATCGTTATCGCGAAAATTCGAACGATAATTCCGTGTAAATGCAGCATAATTCCACATCGTTCATTTTTTTGCTGGGATCAGATGGAGTAAACTATCGTAGTAACAATCGTAGTAACAATCATAACTAACAACTATCGTTCTCTGTAATATGCTGAATGATTTCAGGTTAACGATAAACAATCTTGTTTGCGATCGTTTATCGTTAATCATTAAAAATTGCTTCTTCTAATAGGACCCTAAGGGAGTTACACATAAAGCAATTCCTGAATATTTTTTTAGTAGCTATAGAATATTACATCTCATATAAATAATATATATATATTTTTTTATGCCTCCACCCTCCAAAATATGGATATTGTTTCATTAGAAAGGACGCCAGAGCAGCAAGACGATGTGAGCTATTTGTTCCATACTTCTCATTTCCTATACCTTTTGTGAAGCTGCATCTAGCTCGGTAGCTTTCTTGTGTGCTGCCAAGCAGCATCTGGAGAAACAATTTGTGTGTCTGGCTTAGTGAGGAAAACAATTCAATATCTCACATTTTCAGATAATTTCTTCTGCAGAGTCTCCCGGTCCTGCCTCGTGCACTCATGACTGATGCTTACTGCAGCAGAGTAGAAAATAAAGGATAGTCACGCTCGTCCCCTCCAATGTTCACAAGTTCCACTTGTTTTATGACCTGGCTGCATTTTATTGACAGAGTTTATGAGGCGTTCTTACATGTGAGCTAGACAAAGTCTCCTGTTCAGCCGAAAATATACAAGGCCCAGATAGGTTTTCTGAACGCTGTATTCAATAAATAACAGGCCTGGTTTGGTAAGTGATGAAACCTGTCTAGGACGTTTCCTGCGCTGAATCTGCAGCAGTAAACATGTCCCTTGCTGAACTTCAGTGCTGAGTTTTGTGATGCAGCTGAGCTGTGTTTGTTGTGTAATAGCTGAAAATATTAAATTTTTTAAAATGTGAATATATCCTCGCCGAGTGGGGTCTTTCTAGTAAGTAAAATGTAGCATTTAAGGCTTTGTTCACACTATGTAAAACATTGGGCTAAGGCTATGTTCACACAGTGTATTTCTTATGACAAGAATGGCTGTTGTTGTCGACGGTCGTTCTTGTGATCAAATAATACACTACATTGAACTCTATGCAAACAGCAGACATTGTTTACACGCTGTATTGAACAATGGCCGTTGTTCACTATGACTGCACAAATATTTGACTTGTCAATTATTTGCGGCTGCTAATGCACCAACAATGGCCGTTGTTTACACTCAACAGTACTCAATGTTTGGTACTGTCCAAAGCAGGAGAGGTTTTCTGTGGGTATTTGCATTAACATATTTTTTTTTATATGGTTATCCCAAGATTATAATTTCTGACATACCCAGAGAATCACTGATAAGTGATTGGTATTGGTACGACCACTGTTATCCCAATGGATCACAAAAATAGGGGTCCTGAGTGCCCATTTGTGAATTTAGCAACAGTATGCCTACTTCATTTACTTACTATGAAACATAGCCAAATGCTCTATTGTGCTATATTATCCACTATCTTTGTTAGAACTATAGAGTTTGAATGGAGCAGCAGTGCACATACACAAATTTGTTAAAGCGACTCTGTACCCACAATCTGACCCCCCCAAACCACTTGTGCCTTCAGATAGCTGCTTTTATTCCAAGATCTGTCCTGGAGTCAGTTTGGCAGGTGATGCAGTTATTGTCCTAAAAAACAACTTTTAAAATTGCAGCCCTGTGCCAAACGGCCATGGCCTAGAGTGTCTGTGCCCTAACCTTGCACCACCCCTCCGTCCCTCCTCCCCACCCTCCTCATCATTAGGAATGCCACTGGCAGGATTTTTCCTATTCCTCTGCAGTGAACATTACACAGGTGCCTTAACGATCCAGCCCATGTGCAGTGTTCACAGCTGATAAATAGGAGAATACCTGCCTGGAGCATTCCTAATGATGTTTTTTTGGCCAGCCGTCAATTCATGGCCAAGTAACATCCATTATTTTAAAGTAACGTCCATTGTTTTGAAATAACGGATGTTATTTTGATGATCGGCTAAAAAATCGACTGTCAAATGGCCAAATAATAACATTGTGTGGTCATGGCCTAATGATGCAGTACTGCAATTAAATTATTGAATACTGCAATGAAATGATGCAGTAACATAGGGAAACTGCAATGTGTGAACACAGCCTTAGTTTTTGTTACTTTTAGTAAACCTGGTCAGGACAAAACAATCTTGGAATCACTTGGATGCCATAAAGCATCACAAAGTTATCAGATAAGGTTAGACAAGCCCAATTTGAAAAATGAAGCTGTGTCCTAAATGCCAAAATTGTCTGCGCCCTTAAAGAGGTTGTCCAGTAGGATATTGCTGGGGGTCCGACCTCTGTCCCCCCCGCCAATCTCCAGATCAGGCCCCGCCAGCTGTTATGAGTAGAGTTGTGGGTACAGCACACGACCAGCGGCTCTATTCATTCCTATGGAGCAAGGGAAAGAGCCTAATATGCCGGAAGACTCGGCTCTTCCGTCAGCTCCATAGTAATGAATAAAGCCATGGGACACGTGCCATACCCACAGAGTCTGCGGGGTCCAATACGGACATTGGCTAGGGGTACAGAAGTCGGACCCCCAGCGACCTCCTACTTTTCCCCTATCCTGTGGATTTTTGTCCTGGACAACCTCTTTAAGCGTTTAATGTTTTTAAGTTGTTGCTGGAATCAACATGTAAATGGAAGGGATTGCTGGATTATGTACGAAGTCTTTGACAATGAAATACATGACAGGTAAGGTGGCTTCATTTAGTTTGGCATACATGAAAGTATTAAAGCATTGAGTACTTGTCTGTACACAACCATAACCCAAAGAGTAGCAGCTGCATAAACTTGTTGCACATAGGTCCGCAGGGGAGCTGTGTACATACAATAAGGGAGATTTTCAATCAAGTCAAGTTGCTTCACTCTTATTTTAGATTATTTAGAACAATAACATATGGTTCCAAATGTATATGTAGCCTTCAAAAACATTTTTTAACAATTTATAGCCATCTGATGGCTTGCTGCTGACATCTTTGTGCTGCAGGTGATATTCTGTCTGGGCCAAAACACTCCTAGCTTTTAGATGCAGATGGAATTAGCTGAGGTTGCTATAGTAAAAACAATAGACAATGCTGGTATAAATCTTTTTTCGTGCAATTGTATCTGACTAGTGACAAACCGGTTTCCCCTGAATATCGAAAAATTTCCAATGATTGTGTATTAGAGAAACAATATCCAATTTAGGTCTGCTTTACCTAATGTTTTGTGACAAGCTGCATGAAAAGATCCAGATACAGCTTTTTAACATGTACTTTAAATGGTTTCATTTTGTATATATGATTTCACAAGGGATTTTTTTTTAAATTTGGTGTCATTTGGAACATATGATTATCTTGGTGCATGCTGCATTCAAAAAATTCACACTTCCCAAGTAAAACCAAATGGCTGGTACTACTGCCCCAAGAGAATATTGTATGGCTCAAGCCTGCAACATTGCTTCACGGTGATGTTTAGTCATCAGAACGACCAGATCCATCAAATATGTAAAAAAAAAAAAAAAAAAAAGATACATTCAAACATCCACAAGTGCTGTCTGCAATCACAGCATCCACAATTGACAGAACTTTGTGCCTCTCAAGTGGTCCACAATTCACGGATTATTACATTCCCCTTCGGCCCTCCAGCTGTTGCAAAACTACAATTCCCATCCTTTTGCTGTCCAGGCATGATGGGAATTGTAGTTTTGCAACAGCTGAAGGGCCAAAGGTTCCCCATCCCTGTTCAGGACTGTGACCCATCCAGCAATTGCGGATCCGCACTTTGACGTGTCCTACTTTTTTACTGCATGGATAACTGCCTACTCGTGTATCCACAAAAGTTGCAGATGTGTGAATAGGCGTATAGAAACCTATTGGTTTTAAATATGACCACAATTGCTAATCCGCAATTACGGACATATTTTGCGGACGTATAAATGAGGCTTGAGCAGCAGGGCTGCCCTGCTCTGTACCTAATACTGCATGTTTTAATATGCAAAAGAAGAGCCTGTGGAGCCTCATCAAAGAGTCTAAACACAGGACTAGCCAGATATCCCTCCGGGAAGGACCCAGCCAAGGGGTGGCTCCTGTAAGGAAACCACCAAAACCACCATATTAAGTGGCCCTATAAGTCAATGTAATGACAAGGGAAAAACCAAGGCTAGGTAACCATCCACATACAGCTGTTTCGGGTTTTGCCCCTCATCAGTGTGGAGCAGGATTCTGGCTAGGGGGGAGCAATGCCTAGTAGAGCCATAAGAGATACAAATACAGGACCTTGGCTGGGTCCTTCCCGGAGGGATATCTGGCTAGTCCTGTGTTTCGAGACTCTTTGATGAGGCTCCACAGGCTCTTCTTTTGCATATTCAAGTTTCCCAGGGGGCAATGCACCTAGGACTTCACTGCACTGAGCGCTTTCACTAGCAGCCGGCAGTGTTGTCGTTTACCTGGTCTCCCTGAGATCAGCGATCTGCATGTTTTAATAACAGAGAAAACAGCAAAAAGTGATGGGGGCTGCTAAGTCTTTTCTTTTGGAAATATATTCCAAAAAATTTCCACGCTACAAAAACCCACAAATGCTTTGCATGTGCATTTACTTATTAAAAATAGCAACAAAACCACAACAAAAGTGGTAAATTCTTTGTTTGAATCCTGCCTCAAATGGGCACTTTAGGAAAAAAATGTAAATGTTTTAAAGACATGTCAAAAGGTTGGCTTTGTTCGGGTCTGGATGTTTAGACCCCCAGCAATCGTTAAATAAGAGCCGGGAGAAGTGTGCAGCTAAGTGCTTCTCTCTCTGGCACTCTGCCTTTTCCATCTTGCTGCAGGAGATGGTTTCCATAAGTCTGAAGACTGTCTCCTGCAGCATAATGGAGATCGCAGCAGGCCAGGGAGTGACGTGTTCAGCCTCACACTTCTCCCAGCTCTAGCTTACGATTGGTGGAGGTCTAAACACCCAGACCCCAACCAATCAAAACTTTTGACAATGTCTCTAGGATCATAGCAGAAACATTTTTGGAGAAGGTGCATGATTATATTATAGTAGCTAGTTCTTATTACTGGTCCTGTGATGGACACATTAATCTCATCACTAAGCAGCTGTGCACTGCAGCTGTAACACCTGGATCTCTCATGCTTCTAAACTGAACTTAAATTACCATAGGATTCATTCAGTACAACTACATATTAGCTTGGTGTTGCAGACGTTAAATGAATGTTAACATGTGGCTGTATTACGCTGTGTAGTATGGCACATTGCAAGAGCGATTATATAGTGCCAATAACAGGGGAACATTCTGTCTAAGGGTATATTCACACGGGCGGGCTCGCAGCGAGATTCTCGCTGCGAGCCCGGCAGGTCCTGGCAGTTCCCATACACTACATACTTGCTGCGGTCTAAACGACCGCAGCGAGTATGTAATTATACCGCCCTTAACCCCTTCTGCTCCCCCGCTGTGTATATACTTTACCTGTCCTCGCTGCACGGGTCCGGCGTCCTGCTCTCCCGCCCGGCCAATCAGTGGCTGCGGCTGGGCAACACACTGATTGGCCGGACAGGAGAGCAGGACGCCGGACCCGTGCAGCGAGGAGAGGTAATGTATACTTACAGCGGGGGAGACGGCCGGGAGCAGAAGGGGTTAAGGGCGGTATAATTACATACTCGCTGCGGTCGTTTAGACCGCAGCAAGTATGTAGTGTATGGGAACTGCCAGGACCTGCCGGGCTCGCAGCGAGAATCTCGCTGCGAACCCGCCCGTGTGAATATACCCTAAGGATAAGTTCACACACAGTATTTTTGCTCAGTATTTTGCAACCAAAACCAGAGTGGATTGAAAATACAGAAAGGCTATAGGGGAAATTTATCAACCAATGGATCCACCCTTCATTTTCCAAAGAGTCTGTGAGGAATGAAAGGTGGAATCTGATTGGTTGTTAGGGGGCACCTGAGCTAGTTTCACTTTACACCATGTTTGATAAATCTCCTGCAATCTTCACACAATGTTGAAATTGAGTGTATGGCCACCATTTAATGGCAAATGATTGCTGTTATTTTAAAGCAACGGCCGTTATTTGCCATTAAATTGCCATCCACTCAATTTCAACAGTCTGTGAACATAGCCTTTCTGTGTTTTCAATCGACTACTAGTTTTGGTTAAAAAATACTGACCAAAATACTGAGCAAAAATACTGTATGGGAAAATAGTCTACAGTGGTTATCCAGGCTTAGATATAGACTCAGCACCATTCTTCAGTTTGGGTGCCGTATTGTAGCTTAGTTCTACTGAAGTAAATGGAGCAGAATTGTAATACCACACACAACCTGAGGACAGGGATGGTGCTGTTTTTGTAAAAAAGAAGTTGTGCTTTTTCTAATCCTAGATAACCCCTTTAAGTAATGAGAAAAGCTTTTCTGATTGTGTAGAACATGGGTGTCAAACTGTGGCCCTCCAGGTTTTTCACAACTACAATTCCTATCATGTCTGGACAGCCAAAGCTATTTGACACTCCTGGTGCAGAATTGCCGGTACATGATTAAGTCTTGTCACTGGCACTAAGTATATGGCATTTTATATAAATATATGTCAAGATGATGGAAAGTCTGAAATAAACCGTGCTACACTCTCCCAGAATGGGAATTTTTGTGCCAGTGGTTAGGGATTCCTCAATCCTCAATTTTAAAGAACTAATGACCAGGAAACACAGCACTCAAAGTTATGATGCGTTTACATGTAACGATTATCGTGCAAATTTGCGCGATAGCGATCGAATTCGAACAATAATCGTACGTGTAAACGCAGCGAACGATCAAACGACGAACGATACATCGCTCATTTTGATCTTTCAACATGTTATCAAATCGTTGTTCGTAAAAAAATCGCAAATCATTGCATGTGAACAGTCGTTTGCCGATTTAACCAATGTGTGAGATAGGCTTAAGCGTTCGCAAAACGATCGCAAAACTAATTTTCCGTACGATATATCGTACCGTATAAACGCTGCTCGTTATGAAAAAAAAAACGTTACTCCGACATCGTTAATCGAACGATCGGGCCAATTATTGTTTCATGTAAACACACCATTAGATGCAAGAGTTTATTCCAGTGATCCTTATGACATGATCCAGCCAGACAAATAGTACAATAAGAATATTATGAGCAAAACAATAATGCTACTTTGCAATGTTTCAGTCGGATCTCCAACCTTTTTCAGGCCTCTGTAGCTCTGTGCACACACTGTAGGTATCTGGGGCGTCTGGGGGCTGTCTAGCATGCCACAGATACCTACAGGATATGCACAGAGGCCTGAAAGAGGTTGGGGATCCGACCGAAACGTCACCAAGTAGCATTATCGTTTTGCTCATGATATTCTAATTATACTATTTGTCTGGCTGGATCATGTCATAAGGATCACTGGAATAAACTTGTTCACTTGCATCTAACTTTGAGTGCCATGTTTCCTGGTCATTAAGATGATGGGAAGAACATACAGAGCTGGCTCGGGTGCTAAGCCTGCTCCAATCATAAGAGGTGCCTGCTGTTTGGTAAAATGCTTCAACAGTAGCTGGGGTTGGAATATAATAGCAACAATGGCATCTAAAGGCTGTATTACAGGGCCTGATGTTCTGGGGGAAGCGGGCACTGACCTGTCAGCTCAGCGCCCGCTTCCCCCTCATTCCTCGCTCCCTGCCTGTGCTATCACATGCACAGACAGTGACTAGGCAGCAACAAAAGGAGCCGCCAAAACAATTCTTAGATCGTCCAGGTGGCTCACTGAGGTCAGCGCAGTCTGCTGCCTCCACTCCTGTTGCACAGAGCATTGCTGCAAAAATCATGATCTTTCAACATGTGCTATTACATTAAAAAATTATCGGCCTGAACGGCCAGTAATCGGCCAAGTAAGACCGATAATTGTTTAGTATAATTGGGCCTTAAGTGTTAGCCAAGAGGGAGACTCTTCTGTGTCACCCAGTCAGCCCCCATCCTTATGATACAATTCTTATAAGGCTGGGTTCACACTTAGTATTTTTCAGTCAGTATTGTGGTTCTCATATTGCAACCAAAACCAGCAGTGGATTGAAAACACAGAAAGGATCTGTTCACACAATGGTGAAATTGAGTGGATGGCTGCAATTTAATGGCAAATATTTGCTGTTATTTTAAAACAACGGCTGTTATATTGAAATAATGGCAGTTATTTACTGTTATATGGCGGCCATCCACTCAATTTCAACATTGTGTGGACAGAGCCTTTCTGTGTTTTTAATCCACTCCTGGTTTTGGTTGCAATATGAGGACCACAATACTGACTGAAATATACATAGTGTGAACCCAGCCTAAAGTGTACCCATCATTTAAACAAACTTCTGACATGTCATAGTGAAATGTCGGAAGTAAATATCGGTGGGGTCCAGATGCTGAGAACCCCGCTGATTGCTAGAATGAAGGGGGAGATTTTCAGCAGCACACGTGCTGCCACTTCATCTGCACTCCAAACTGCTAAAGAAGCAGTGGATGGAATTATAATGGAATCCTATGAAATTTCTGGTAGATGGAATGTCTGGAAGTTCCATAGGCTTTCATTAAAATTTTGTCGGCTACTAGTTTAGCAGTTTGGGCAGAGAAGAAGGGGCTGAGCATGTGCTGTTGAGTTCAACTTTGTTCTAGAGATCGGTGGGGGTCTCAACACCTGGACCTTCACCGATACACACTTCACTGTGACATGTCAGAAAATTGTTTAAATGGTGGTACACTTTAAGGGTATAAACCCACACACCGTATACGCAGCGTATTTACTGCTGCGATACGCAGCAAATACGCAGCAAACACGCAGCAAATACGCAGCAGATTAGATCTAAATAACTGAACACAGCATCAAATCTGTACCAACAAATCTGCTGCGTATTTGCTGCGTATCTGCTGTGTATACGGTGTGTGGGTTTGTACCCTAAAGGCGCTGAGTGGTTGAAATACCAGCCGGGAGCATAAACTAGGCCCCCAGGTCTGTCGTGTTAGCACACCAATTACATTACGTCTACAGGTGACCGCTAGAAATAATTCCCTCTATCAGCACTTCTGTCATGTGTGAGGGGGTGGTGGAGGGATTGTCTTCTATCAGTCTCCTGTGGTGTGATTAACCACATACATGTGTATAAAGATATTTAAAGTGTAACTGTAATTGAAAATATTTTTGCTGAAATCAATAGAACAAGCCATTTTAAGAAACTCTGTAATAGGTTTTATCAGGCAAAAAAAGCATTTTTCTGTATTTAAAAAGCTGTTTTGCAGCCCCATCCCCCCCCCTTCCCACCTTACTTCTTATCTGTTCATTATCAGGCAAGGCCATCTTTATTACAGAGGAGAAGTGAAGACGACTTCTGCTGTGTATATAACCTATGGAGAGGCCGAAGGGGATGAGTGAGCAGGAAGAACAGACAAGTAGCTCTACAGTGTGGAGACTGTCTGGGCACATAAAATGCTGGATTCACAGGTCAGAAAAGTCAGTGCTTATCTGGGAGCTTGGTAAGAGAAGATTGCAGGATGATGTGTTTTGCAGTTCTGCCCTTTCCCCTCTTTGTGCTCACTCATCCCCCTTGACCCCTTCCCCTTTCCAAAGAACATAATGGACACAGAAATCCTGCTTCTTCTGAAGTGAGAGGGGGCCTGCAAAACAGCTTTTGAGTACAAAAGTAAACTTTTTTCTTAATAAAACCTATTATAGAGATTTTGTTTTTTAATTGCTTATACTATTGATACTTATTGTTTTCTGCAAATAAACATTTAAGTGACAGAAAAATATTTTAGATGTCTACTGCCATAGTAGAGACTACTCCCATGAATAATCTGCAGTTTATAATGTTGAATTTTGTGCATAATAGAAATGAGGTAAAAGCACAGTACATTAGAATAATGGCTGAAGTGATGTCACATGTAATAAATGTCGGCTAGGACACATTAAGCAAGACTTATGCTGCTATTCAGTCATCTTCATATGGTGTTTCCATGACAACGCGTAAATAAAATAATTTGTATAACCAGAGTGTAAGTACGATCACATGAAATCTGATGATCGAACACAAAGCATGATGTAGCATGTATGGATTTTTAGGGAATGTTCAAAAAATATGAAACCTTAAGCGTGCGGTAAATTTGCCTCGAGATGGAAGACAAAGGACTGGAAACACCCAAATATTGTGCTACCCTATTTCTGCCTAATACCAACAGCACAGTAACATTAGAGAAACACTCCGATAATTACTTAGCAACCAGACCTCGCTACTGACACCATTGGGCAAATTGCAGAAAATTGCTCTTTCTCTGCAGGAATCTCGCCGTGCTCCCTTTGGAATATATCCTCACTTCCTCTGCTCTGTGCGTTAGTCGATGCAATACATTTACACAATAAAGCTGACTGCCATTCCAGCAAATTTTGTGTGAATACCAGCAATCTGTCTGTTAGCTTGCTGGAATGGATTGTACTATTATTGGTTGCCTGCACTTACTCAGCAGATAACACAAGTGTATTAAGTTACTGGAGGGGCAAGTCTTTCAGGAGCAAAATTATGTTTTGATTGTATATTTAGCATACGTTTCTATAAGAACTTGGTAAACGTGGCTGCACTAAAATTTCAGCTACATCTGCAGTTCCTGATCAGGCATGAATGAGTTTTACTACAGAGAAAAAATATTTTTTGTA